>NC_058419.1:115046330-115396479 GCF_002201575.2 Neomonachus schauinslandi
AGAGAGAGAGAGAGAGAGAGAGAGAGAGAGAGAGAGAGAGAGAGAGAAACAGCATGAGAGGGGATAAGGTCAGAGGGAGAAGCAGGCTCCCCGCCGAGCCGGGAGCCTGATGTGGGACTCGATCCCAGGACTCCAGGATCATGACCTGAGCCGAAGGCAGTCGCTTAACCAACTGAGCCACCCAGGCGCCCAAGTGAGTATTTTTTAAATTAACTTTAAAAATTGTGGTAGAACACACAGTTTACCAGCTTAACAGTTTCTAAGTGTATAGTTCAGTGTTGCTAATTATATTCACATTGTTGTGCAACAGATCTCTAAATCTTTTCAATCTCATGTAATTGAAACTATACCCATCAAACAGCAACTCCCCATTTCTCTCTTCTCCCAGCCCCTGGCAACCCCGATTCTACTTTCTGTGAGTTGGACTACTTTACATACATAAAATGAACTACTGTTCAGCCTTAAAAAAAAGAGAGAAATCTTGTTACATGCAACATGGATGAACCTTGAGGATATTATACTAAGTGAAATAAGCCAGTTACGAAAAGACAAATACTATATTATTCCACTTTTATGTAGTATCTTCATATTGTTTTCCATATAGACAATTCATTTTACATTCCCTCATGGTGAGAATTTTTTAAAAGATTTTATTTATTTATTTGAGAGAGAAAGAGAGAGCATGAGCATGTAGAAGCAGGGAGGAGGGGCAGAGAGAGAGGGAGAAGCAGACTCCCCACTGAGCAGGGAGCCCGACTTGGGGCTCAATCCCAGGACCCTGGGATCATGACCTGAGCCGAAGGCAGACGCTTAAGCTTAACTGACTGAGCCACCCAGGCACCCCTCTCGGTGAGAATTTTTTTTTTTTTTAAGACTTTATTTATTTATTTGAGAGAGAGAGAGCATGAGGAGGGGAAGGTCAGAGGGAGAAGCAGACTCCCCGCCGAGCAGGGAGCCTGATGTGGGACTCGATCCCGGGACTCCAGGATCATGACCTGAGCCGAAGGCAGTCGCTTAACCAACTGAGCCACCCAGGCACCCTCGGTGAGAATTTTTGAGTGAATGTAGGCCTGGATGTTTTCATTGCCCTACATAGAGCAACAATACAATGATCCTAAAAGTCCCAGTCAACACTAATCTGGATTAATGCAAAGAAAAGGCCCATCAGAACCATGTGAACATATGAACTAGAGGACATTTTAAAATAAATGCCTTTTGTTTCATGCAGATATTGAGAAAATAAGTAAGTTTGCCATGTCACCTAGCGAAGGCTCTTGAGGGTTCTATTTAAGGAACAGAGAAAAATGGTATAAAACTAGAAATAAGTCTATCAGTATGAATCAAGTCCATTGTAAGTGTCTGACATTAATTGTTTCCAATCTATGTAGAGTTTATTCAACAGAAACAAACTTTGGCGCAAGTCTCAAATCATTCACCAATGATGTTAAATCAGTGGAATCTGAAATAGAGACTCTTAGGCATTTAAATGTCCTCTAAATAAAATTCAAGCAGTTGTTTCTAGAACTGATCCTTGACCTACCGTGGTGTGGCCATTTTACCCTACAGGCTGGCTTAGGTTAGCAGGAATCGTCATCTTTTTCATTTCTGAATCCATATTTTTCATTCATTTTTAAGTAACCATTCTTTAAGCTGCTATTGCTAACACGGTCAATGAATCTTTGGCATCACTTAGATTTGTAGGCCTTAAAGAGCCCTCCACAAATTATGTCAGCTGTTCCATCTTCCAGTGACATTGCCTTTGCCCCTCATCACTCACTGTATTGTTAATAGCTACCCAGACTCTCTCTGCGTACAGAAGTAGCTATTTTTTTTCCCTTGTATAAGTGAGGGTGGAAGATCTCCCAGGTGGATGGTAGGGAATAGAAGGGGGCAGAATATTTGGAATAATGTGGCTTTTTGTTTCATTGAGATATAGAGGGTCCTCCTCATGACCCAGCAACTTTGCATGAGTGGGGGTGAAAAGGGGTACTATAATTAATTTTTATTTTCTCACAGCTGTTTGGCCTGGAAATTACAGAATCTTAATTAAATAATTGAGAAAGGCAGACTGGCTTGGAGCAATAGCCTGCGCCCGGGTAGCATCAGACAAAGGATGAGAAGTTCAGAAGCTGAAGGGTTTTATTCTCTGCCTTGACAGGAAATCATTTGGCATGTGATCATCGAAACTTCTGGGCAGTCAGAAGGGCTCAAAGTTATAGATGTGGCCTTGTGAAAAAGATTTTAAGGCTTGAAGTCATTAACATAGACTTTGTACCACACAGGGGATTTTGTGAAATTTGTACCAGATGGGGGAACATCACTGGGATAGGAATCAGGAAACCCGGTTCATATTCTGGCTCTTCCTCTATCTGGGTGGGTGACACAGAGCAGCTCCGTTCTTGGAGTCTCACTGCCTGTCTGGAAAACGAGGATGAGCTTGGAATTTAGAGTCTTGCTTCTCAAACTGTATGGCTGAAGGAACAGTGTTGTATTTCCAATTCATCATTGCCTGATACTTTTGTGAAATACAGCAAGAATGAATTACTACAAATACCATGTGCTTGGCTGTTGACAATGTCCAATGGCAGTGCAAGTTTCTAAATGCTTGCTGTCAATTTCTGTACCTCTCTCACTGTGGACCCTTGAGAATCCCTTATTTTATTTTTAAGATTATTTATTTATTTATTTATTTGACAGAGAGAGAGACACAGCGAGAGAGGGAACACAAGCAGGGGGAGTGGGAGAGGGAGAAGCAGGCTTCCCGCCGAGCAGGGAGCCCGATGTGGGGCTTGATCCCAGGACCCTGGGATCATGACTTGAGCTGAAGGCAGACGCTTAATGACTGAGCCACCCAGGCGCCCCAAGAATCCCTTATTTTAGATGGGCACTGGTCCACGACCACATTTTAGCACCTGGTTAGGGCAGGGATTGACAAATCACAGCCTACAGGCCTACCACCTATTTTAGAAACCAAATTTTCTTAGCATGCAGCCACACCCGTTCACTTACACATTGTCTATGGCTGCCTCCAGTGCCTTGAATTATTGTGACAGAGACCCTGTGGCATCCAAAGTATTTACTTGCCCTTTATGAAAAAAAAAAAAAAAACAACAACCACAAAAACGTTGTCCACCCTGGTTTAGAGGGAGCAGAAAATAAGGGAGCTAAATTAATTTTCTAAGGTCCTTTCAAGCACAAAGAGATATTAATTCTGCCAAGATGCCTGGTAACAGGGAAAATTGGCTGTCTGACCCCAAAAGAGAAATAGCCAGAAAATGCTGTCCCTTCTGGTAAATTAGATCAGTATGTCCTATAAAGATGTTCTGTTCCAAAAGGAAATATTTCCTTTTTTAAATCCCTTTATATTTCCAATATTTCAGTGTATTCTATCTATGCACTCTGATTACATATATAATTATATATTTAATCAGTTGGGGCCATTCAAGGTCAAAGCTCTGTCTAGATTTCTGGTTTATCCCTTTGTTAAATTCCTGGAAATGTGTGCTCTTATTTCATTTCTGAAACCTAGCCTATTCCTAAGTAATTATTAAATCTCTATTTGCTGCAAATACCTTTCTGGAATGAACTGCAATTTGTGGGCAGGACTTTGGAGGTTCTTTCTGGTTGAATGACCTTCATTTGTAGTTGTTCAGGGAGCCCTAGTAGTATCCCTTTTTACTACCTGGGCTCTAAACTCACAGGGAAAACAAGTATTTAGGATATTGGGAGAATGTGGTTTATATTTATGGACAACTGGATTTCCAGAATCAATCAGACTTAACTCTACCAAGTGACCAGTGTCCCTGGAAAACCACAAGTCTCTGATAAAAGGGTGGGCTGAGAAGTCATTTTCAGATGGAGAGGCCAGAAGGACAACACTAATGGATATCCCTCCATGTTGAAGGAAATATCAGACATGGAGAGGACTGAATACTCCCAACTCCAACATCACTTAATATGAAACTATTCATTGATTCATCTTACTGCCTATTTGTTACAGAAAAGGAAACTCCACTAATTTCCCACTTACTGTCCTAGGTTGAGAATGCTGTTGCCACAAGGCATTAGAGTTCGAGAATTACATCATAATGATAAAATATTTGCCTTTCTCAACATTGTGGAAACTGGAAAGTGAACAGATGCCTTATCCTCAACCAACTATTGCCTGATACGGATCTCTTCATTTTTCTTCAACAAAACTGACCTAGCACCATATTCCTATCTTAGTGATGAACTCAGTTATCTATCTAGCCTTTTATGCTAGAAGTATCAAGTTCATTCTGGATTTTTCTATTCAGCTAGTCATGAGCCTTGTCATTTTTATCTCAGATGTCTCTTGAAATCTTTCTCCCCATCCCCACCACAACTGCCTTAGTTCAGGCTATGAACTAAAAGCATTTAAAGTATATTTCCTGGGGGCACCTGGGTGGCTCAGTCATTAAGCGTCTGCCTTCGGCTCAGGTCATGGTCCCAGCGTCCTGGGATCGAGCCCCACATTGGGCTCCCTGCTTGGCGGGAAGCCTGCTTCTCCCTCTCCCACTCCCCCTGCTTGTGTTCCCTCTCTTGCTGTGTCTCTCTCTGTCAAATAAATAAATAAAATCTTTTTAAAAAAATGAAGTATATTTCCTCTAACAGACACATTTCCCCCCCATGTCACATCCCTCCAGTTTCAGCACCTCTGAAGTGGACAGCTCCATGTACCCTAAAAGCATCTGACCTCAAGCATTGCTGTTCTTTTCTGCCCTAGGACCCCAGAGGTCCTCTTAACCTCTGGAAGGCACAACTGGAGGTGCTAGGGAGTTAATATCTGGTGGCAGCCTTCAACAAGTGAAGAGTCGCTGGATAAATGCATTAGCCACTGCCCTCTGCTTCCCTTTAGAGAACTAACTCTGAGAATCATTCTACATGGATGCTCAGAGAGTGCCCAGTGGGTGTGAGTTTGGGTTATTCATGGTGGTAACAAGGTCATTCATGAAATCTTTTTATTGTATTTTTCTCATTCTTCCTGTTCCCTCATTCCTGCTTTACAGGACTACCTCCCAAGTAAACCACCTGCTCTCTAGTCCTTGTCTCAGGCTCTGTTTTGGAGGGAACACAAACTAATGTATTTACTCATCATTTATGAAGTTGGAAGGTTTTATTACTATTGCTTTAAAGATGAGAAACCCAAAGAATGAATAGATGAAGTAACTTCTTGAAAGTTTTATTTCTAGAACATGTCATAGTTAGAATACTTCCCAGTCCACTGTTTCCACAACACCAGTGTGTCCTTTCCACCCAAGATGCAAAGCATTTTCCATGCAATACCTCATTTGCCTGTATAAAAATTCAGTGGTGGCAGAGGTAGGCATAGGGTATTTTATAACTCATTTGTAGAAAGTGGTCCCTTTGCAATTAGGCAAAATGGTAAATACTCATTAGATGAGCTTTGTTCAAGTGCTAAGGCCCATTTTTAGTGATTCAAAGAATGGAAATTTTATTAGCTCTTTTCTGTTTGTTTTCTGAACCATTCATATTACAACATACATTTACGAGTATGTTGCATTTCCTGAAATACAGCCAAATGAAGCACTTTATAAGCAAAATATTCCACTCAAATGATTTATTATCATTCACAAATCAATGAAAATGCTCTAAAGCTGAACAATTAAGCTTTCAAATATAAGTACTCAAGGTTGGCATCCTCGTTTAAAAAAATTCAAATCAGCTTTAAAGTATTAGCTCTAATTTCTGCTAAGCAGGGAAGAAAATCCCTATCCAACTGTGAACTAGTTTTGCCTTTCTCAGTCTTTTAAAACATTAGAATTATGAAGACAGAAGAAATTTTGCTTAGCATCCCAAATGGTCATATATAATGATCAGGAGCAGAAGATATCCTAGGAATGCCCCCTCAGCTTTTCTAGTCTTGTAATCACACAAATGAAATGGGAAATTGGGCTAAGGAAAACAAGTAATGGGTCAGAGTCCCAGAATAAAACAGTATACTTAGTTGGGAGTTTTGAACATATCTTTTTAGTGAAGGAACTGTTTAGAGGTAGTGGTAGAGTTAAGGGATGCTGGGGCACCAGAGTATGGCAATATCAGGAGGCTGTTAGCACCCTTAGACCTGGTGAGGCAAAAGAGGAAACAGAACTACCAGGCACAGTGATAGCTGGAACCACGGAAGACATTCCCTCACACACACCCCTCCCCCCGCCATAGGGATTGTTGTCACAGAAGAATGGTATGGAACTAGGAGAAAGTCACAGAAATAATTACTTTGACCTTTTCTCTTTTTTTTAATCTCCTGTGCTCTGATTACTCTCCAGGTGACCCCCCATTAGCTAAACCCAACCAGAAGCCAGAGGTTACAGAGGTCTGAGTGATGCAGTCCATAGAAGTCAGCCTCCTGGGGCACGTAGAAGAACAGAGAAAGATGGAGAAGAGATCTAGGGGCTGGTGAAGGAAGAGGGAGGTTTTCATTTTGTTTACTCACTCATGAGTCAAATCTGAAATATATACAAACAAAATCAGTTTCAGGGGTGCTTTGGCTCCCCAAAGGATAGGACTTAGACATAGCACTTACAGTGACCAATTGAGGCACATTTGAATTAGTTTTTAGCCTACAGTTTAGATTATCTACTAACATTTGTGAAAGTCTATACACATTTGGGTACATATTTATTTAAGCAGAGAATTGTGATAACTATTATAGGGATAGAGAATAATATTATTACTCTTAATATTAATATTTGAAATACTAAGGTTACACATATATTGGGTGACTGACTATTGCATGCACATGTCTAAAGTTTGTTTACTCAAATTAGACAAAAATATTTCATTTTTCCCCACATATTCTTGTTGAGAAAATGGGGAGATCACCACTTGAGCTTCTAAGGAATGTTTTTGCCCTAGGGGACTTTGGCTTTTATCGGAGCGTGGTAATATGCTTATGAGTTTGCTGCAGTTCATTCATTTATTCATTCATTTCTTCACTGAACACTTTTTGAGTATCAAGCAGTGTGCTCAGTATAAGCAATAAATTGCAAAATGGTCCTTGCCTTGTTCAATATTACATGTTAGTTTGGGAGGTAGATAAGAAACAAGCAAATTCTTTAATAAAATATGTGCAGATTATGATCAGCACTGTACAGGAAATGAAACTGTGAGGGGCTGAAATATAACTAGACAGAAGAACCGATCTCAAGTAGACAGGATGGTGTTTTGAGATCCTTTTTGAGAAGAGAACATGACAACTAAGGCCTGAGGGATGGGGAGGAGCTGGACCTGCAAAGAGCAGGGGGAGCTGTAACCCAGGCAGAGGAAACAGCAAATGCAAACGCATAGTGGCAGTAAAGGGCCTGGGTCTCAGGGCAATGTAGCTTCATCTTTCCTTAGGCCTGTGGGGTACTTCTTAAGTATAAATTTCTGGGGCCCCCATCCCAGACTCACTGATTCAGGACCTAGAGAGGAGAGTCCTAGGAAACAGGTGAATACTATCATTAGGAACATTTGGGAAACCCTGCCCGTAAAGAACTATCAGTGATATTTGGACCAGAGAGTAGTCAAGGAGATGGGGACTGAGTGTAAAGACTACTGGGTAATTTTGTTGGTTTTTCATAGTGCTCATTTCAGTGGTGTTCACCCTCTCAGAAGCAGCGATCAAAGTTAGCAGGTTCAAATGTATCAGACAACAACCTACTCCCTGGGCCCTGAGTCTGCCATCTGTTTTAGATACATAAGTCATCAGTGTGGTAGGTGAAATTCCAAAGATATCCCCTCAAGATTCCAGTCCCCTAGTTGTTCAATCAAACACTAATCTAGATATTGTAGTGAAGGGATTTTGCCAGTGTAATTCTGGTTATTGAACCTTAAAATGGGGAGATTAACCTGGATTGCTTAGGTTGGATTACCCAGTCTAATCACATGAGCCTTTACAAGCAAAGAAATTTCTCTGGCCAAAATCAGAAGAGAGATGCAACAGAAGAGGATGGCAAAAGACTCATTCAGAGAGATGCAGCAGAAACAAAGTTGTAGAGATTCAGGGCATGAGAAGGACCCAACCTGCTGATGTTGGGGTCGGGGGACATGCAGAAAGCATAAGAAAGAATGTGGACAGCCCCTAGGAGCAAAGGCCAGTCCCTGACTGATAGCTGGCAAGGAAATTAGGACCTCAGCCCTACAACCATAAGGAACTGGGTTGGGCCAATAACTTGAATGAGCTTGAAAACTGACTTTTCCCAGAGTCTCGCAGTAAGAAACCAGTCAGTCAACACTTTTATTTTGGCCCTGTGAAATACGAAGCCAGGAAACCAACTAAGCTTACCAGGATTTCTGACCTACAGAACTGTGAGATGATACATTTGTGCTGTCTTAAGCCACTGGGTTTGTGATGATTTGTTATGGCAGCAATGGAAAAAATACAGGAGATAACAGTCAAACTTAGCTCCCAAACTTAAGGCCACCTTTAATACCACCATCACTAGGATTCTCACCAATGGTTTAGTGAATTGAGCCATGCAGCAGTCACTTAACTTTTCTGAGACTCATGCTCCTGATTTGTAAAATAGAGATAAAATTATCCCTAAGTCATAGAGTGGACTCGAGACTCTAATGAGATGAAAGCTCTATATAAACTTTGCAACACCACACAAACATCTAGAGATTGCTTCCATAGATTTGGAGGTGTCAGGATGCCTTTTAGCAAGGCGCTTGCACTTCAGCTCTCCCCATTGGTTACAAGCGGGGTTGCCTGGGCAGTCGACTTGGAGATGGTCTAGGATGGTGCTTGGAGTTAAGGGCCGAGGCATTTACTGGGGAGTGTTGGGGATCAGCACCTACAGAAGGGAGGGAAATGAAGCAGGATTGGGCTAGAGAGAAATTGAGCTGGGATGCACTCTAAACAAAGGGTCAGCCCATCCCGTGGGGGACATTAGAGCTGGGATGGCCCTTCAGACTTGTCCAGGCATGTCCCAGGGTCTAGGCCTTTATGCCCCCTGCATTGTTCATCGCTGGATGAAGTTGCCCTCAAAAGAGAATGTGAGCTTGGTCCAGTCTATTAGATTCAGCTGAGACCATCCCTGCAGAGGGCTCCCAGCATCTGGAAATAGAAGTCATTCATTCCTGAGGGGACATCTGGGAAGTCCCTCATAGTGTTCACTACAATATTCCTGACCTATAAAGATCTATAATAACATGTTTTTTCCATAACACAAAGGAAACTGTATCTTCTCCAGGTACCATTTTGACTTCTAAATCTTTTGTATGGGTCAGAAGTTCAGTCTCCTGCAAGACAGATGGTGTTCTGCTATCAGTAGCCTACTTCCACCTCTCAACAGTCTCTTGAACCAGCTCATTCTTTAGGGCTTCCTAATACCCATATATTTCTTGGCCAGATTGGAGCCTGCTTAAACACTCTAGCATATATGTCTGCCAACGCTGTGTCAAGAAAATAACAGTGGGAAGGAGCTAAGGAGAATCCCTTAGGAACTATCTTAAAATGCCTGTGGGCTAAATGCTTAAATGAACTGAGCAACTGCTGGGGTCCCCAAGGCTCCGATTTCCTGTAGTAAAAGGGAACATTTTGTGCAGTGGCAGCCATGGGGTTCCAGGAAAAATTTCAGCAGAGGCCTTTTAATATTTCATTTTCTCAAGCCTCTTCTCTCTTTCAAATGGCATAATCAACTGGAAATGTCTTACGACCTTGGAGTGTTTTTATACCATACTCCAAGCCTTACGAGTTACCCTGGAATATGAGAGCTGAAATGTTTTGTTAATATGTGATTAAAAGGGAAGGAACTAGAGAAAGAAAGGAAAAGGGTGGAAGAGACATGATTTTTAAACCTCTTGTTTGGTTCTGTTCCCCTGGCTGCCAGTTTTATGCTTTTGGAATCAGCATTAATTCTTCCCTGTCTATCATGAATGTTACTGTTTGCCTATTCCAGGGAGTGGAAAAATGTTCACTTGCACTGAGACCTTTGGCATAATTGAGAAACCACATTTTGACAAATGGGATTTTTGGTAAATACACTTTCCTCCCCAAATTTCCCAAGTGAATGTTTTCCCCCCAATGATACTTCAAATAAGACATATTCCTCATTCTTAGGGAATTATAGACAAAGGGAGAGGAAAACGTTCTGACTAGAGAGCATATAATCTTGATCTCTACCTAGATGTCCCACCAGCAAAGCATTTTTCCAAAATTGACTTCTTCACTATATCTGCTCCTCCTTCTGTATGTATTTACTGTTTTGGTAAGTGGCCCAAATACCCTCTCAGTCACCTAAAGTAGAAACTTGAGAATTAAAGGAAGTGAGGTTAGAGAAGATGGAGAATAGGAAGTTTTCCAAGAAATTAGGAAATCTAATTTTCTTTTTTTAAAACAGATTTTTTATTTATTCATTTGAGAGAGAGAAACAGAGAGAGCACAAGCAGGGGGAGGGGGAAGGGCAGAGGGAGAGGGAGAAGCAGACTCCCTGCTGAGCTGGGAGCCTGACATGGGGCTCGATCCCAGGACCTGGAGATCATGACCTGACTTAAAGAACATCCAGCTCAGTCAAAGGAGGAAGGACACAGGAGCATGCAGGTTGACCCAGGAAGAAAGTGTCCAGATAAAGGGGATCAGAAAAAGAGACAAAATGGACAATTTGGAGATGATGTAGAATAAGGAAAAAGCTATCGGCCAAATATATAAAAGAAGATAATCAATTTAAACCTGATCCTGGGGACATTCTCCTCTGAAAGCCATAGGAAGGAAATGTAATAAAAGCTAATATTTATTGAGGAGTTCCCATGTATTGGCACTATATATTTTACATGCACTAATTCAGCAGCCCTATGAGGTAGGTAAAATTATTATCCCCTATTTTTTAGCTGAAATAACAAGGCACAATGGGGTTGTTCTCCTCTGGAGAACATCATTTGTTCTAAGGTGAACAATATTTGGTCAAACCAATGTTAACAAATTTATAGGTTTTTAACCTTTAGGATCAATCTATAGACAAATCACAGGAAACTTAACTATGGTTATAATTCAGGATATAAATATTATCATGCAAGGAAAGGGATAGCTGACACTAGTTGAGGGATGAAAGGGAGGGAGGAGACATTGAAGGAAGGTTGGGGTACTCCTGTCTTTGTCTAATAAAATGAGAGAAAAGAGAAAGAGCTTGTGTTGGATAGCTCCAGACATGGAGATTTAAAATGCTGTTGAACGTTCAGAGGTGACCACGCTTGTCACTCTATTGGGTGGAATATAGAGGGGAAGTGAGCAGTAGGTAACAGTGTTAGGTCTACATCTAAAAATCAATAAATTGTTACAAAATGCTTAAGGTTGATACATACATACAAAATATCAGTATAAGCAAATTATTGAGAAATACAGCAGTACCTATCAGACAAAATTAGAAATAGTGGTTTCTTCAAAGGAAGACAATTGCAGTGTTACATCATAAGCTCTTTTGTCCTATTGTATGTTTAAGTATATTACTTTGTACACATTAGTTTGATAAGCCAGAGAAACAGAAGATACAACATCAACAACATCAGCGATTTGGTTTCAGGAAAACAACATCATCCCTTACATCAAATGAAAGGTGGCTAATTGGGAGTCCATTGATATTGTCACTTTGATCTTATTTATTTTGTAAATTTGTTTTGATTTTATAATAGAATAAAAGCATGAGGATTTTATACCTAGTTTTATGTATGCACGTTTCAAAATATCACTGGAATAAAAAATACTGTAAGTCAACTCCAAGAGGCCAAACCATTTCTTTTGCTATCATTTTATCACTCAAGTTTGAGAAATACCACTTCACTGTAAGGGGTTAAGCTACCTTGGTACCAACTCATTACTCAAGGCTTGGTTCAATTTCATCTCTTCCGTGAAGTCTTTCCTCAATCTTTTAGGCAGAATTGATGATGATTTCCTTTGGGTCTCACTGTACACTGTACATGCATTTATCACAGCTCATGTCTCTCTTTATAGCATTGTTTACACAGATGTTTGGTTATGATTCCTAGACTAAAAGTGCTCATGAGCGGGGCCTGTAGCTTATTCATCTGTATCCTTAGCACCCAGCTCACACCCAATCACATGCGAGGAACCCAGCATATGTTTGCTGAATCCAATGGGTGGTAGCAGCAATGATAGTCTCTTGGCTTTCAGAATCCCCTTCAAAGGTTAGCCATCAAATTGAAAAAGCACAAGTTACTTTATCCACCATAGCCTAAAAGCTTTTTAGAAGTAGGGAAACATCGAGATGAACTTTAAGTCTTACAGTTAGATTTATGGCACATTAAGGGCATCATAAAAAGAGTTGTCTTAAACTCCTCTCCTGAGTCTCTCTGTACCTCTGTAGAGATAAGGTAATGGTGTCATTCTATTCAGGTATAGTAAATATCGCTACAATGGTAGGATATCCTAGTATATAATGACATACCATAGTTAGTTACACATGATCAACTTTGTTAAGATAACTTGGCAACACTGAGATTTTTGCTGCTACTGTAGGAAGGGGGCTGAACAGATTTCCTGGCGCCATTCTTAGGTCCTATACAGTTTATCCTTCCCCGAGGTGAAAATGAATTTGGCTTATGGGTATGTTTACTTAAGAAAGCAGACAATAAATCTGCAATACTAGAAAGCAAAGAGGTGAAATTGTTGAATTTTTCTGAAAAGGCCAGATTCAAAGGAGGAAGTAGTAAGTTTATGGAGCAGTGTGTTCCTATGGGTTTTCATGGGTGGGATTGTCATTCACTGCCTCCTCTTCCACCCCCCCCACCCCCCGTGTGTCACCAGTATGATCACCCATTCATTAATTCATTTGGCAAGACACCAATTATAAGACACCAGTTAGGATCAGCATGTTGCCCGAGGCACCATGGTTGATTCACAACTAAGACGTGACCCTAATAAGCCAGTTAGAGTTTCGTGCAATTTGTCTCCTGACCAACCAGTCTATGTTACTTCCAGGTTTAGGAACTGGCTCTGCCAAAAGGGAACATGTCTCTTTCTATTGATTACAATTTTTTCAATGGAACTAAGTAACTCACAGGCAGGTATTTAAACAAAGGCATGAAACCTCCTTGGGAACCATTAAAGCTGGCTTAGTTGCTTTATTCTCAAGGAAAAAAAAACTTATTGTGATCTCAATTATAGTACTTCCTCAAAGGACAGTACCTAAGAGGAGCCACTGTGTATTATAGTAAAACCATTATGTGATACTTAACCCTCTGCACTATTTAAACTATTTAAATATCTCATTTTATTCCCGCTCCTGAAAAAAAAGTTGATTTCTTTAAAGAACGAGGAATAAGCCTCTTTTCTTAAATCTTCTACTTTTTTAAGCTTGGAATTTCTAGATAGTGATCTAGTTGGAAACATCAACATTTAAAAAAAATAAGGTTTATACAGTTCCTTCTGAATGTTCTTTTTCACAGAAATTGCTTCAAAACATTCTTAAGTATCTGCATTTGGCATTTATGGGAATTTCTTACTCTCTACATTATGTTTATAATAATAAAGTAGAACTTCTCAGCCAGGTGGCAAACCAGACTACCCGAAGAATACTAAGAATTCTTTTGCATGTATTTCCTTTCATCTGTCCTCTCCATTAGCTGTTTCCTTTAAGCTACCAATGCTTTTGTAAGTTATAAGAAGTCTCATTTGAAACGTAGGTATCAAATATGGGCTAAACGAAATATTTTCCATTCTCCTAAAGTAAGGCCAGGCATTATAATGTTAAGATATCCCCCCTCAGTGCCTTTGGGAATATATCACTCTTAGAACTCTGCGCTGATGGGTACAACCACAGGCCTCTCCAGAAAAGGTGCCATATTTAGACTTTAGTATAACAACACCTTTCTGTGAGCTCTGGGGGAGCACTCTTAACCCAACACACGTGTTCCATTGTTTCACCAGGCCTGGTCATAAAATAGGGTCTTAGTAATAATTATGAAGGAGTGTATCTTCATCCCTTACTCAGAATTGACAAAGCCAATTCTTCCCTCAAGTCCCTCCTGCTACTCCAGGAAAAACTCAGAATATTCCTGGAGCTGCTGCCCTCAAGTTCCCTCTTCCCCTGAGATGGCAGGGTCCAGCCTCAAGGAACTGTGAGTTCTTCTCAAGCTGGGGGTCGGGAACACCAGTGGTCACGTCACTGAGAGGAGGAGGGGTGGGAGGTGGGGGGGGCAGTGATTCTCCTCCAGGTTGGGCACAGGACCAAGCTAAGCTCAGTGATGCGACTCTTATTTCTTTTTCACTGAAGATTCTGGGGGAACTTGCTGGGGGCTGTACATGTCTGAGAATTAGTTCAGTGAAAGGAGAGATGATAGGCAGTCATTTCAGGCTGAGAACTGAACCATTTGTATGAGGTAAGGGAAGCTTTAAGTTGGAGAGGATGGCTCATCTTTGTGCCAGCTGATCTTTCTAGCAACAGTGACATCTTCAAAGTCACCATATTGGGTAACCGGGAGGTTTGGTTAAGGAGGAACAAATTTTGGCCCCCGCAAATTACAGTTTGGGTAAAGTGGTCCTTTTCTGGCTGGACCTCAACTTTCTTAGTCAGGTGGTATTTCACTGCTTTTCTAGAAGGCTCCTTTTGATAGAGAAGAGCACATGAATGTGGCAACTAGAGGGTCTGTCTGACTGTATCACGTAAGAAGGGTCTTTTTCTTTTTTTTAAGATTTTATTTATTTATTTGAGAGAGAGAATGACATAGAGATAGCATGAGAGGGGGTAGGGTCAGAGGGAGAAGCAGACTCCCCGCCGAGCAAGGGAGCCTGATGTGGGACTCGATCCCGGGACTCCAGGATCATGACCTGAGCCGAAGGCAGTCGCTTAACCAACTGAGCCACCCAGGCGCCCAAGAAGGGTCTTAATAGGAGCTGAGGGACGGCCCCTGAATGGGCCTTGAGTTCTGAGTCCACCAGTCTTTTCTACTTTGCCTGCCTGCTTCGAGCCCCAGCATGGTACACTGGACACCCAAGAATTACTTACCAAATCAATCACCTATTAGTTTGGTCATCTTGGGGAAGTTATTTAACCTTTCTGAACTTCCTCTTTTAATGTTTAGTAGAGATTATGATGCCTTCTTTGCAAGGTCATTTGTAAGGTGTAAACAGGGTGACATCCAGTTGATCCTCATTATTTGTAAAGTGGTATTTGTGAATTTGCCTACTTGGTAAAATGAATTTGTCACCCAATATCAATACTTAAATTTCTTTCACCATCATTCACAGAAATGCACAGAGTGGCAAAAAGTTTGAGTCCCCCAAAGTGCATGTTCCCAACTGAGGCCAAATAAGACCATGCTCTGCCTTCTAGTTTCAGCTCTCAGGCTAAACAAGTGTCCTTATTTTTTGGCTCTATTTAGTGCACAGGTTTTGTGGTTTTGTATTTTTTTTTTTTTTTTTTTGGTCATTTCACTGTTTAAAATGGCCTGCAAGCGTAGAGCTGAAGCACTGTGTGTTGTTTGTAAGTATGAGGAGGCTGGCACATGCCTTATGGAGAAAATACACATGTTGGGTAAGCTTTGTTCAGGCCTGAGTTACAGTGCTGTTGGCTGTGAGTTCGACGTGAATGAATCAGCAATATGTACTCAAGAAAGTGTCTTTAAACAGAAACACACAAAACAAAGTTATGTATTGATTGGGTGATGTAAATGTGACCATTATATGTTTTGGTATGAATTATGAAAAAAAAGAAAAAGAAAAAGAAAATGTTGACCAGACAATCACAGGAACTTAGCCCTGTATTTCCCCGGGAGCAGGGATTTAGTGTTTGCTAATTCAGTGTTTATGGAGATTTTATAGAATGTAACTACCGTGAGTAAGGAGAATTGATAGTACTCTGAATTGCCTGGTACTTAGTCGGGGCTAACCTTACACTTACTCCTTTGACTTCTCTCCTATGCATAAGAGTAAAATGACGAATTTTCTTTGAAGGGGGAGGATTGGCTGCTTCTTTACCCTCGTTTCCTTAGAGCGTTTCCTTGAAAACTTAATAGGTCTAATAAGAGGCCTGACCTTTTTAGTTTACAGTGAAAGGTCGGGAGCCTTCTGATCCTTGACACTGTGTACTCATACCTCCAAAATTACCTTTCTCATGAGGTTTATAGGAGACTCTCACAAAGTGAATCCATTTATTGTTCAAGGAGACAAGAGAAGACTGAATTATTCTTTCCTCTACTTCACTGTAGAAACATATAAAATTCTGTCTGAACTTTGTAGATACTTTTGAGCATGTAAATGTGGTAGTGCTTGCTTTAATAAACTGTGCTCCTTCTCTCTTCTATATTGATACAGAGGGGTAGGGGTATTTTCTTTCTCCAACATATGCTTGGGTTTTGTTTTGGGAAAGCTGTTCTTTGTCAGTTTTTTTTTTTTTAAAGATTTTATTTGTTTATTTGTCAGAGAGAGAGAGCACACAAGCAGAGGGAGAAACAGGCAGAGGGAGAAGCAGGCTGCTGAGCAGGGAGCCTGACGCGGGGCTCGATCCCAGGACCCCGGGACCATGACCTGAGCCGAAGGCAGACGCTTAATGACTGAGCCACCCAGGCATCCCTGTAAGTTTCTTGGGCTTGTTTGTATCTGGCAATGACCAAGATTACCAAGTGGCTCTTTGGCTTTGTTATAATGCAGTTCAAATGATTCTAATGCACCTATTAAGTTAAAGTGGCTATGCTTGTGGGCTCTCAGTGAATCAGTTTTGTTGTCGAATAATGAAGCATCTCAGGTTTTCCAGATTTCTTTGTCTACTTAGAAAAATGGATGTCCAGGCATTTCATAAGGTACTAGATGATTCTAATTGTGGATTGAGGATGTTGCAGGCATAGGAAAAAATTACTTAGACTGCATTTCATGGCATGATTCTCAATTATTGGCTCCAGCTATGAACCAGATATCTGATTTTTCTAGGAGATACAGAACACTAATAGTTTAAGACAGAAAACAAGTTAGGGCTCCATTGATCCATCTTGTTGGCTGTTTTGAGGAACCCGTTTCACCAAGGGATGAGATAGGCAATGCTTGATTTTGTACTCATTTATCTGTTGCCTCTTCCACGCTCTTTTTTTTTCCCCTGCAGATGTTCAGAGTGGTGTCTGAGTCAGTGACTCAGCATACTACTTCTTCTCGGGCAAGATTTCCCAACCCTTTGTGTGTGTGTGTGTGTCAATGTGTGTGTGGCGGGGGGGTGGGGGAGGATTGCCCCAATGAGAAGCACTGCTTTCGAGAGAGAAAGCACATTCTGTGCCAAGCGGGGGTTTCTAGTGTTTTCCTGTCTCTGAGCCTCCAGGCCAGCAACAGAAAGTCATTGGTCCCTACCACTAAGGTTGCCCACCTGACTGTCCTCGGGAGAAATGTGGCTACCACATGACAGAGGTTCTTCTCAGTGGGCTGTCCTCAGGTTGCCAGCATCTCAGGAACACCATTTGCTTGGTGTCTCCCATTTTCCTGTCCAGAGAAGGGAGAAAACACTGCCCCTCACAGAAGCTTCATTTTGTTCTGATTTTTGTTTCCTTTTTCCTTCATAGAGGACAACAAGCATAACAGCTTCTTCAAGGTATAGAACAACCCGATCATCTGATTTTCAGCCTTCCTCAGTTCTCCAGAGCTCCTGACCATAAACGTCAGCAACTTCCCTTTTTTGATCGTTCCTTCCTCAGGACCTTTGTCCAGCCAAGCTAATTGGCTCAGTGCAGAGAGGCAGAAGGATATGGAGGCTAGGAGCGTAGACCCAGTTCAAAGCCTGGCTCTGCAGTTCACGTTGTGTGACTTGGAACGGCTCAGCTTACCTTCTGGGTACTTTAGATGTCTTCTTTACAAAATGCTTCTAATGATATCACCACCCGTAAATCGTTACCGTGAATCTTAAATGAGTTAGTACCCTCACAGCCCTTGGTATGGCGGTGGAAGGAACATCTGTGTTTCAGTGGAGATCCCCACCACACCTTTCCCCTTTTACCTGCTTCTGGAGCTACAGGAGCTATTTTACAACTCTAGCCTGCAGAAAACGGAGAGTGATGTAATACAAGTCTTGTCCACAGACATGAAATTGTCCTGTCATTGATGCTACCATTATCTAGCTGCTTTTATTTCGGTGTCTCTCCGAGTAAGGACCACAGGGAGCTGACATCTTGGCTCTTCTTCCTTTCAGTGTCTATGCAATAAGTTGAGTGTACAAAGGGTTCATGTTTCTTTACTGGTCAGATCTGTCAGGCCTCGTCCGACGTCCCAAAGCCCATCTGCTTGTTACTGTAGCTCTTTATACCATTGGGTGTTATTTTTGTCAATAGCCTGCCATCTTGTACCTATCCTTTTTGATGTTTTCTGCAGCAGGATTTATTATTGAGTGTTAGGGACAACCCAAAACTGAGTGCACAAACATCTGTGGCCTCCTAGCCTGTGTCATCCCAGCCCGTCTTAGTTAACTACGGTGGTGTAACACACTACCCCCAAACTTAGCAGCTTACAACAGCACACACTTGTTACCTCGAAGTTGATGTGGGTCATGAATTCAGGCATGGCTTAGATGTGTGCATCCTCTGGCTCCAAGAGTCTTACAACTCTGTGATCGAGGCATTGACCGAGGCTATGGTCTCATATCAAACTCAGCTGGGGAAGGATCCCCACTCGCATGGTGGTTGTCAGGATTCAGTCCCTCAAGGGCTATTGGACTGAGGGGTCTGTTCCTTGAGGATTATTGGCTGGAGGTTGCCCTCAGTTCCTTGCAGTGTGGGCCTCTCTACATTTGCTTGATCAAGGTGTACAAACTAAGAAGCCAGTAAAGACAGACTACCAGCAAGATGGCGTCACAGTCTTTTATAACTTAATCACTGAAGTCATGTCCCATGACTTTACCATATTCTCTTCATTAGGATCAAATCACTAGGTCCAGCTCACGCTCAATAGGAAAGGATTATGCAGGGATGTGAATACTAGGAGGATGGGAATCATGAGGAGCCATCTTAGAAGTCTGCCCATCACAGAGACAAATGTGAAGCAAATCTGACGGGGCAGACAAAATAATCATGACCCCAAACTCCCTAGGCTTCACGAGCAGAGGTACAAATAAGGTAACATTATTATAGCTTGTAGTCCCCACCTGCTGACACCGTGTCTTCAGCCTCTCCCTCAAAGTCAACCTTGTTTATTTCTGAGAATCCACCAAGGTATCTCATATGGTCTCATATAGTCTCAGCCCACCCTGGTCTTTAGCTACAGCTTTTATGAACAGCACCCAGGTACTGACATTAGTATTCCCAGAGATGGAGTTTCTTTCAGTCCTCGTTGCACTCTCGAAGCCATCTACAAACACACACTTGACAGAATGCTCCCTACCTGCTGGAGTCACAACTTAGATACCCGAATGGCGCTGCTGATTTCCCAATGTTCCTGCCGTGTAGAGCCCCTCTATTTGGTCAAACCCCCTCGTTCAGGTCAGTTTGGGGAATGGGTATAATAGCATCCTCATTGCGTTTTGATCAGATGCTCAAAACCTCCTCATAGGTTCCCTCACTATTTCCCATCTGTGTTAATACCCAGAGGCAGTTGTAAATGTTTAACAATTGGCCCTTTAAAAAAAAAAAAAAAGCCCTGATTTGGAGCATTTGCCAGTTTCCATGGTATAAGTGCTCCCACCATGGATGATTACAAATGACCAATGTGACATCAGTGAACGTGGAATTGGGAGGATATGGGAGCAGGCAGCTCTTAGCAAGCCAATATAAGCTGACTCCAGTGAACCATTGTTTGGACAGAGCCATGATAGGAACCTGAGCCTGGACTAGCTGGAACCTCACTATGCACTCCACATGGATATTCACCTCCATCTGATAAGGCATGGGATTAAATCACTCTACTGATACTCTAGCCATGACTCCGGAACTCTTGTGGATTTCTTTCACGGAAGTTGCTTCCACGGCAAACTGGGCCTAGACCTCCGTATCCTCAGAGAAAAGTCTGAAGTACTGAAACAGCCCCCCAAATTTATAGCCCCTTTAAGATCCTGTTTCCCAAGATCCTCATGGACTCCAGGCTATTTCACAGACTTGGGCTGTTCCTCTGGGTCTTTGATCTTTCCACCCTCTATCCCACCATGTTGGCCCAGCCTGAAGGACTGAGTTTCCACCCTGGTTCTTCTTCCTTGATTCTGGCTAGGACCCCATTTTACTGTTAAGGGACACTATTACCCCATATAAATTGATCCAGTTTCTTTTCTTGAGGCTTAGTTTTGCCCCCTTTACAATGAATATAATCATGGACTCAGAGCTTCTTGACACACAAAGTAGTAGAGATTTTGGAAAGAGGCAGATATGCCCTTATAATTCCATAGAAATGTGACCTTGGGTGGATCATTTAGTTTTCCTGAGTCTGAGCATCTCTGTATGTTTAGTGGAGGTGAAAATACCTACTTCCTAGATTTGTTATGGGGTTATAAATCAGAGGATGGATATAAAGTTCTGGGCACAGAGTACGTGTTTCACAAAAATATCTCCAAATACCCCATTATTGCTTTTATTAATTGTGTACACATGTTCTCTCTCTTACCCTCCATCTTTAAGCACAAGTGAATCTCTATCCATGGACACAAGGTTGGGGTTGGGTTGGATGGGGCTGAGTTGACCCGTCTTGGGCTGAGGGTCAAGCAGGAGACAGAGTTGTCACCCTTGTAAGGTGGTTCAAGACCTGGTACCATGTTTGCTTGTGTTTTTTTTTTTTTTAAATACATGTTTGTATTAATTTTTCAAAATATAAAGGTATAACCTGCTCATCTTTAGAAAAATATATAGTCATGTATTTTATTTTTTATTTTTTTTGATTTTATTTATTTATTTGAGAGAGAGAATGAGAGAGAGAGCATGAGATGGGGGAGGGTCAGAGGGAGAAGCAGACTCCCCGCCAAGCAGGGAGCCCGATGCGGGACTCGATCCCGGGACTCCAGGATCATGACCTGAGCCGAAGGCAGTCACTTAACCAACTGAGCCACCCAGGCGCCCTATAGTCATGTATTTTAAAAAGCTAATTACCCACTCCTCCCCCTTTCCTATTCTTTTGTTGAAAGCAATGTGTTTATCCTTCTGTAACTTATACATGCTACACAAACATAAATGCATATACTAGGGCTTTCCTTGATGCTTATTTTTATAAAATGGGTCCCTAAGATATGCATTACTCTGCAACTTGTTTTTCTCACTTAATAATTCATCATATGGACATTATTTGCTTTTTTGTATGCTCTCAATACATAGTTACTGAAATATTCATTTGTGAAATAAGACTATAAAATTCTTTTGTTGTAACAACTTTATTGAAATATGATTCACATACTATATAATTCACCCATTTAATATGTAGAATTCAGTGGCTTTTAGTACATTCAAAGAGTTTTACAACCATCAGCACAATCAATTTTAGAACATTTTATCACTCCCCAAAGTACCTTTAGCAATTGCCTTCCATTTCTCTCCACCAGCCCTCTACCCTCAGCGGCCCTAGGCAACCACTAATCTACTCTTTGTTTCTAGAGACTTGCCTGTTCTCTACATTTCCTATACATGGAATCATATGTTTTTTTTTGTAACTGACTTCCTTCCCTTAGCATGTTTTCAAGGTTCATCCATACTATAACATGTATCAGGGTTTCATTCCTTTTTATTGCTGAATACTGTTACATTGTATGGATATGCTTCATTCTGTTTATTCATCCATCAGTTGATGGTTATTTGGACTGTTTCCACTTTTTGGTTATTATGAATATTGCTTCTGTGAACATTTGCATATATCATTTGCTTTTTTTTGAGGGGGGAGGGGCAGAGGGAGAGGAAGAGAGAAAATCTTAAGCAGGCTCTGTGCCCACTGCAGGGCCCAACATGGGGCTAGATCTTACCACCCTGAGATCATGACCTGAGCCAAAATCAAGAGTCAGACGCTTAACCGGCTGAGCCACCCAGGCGCCCCTATCATTTGCTTTTTAACCCCCAATTTTCTGGTCACCTGTTGACCTCTTTCTCATTCCACACCCCATGTTCTGGGAATGCTTAGTCCTCAGCAGAATGCCAGAGTCCCTAATTTAGGGGTGTGCGCAGATGTTCAAGCTTCCGTTATACGCTAGGTCTGCATGTTTTATGGTAGATGATATCGGACACTAATTCTGAAAACAACAGTTTTTCTTCTCCAACAACAAAAATAAATTCGTACTTCTCCTGACAACTTGGTTTCATGATATAATCAGAAGATACCCTGTGGTAAAATAATAACAATCTCCGCTCTGTATCTTCAGTACAGATCTCTTTCCATGTCAAATATCTGGCTGCCTGGACCATCTGGATTTCCTATAGGCTTCTCTAAAGAGCCTGTCCAAGATGGTGCTCATCACAGTCCCTGACACTCCATCCTCCACAAATGCACTCTGACTCCTGCATTCCCTACACGGGTGGAAGGCACCTGCTTACGTACTGCCACGGAGTCAGAAATCTATCAATCTGTTCTGCGTCTGATCAGTTACCCAAGGCATGTCAAGCTCTCTGAAATAGTTCTCTAATTCATCCTCTTCTCCTTATCCTCACTGCTACCTCAGTTCAACCTTTCACAATATCCCCTTGTGTGCCATGACCTCCTGAAACACACAGTGTTCTGTGTTTCCGCATTTTCTTTGCCCACGGTATCCCTCTCCTTCTCACGTGCCTGGTTAGTGTTAAGTCAACTTTTAAGACTCACCTGAAATGTCTCCAATGGTCTTTTTCTCCCTTTGCCTTCAAGTCAAGTGAGTTGCCCTTTTTGCTCCTTGGCACACTGCTCTTACCTTTATTTTAGCACTTACCATGTTCTGGTGTAGTTACTGGTTTGTCTATTTCTGCTTTCATTTGATTCTGAAATTCTTCTGTCTTTTATTTTTTATTTCTTAAATTTTATTTTTTTAAAAAGATTTTATTTATTTATTTGACAGAGAGTGAGCATGAGCGGGGGGATGGGGGGGAGCAGAGGGAGAGGGAGAAGCAGGCTCCCCACTGAGCAGGGAGCCCGATGCGGGGCTCGATCCCAGGACCCCGGGATCATGACCTGAGCTGAAGGCAGATGCTTAACTGACTGAACCACCAGGCGCCCCTCTTATGTTTTTTAAATCACTGTAGCTCACACATTAGTAGTAGTAGACAAATATATGTTTAATAAGTGAATGAATAACTAAACTTTTGTATATAAAGAAAAATTTGGATAAATGATCAATTTTTCAAATATATTTGAGGAACTCCCCTCCTTATTAGATCTCAGCTGTTCATTTGTTACATGTCTTACATTCCAGGGTACTTATGTAAATATGTAACTGTTTTCATCTATGCTTTCTCCATCTGATTTGATAAATTTTAATGATTAGATTCTGAATAATTGGTGAGACTCCTTGAAATATGCATAATAGATCCATTAACAGTAATTTCTAATTAAAGAGTATTTTTTAAATGAGCAAAGTGATAGAATAAATCCATTAAGTCCCATTAAATCCCTCCATAAAAGTGAACACTTTGCGTTTGTTAAGGGTTCCTTAATGAAACATCATTAGCCCAAGTACTTCAGAAATTAATATGAAGCCCTCTGCACAGAGTCATGTCTTTCAGAAGCACATGCCTTGTTAGGTGGCTCCATGGTCAGAGCTCATCAATTCCATAAGTTTATCACACTGAGACTCACTTTAATGCTTTGCTAAATATTAATAGAAAAATATCATTAGAGTTGTGTACATTATTTATTAATCTAAAGAGGTAACATCGCCCACAGCAACTTCTTTCAAGATCCATCTCCAAAAGGTAGTGAAACAAAAGCAGAAATGAACTTTTGGGACTTCATCAAGATAAAAAGCTTCTGCACAGCAAAGGAAACAGTCAACAAAACAAAGAGGCAACCCACAGAATGGGAGATGATATTTGCAAATGACACTACAGATAAAGGGCTGGTATCCAAGATCTATAAAGAACTTCTCAAACTCAACACCCAAAAAACAAATAATCAAGTCAAAAAGTGGGCAGAAGATATGAAAAGACACTTCTCTGAAGAAGACATACAAATGGCTAACAGACACATGAAAAAATGTTCATCATCATTAGCCATCAGGGAAATCCAAATCAAAACCACATTGAGATACCACCTTACACCAGTTAGAATGGCAAAAATGGACAGGGAAAGAAACAACAAATGTTGGAGAGGTTGTGGAGAAAGGGGAACCCTCTTACACTGTTGGTGGGAATGCAAGTTGGTACAGCCACTTTGGAAAACAGTGTGGAGGTTCCTCAAAAATTTAAAAATAGAGCCTCCCTATGACCCAGCAATTGCACTTCTGGGTATTTACCCCAAAGACACAGATGTAGTGAAAAAAGAGCCATATGCACCCCAATGTTCATAGCAGCAATGTCCACAATAGCCAAACTGTGGAAAGAGCCGAGATGCCCTTCAACAGATGAATGGATAAAGAAGATGGGGTCCATATATACAATGGAATATTACTCAGCCATCAGAAAGGATGAATACCCAACTTTTACATCAACATGGATGGGACTGGAGGAGATTATGTTAAGTGAAATAAGTCAAGCAGAGAAAGTCAATTATCATATGGCTTCACTTATTTGTGGAACATAAGGAATAGCATGGAGGACATTAGGAGAAGGAAGGGAAAAACGGGGAGGGGGATTGGAGGGAGAGATGAACCATGAGAGACTATGGACCTGAGAAACAACCAGGGTTTTAGAGGGGAGGGGGGAGGGGGGATTGGTTAGCCCGGTGATGGGTATTAAGGAGGGCACGTACTGCATGGAGCACTGGGTGTTAAACGAAAACAGTGGATCGTGGATCACTACATCAAAAACTAATGATGTATTGTATGGTGACTAACGTAACATAATAAAATTAAAAAAAAAAAAAGAGGTAACATCTCTTCCTAGCAAAAAGAACTTCAGAATTCAAGTATTAAAGCCGATTTTGAAATTTTCATGGAGGAGAAAACAAAAAGGAGAAGAGATACATGAACGAGGGGGAGATGGTAAATATTTAAATGTATATGGGGCATGTTTCCCATAGCTCTGTAGGTTGATGAGGAACAGGAAAGAATAATTAACTTGGTCTCTTCTGTGAAAAAGAACACTAAGCCAAATACCAGTTTGTTAACTTCTGTATCTGGAGAGCCACGTTCACTGCTCTTTGCACTCAAAGCTGCTGCTGGCGTGTCAGAAGAATTTTTAAAATTCTGATAAACCCATGGCAGCTCTGGAAAGAGACTTGGGTGCCACCAGCCAAACGTGCATTTTGAGGACTATGTGAAAAATTGAAAAATACAGTTGGACTGATAGAAAAAGCAAAGGTGAAAAACCCCGAAGCCCCGCCCCCCTCCCGGGGCAAATGAGGAGACTGCAGAGAAGTGAGCACGTGGGACTTCACAGGAAAGTTCCATGCTGCCGAGGCACCGGGGAGTGGGAGAAGATGAGCAGGTGGCTGGTGGCATCATGGGAATGGAAGTAAAGAGGTCTAGTCTGTCCCCATCCAGGTAGCCTTTCAGCCATGGCACCAACTGAGACCCTCTGTGCTGGTTTTTATTCAAAGTAGCTACTCTTAGTAACCAAAATCTACTCTGGGCTAGCTGTCTTGTCACTCACTTGTGAATGATTCAGAGTTGCTTCTGGTATTAAATAACAGAACTTACTGAAGGAAGGCCCTCTGAAATCAATCCCCAATTGCTTGTACAAAGAGCATGGAATTCCGCAGAATATAGCTCTCTCGGTTTGAACATAATTGGAGTTTTTGTCTAATCTCCCTTCATCCAACAACCTAATCTCTCATCATTTCCGGGAATGCCTCTTCCGCATTCGACATTTCTAGGAGTTTGGGTGATATCTCTTGAACAATTTCTCCTTTAAGTACTATCCTATTATCTAATTTGTGTTAAAATCCTGAATCTGATGGCCTCCCTACCCTATTCCCTCTAGGCTCTCGGGCCTGCAAGAGAAAGTAGATTTTTCTCTCCTTTCTGACACTTACCATACCTGCAGTAAGAGGAAAAGAGTGAAATCTGTTTGATCTCAGAGACATGCTGTTTTGTGGATAATGAAAACAAATGAAGCATAACAGTTAATTTTGTTCTTTCTATCACAGATGGGGTCTCCTGTTAAAGAAACCTCTCAATCAAATAGATTCTTTTATTTGCCACTGAAGGCCCAGAGAATTAGACAGCTAACGTGCTCATCCTCTACATTCTCATTTAGAGATAGATCAGCAAGGACAAGTTGTATTTGCTGTCCGACTTCCATCATTCTCTGAGCTTGAGACATTTTAAATTCTGAGAACTCTGATCATCATTGCCTATTTTTAAACAACAAAAGCCAAGAAAATTATTCTCCTTTATAGTCCATAACATAGATATCAGCACAGGATAAGACAAACACTAGAGACCGTCATGTTTTCAATGGTTTGTCTGTCCCAAGTTCCAAGGTCACGTTTTCTTTGTTTTTTGTTTTTTCTTTTTTTTTCAAGTCAGTGCAAAAATAAAGGAATTGCCACAAAGAGAAATACCAAGTATCTACAGTAGAAGGGAAGTTCAGGGAGTCATGGAAAGGGCAGTGGTGAGCGGTGAGCTGTGTGTCTGCTGATGAGCTCTGAAAAAGGAATTTCACCCTCAGAAAAATTCTTCTAGAAATCGTTATGAATCTCTTTTGCAAAAGCTTAAAAACAATGGCCTCAAAGCTAAAGCTAGATGTCTTTCAGAGACAGAATATTTTCACTAAAATGACTGTCATTTTTTAAAATCCAAGTACAGCTGACACACAACGTTACTCGTTGCAAGTGTACGACACGGTGATTTGACAACTCCATATGTCATGCTCTGCTCACCACAAGTGCTCCCTGTCACTTTCTGAACGTCTTCCTCACGAGTCCTTCATCATTCGAATGACATTGTGGAGAGATGAGAGATCCGGAGACTCAGAGAGGTCATGTGACTTGTTCATAATTAAACACAGACATTCTTCATATCTAGGATGAGAGGTTCAGGATCATCCCTGTTGACCATGAATTTACCAGGACTCTCCCTGATGTTTTCCTAGGGACCCAGCAGCACGCACAAATAATTAGCAGAATTATATGTATTTGTGAAAACCAGCGCCGCAGTCACTCATCTAATTTAACCATATCCCATGCTTGCCTCTCCAGCTCAGTGTGTGTGGCTCTGATAACATTCTTTTTAAAGCCCGCATCATATTCACTTAGGTCAGTGATTCCTGAAGGGGTAAATCAACCCCCTTGATGCGGCTCCCCAGGTGACAGCAGGCCATGTGTGGAGAAATTTTTGTTGGTCATAATTGGGCACCAGGTACTGGTGGCATCAAATGGGTGGGGGCCAGGGAGGCTGCTCAGCATCCGACTATGCACAGGATGGCTCCTGCCACCAAGAATGTTCTGGCCCACGTGTAAACGGCGCTGAGCTTGAGAAGCCCTGAGAATAGACATAGCACAATTCGTTTTACAAATTCTCTCTTGGTGGACGTTGGGAGTATTCCCAATTTTATACACTATAGTAGCAGGGGATGAATGTTCAAGAATTTCTATGTTTGCTCATCATTCCAAATATTACTTCAGGATAAATACCTAGAAGGATCATTTCTTAGTCAAAGATTATGCCACTAACTCGAACTACTACAGGTTACGTGAATTGACATTTCTTCCAAGAGTACGTGAAGCTGTGTGGCTCTCCACCCCTCATCCTCCGTTGGGCATTATCCACCTTTTAAAGTTTTTGCCAAGCTTTTTGAAATATGGCGCTCTACTTCTTTATTGTCATTTCAAATTTATTGTTAGTGACTTAGCCATCTCTTCAAATGTTATTGGACTTTGAGTTTTCTTCCTAATTGTGAATTGTCTCTTCACGTCCTTAATGATTTTTCTATTGAGTTTGTTATCAAATCTTCTTGATTTGGAAAGCTTTGTCTCTTATGTGCATTGCACATATTTTTTCCTAGTTTTTCATTTCTCTTTTATCAGTAATGGTTTTTGGACATGTGAACGGGTAACATTTTTATAAAGGCGAATTTATCCTTATTCAAGTATTTCCTCCTGGAATTTGTCATGTTCAGAAATGTTTTCCTCACCCAAAGAGTATGAAAATATACGCCTATGTTTTCTCCTACTCCTTTTCCAGTTCCTTTGGGGTCTGTTTGTCAGTTCGTTTTACATTTCATCCTCTCCACCTCGCTGGAACTCACTTCCATGTAAATGTTAACCCATGGGCTCTCCTAATACAGTCACTGTGGTTTCATGGGAACCAGCCAAGTGGAGATTCTCTTTGCAGAGAATAAGCTTCTACCCTTGCCATCTGTAATCCATTCCGGAACACCAGCCAAGTTTGTTCCTAACATCACCCACAGGCAGGAATGAGGATACCCAACCCGGTTAAGTGTTAAGCTTGTGAAGCTAAAGAATTTACAAGATTTCATGTTAGTTTTAGATTTCATTTTCTTTGGTTTATTCATGCTATTTCATTTAGCTACATTTCGTATTTCCTTTTAATTTATAATTGGAGTAGAGTGATATATTAGTTTCAGGTGTATAACATACTGATTGGACAATTATATAGTTACCACCTGTCACCATATAAAGTTATTACAATATTATATTCCCCGTGCTGTACTTTTCATCCCTGTGACTCATTTTGTAACTGGAAGTTTGTACGCCATATTGTTTTATTTTATCTTCACATGACACCTTTAAAGCAAGCTGTATTATCCCCACTTTATGGATGAGGCAAGGTGAAGGCTGTCTGCTTGGCTGTTCATTTCTTGAGAACAGCAACTGTGGTTTTTCCTCCTTCTCCAGTGCCAGGAACATATCATCTATTGGATAAATTCTTGGTTGGCCCAAGGGCACACTTTACTATGTAAAGGAGATGAGCAGGTTAATGGGATAGTTGACACTTCTCCTATGTACTTGATTTAGCAATAGCTTAGCCCCAAAATATCATCCTTGAGAGAAATTGTCTGCAAGATACAAGGTGATTTTGTTCCCTTCAGTTGATCTTTGTATTCTCTATCCTTTCTCTGCTTTTATGCCTGTATAAATTGAAGAGAAAAAAATTTGAACTTGCCCCAAATTAAGGTGAGCATAGGATATGGATGTTTAAGGGTCAATAAATAATGTTTCTCAGTTGTTTAGAGTTCATCAGCTCACATGTTTTGGCAGGGCTTAAATACTAAATTTACTGCTAGCGCTCTAAACAAGATATCTTGGTTAGAGAGGAGGAAGATGGGATTTTTACCCTAATGGACAACACTAGTAATTTTATCAGAAAGCATTTCTACTTCAAGGAAGACGATTCAGTACCTTTGCAAATGAATTGGTATGATCTCCTGATCAAAAAACCCCTCTTAACTGTCATGTTCCCCCAGAAAGCAAATTATTTCTTGACTGCCAACCCACCTGTAGGCGAGTTCCTAGGTTATTTAAAAATACTTACAACTGCTTTCCCCTAGAAGAGCCAAGACCAGGGCCACATTGAGCGTGGCTCTGGAAACAGGCAGTGCTGTTGGTGTCCTTAAAAACAATTGTATCCACTTGGTCGAAAGGATCATGTGTCCAACCAGCAAGCATCACTGCACAAATGAGGTGCAGAGATTTTTCAGAAGCACGCTCCTTTGACTTGAGGTCGAATGGCCGGGGCCATGACTGGATAGATTCTAACTTTGTGAGTGGTCAGTGCTAGGGCCATTTTTTAAAGAAGAAAATCGTTCCGTGAGAAAATGCCAGGAGCACCTCCAAGCAGAAGCCTTTTTGTATTCATGGCTAGTTGTATCCATAACCACCAGACAAGAGATAAAAATTGATAAAACTACAGCCTTGGGGATATAACTTTATCCCTGAGGTCTCCTCAGGGCCCCAGCTTTATATAAAATTTCCATCACACTCTCACACACACCAGCTCTTCAAAGTACAAGAGTCTGTTTCCCTGATGGGTAGGGAATCGCAGGGTAGAAAACATATTCAGGACAAAATTACAGAATTGTACTTCTTCCTCAATAAAAATTCATTTCTTTCCTTACTTGCACAGGACATCGATAGCTGAGTCTAATTAACTTTCCAGTCTGGTGTCCTTAAGAAAACAAGGTCTCAGGCTGATTTGGGATGTACTGCGAGGCTCTGTTTGAAACTGTCTTTCCCATGTCTGTTGTTTCAGTCGGTACTTTTGTCTTCTGCATCCTCAAGACTCAAATCTTTCAAGATTTGCCTTTTCTTTGGGTTTGCTGCTCCATTCATTGCCACCAGGAGGTTCTTCCCAGTTCCCAATTTAGTTTGCTGGTTTGTCCTTGCCACTTATGGCCTTTGCTCTGATCCCGAGTCTTGGTCCGAGCTTAGCCCTGGATGGCAGCAGACAGGGAGGGTGGGTGGAAATGGCTGAGGATTAGACAGGGAACATCAATTCGAAGCTGTGTTTGTGATACTTCCATTTTCAAGCAAGAGACTCCCAGCCCAAACTGGCAAAGAAAGGAGATTTGCTAGTTATCGTAACCTGAAATTAGTAATCAACACTTTACAAAACAATGCCACACGTATTATTTCACTTTATCCTCAAATAACCCTCTTAGGCAAACTTGGCCATCCGGAGATTTCAACAGAACAAGTGCAATTCCGAAGGTGGGTTGCCAATGACCACATGGCCACTAGGTGGCGCAGTGGGATTCAGATAGAGGCTTAGGATCTGGGGATTTACTACACCTCCTTGCCACCCCCAGGGTTGTTTTAAGTGGGGACTGAAGTGGGAAGGAGTAAGCAGAACACACAGAATAGGATGGTAGGGAGGGGGAAGACCCTGGCGGGTTTCAATTAAGGACAAATTTTATAGAACTGGGTAAAAAACAACAACAACAACAATTGAAGGGGAACCCCAAAGAGCAGAGAGGGGGACGTTGCTGTGGGGATCCGGGGTGGCACTTGGAGAGAAAGGAAAAGGTGCCGACAGGGGAGAATGTTCCAAAGGGTCAATCCCCCATCTTCACGGTCGGATCTCGGACTGTCCTGCAATGATCAAGACTCTGCCTGTCCCAATGTGCTCCCTACGTACGGGGTTCTGTTTGCTCACGTTGACACAGGTCTCTGTGGGTTCCAGTGCGAAAATATGGTATCATATTTGCAAAGACAATTGTCTGAAGTCACACAAACCATTTTCAGAGCCCAAGGGCTCCGGTCTCACCTCTCATAATAGAAACACTTTTATTCAGAAGCAAAGAATCCAAGTGAGAAAGGGCAGAAAGGAGTCACCCTTTATATTGAATTGTATGGAACGAGTTTGGCTAGTCTCCTGAACTTTCCCAGGGCTGCCTTCACAGCTGAGAACAGCTTTTGGTTTTCAAGTTTTATTTTGCTTGAAGGATGCTAGATTAAATAGTGGAGGCTCATCTTGAAGATCTCGTAGCTACAAAGAGGCTCTGGGAAGAAGGAGGAACAGAAAGAACTGGGAAGGGGTTGTGTAAGCCACCCACGTGCTACAGTGTGACTAGGTGAATGGTGTGGCATATTTGATGAAAACCCTTTCCAGAATGACCTTTTCTCTACTCATACTTTTGGAACCGGAGCTAGAAGGCTTGATAGGAAAGGGCGAGCCTTAAGAGCTCTTTTGGAGGGTGATTAACTTTAGGAGCATGCAAACCCCTGATGCAGGGCTTGGAAGGCACTGAGGAGAGGGGAAATCACAACAAAAAAAAATCTCGAGGGCTGACCTGGCTGTGTGTGTGTATGTGTTTGGGGGTGCATAGGGGAGGCTTCCTTAACCTCTACCTTGCTCTCGAGTGACAAAAGCTGGTGATCCAGAGGTGTCAAACACATGCACGCGCTATAATTCCCGCTTAGAGGGACTCCACTCTTGGGATAGGAAACTATTTCAGGGATCCTAGCACATAGATTTACTTTAATATACACGTATTCTCCCATCTGCATGTCTGTCTGCATCTTTACTTATTTTTTTTTTTAAAGATTTTATTTATTTATTTGAGAGAGAGAGAGAATCAGAGAGAGCACATGAGAGGGGGGAGGGTCAGAGGGAGAAGCAGACTCCCTGCCGAGCAGGGAGCCCAATGCGGGACTCCATCCAGGGACTCCAGGATCATGACCTGAGCCGAAGGCAGTCGCTTAACCAACTAAGCCACCCAGGCGCCCTTTTACTTATTTTTTTTAACGTATCTGTGATGTGGGTTTGATGAAGGTGAGCATTTCAGAAGTATTCCCTGAGAAGAATTTTTATATATTTCTCACTGAAACTTAGAAAGCTGGTCAAGAGAAAACCTATAAAAGGATGATAGGTCTCTTTATACTATGTTTTTGAGGAGCCTTTGGAAAAATTTCCCTTTTTTTTTTTTTTTTTGAAATTATATCCAGTCATTGGACTATGACATTTTCTGTTAGGGGTTGCCATCTGATGTTTCCAATTGTAAAACAAAGCTAGTGAGTCCAGAGAGACTGAGAATCTTTCATTGTAACAAAAATATATGATCCCCTCTATGTGCCTAACTCTGGGACTCAACATTGCCTAGAGCAAACTAGTTTTCTCATTTAGACGGATTTTTTTCAAATTCCACGAGAAGATTGCCACATAAGAGGCTAAAGGATAAAAAAGCAACGCCTTGTGGCTTTCTTTAGGTGTAGCTTTGTAGATTGAAATTCTTTCCAATTCCTTTCTATAAAAGGCTGTTGGAGCCAGAGCAGAGGTGGGAGGGAGTAAAAAACTAAGTAAAGACATCCACGCTAAGGTCTGCAGACAGACATGCAGATGGGAGAATACGTGTATATTAAAGTAAATCTATGTGCTAGGATCCCTGAAATAGTTTCCTATCCCAAGAGTGGAGTCCCTCTAAGCGGGAATTATAGCGCGTGTGTATGTTTGACACCTCTGGATTACCAGCTTTTGTCACTTGAGAAGTCATGATTATATCTTGACTTTTACGTCAGCAGAGCCCAGGGTGACCTGGCACTTGAAAGACTTTCTCATTTGGGCCTCTATTGTTTAAAGAAGGGAGGGCATTACCATGCAAAGATTACTTATTTTCTGTTCTATTTTTGTGCTGTCGCCTTCTTTTTGTTTCTCAGCTACCTCTTTGGCTCTGTAAGTATTGAACATTTGATTTCCTTCTTCCACCTTCTGGGATCCTTTATCTCCAGCTTCTGTTACAATGTACCAGGCAGATAGGGCCACAATAATGCCTAATAACAAACCACCCCAAACCTCAGTGACTTTAAGCAGTAATCGTTTATTCTATGTGGTTTGGGTGCATCTAGACTGGGTGAGGCTGGTATCCAGGCTCCTGGTTCTGCGCTCTAGGTTTCAGACTTCAGGTCCCAGGCTCCAGGTTGAATCTAGTTCTGCTCAGCAGGCCTCTTCTCTTCCATGGACCAGAAGTTACCCAGGGCATGTAGTGAGCTCAACACGTCTCATTCAGGGACCCAAGATGAAGAGGCAGTGTCTATGTGGGCGTGTACTTCTCATGACTGGGCACCAGACTGAAGAAGGACATCTTGACAGGGCAAACACACGTTGAGTCTCTGGTTGAATCATGTCTGCTCACATCCTATTGTCCCAAGCAAGTTGCACAGCCAAACCCAAAGTCTGGGGGTGCAGAGAAGCAACTCTGGCCTTCAAGAGGATTTGGTAAGGATGTGGAGATATAATGCACCCTCAGATGAGTGAAGAATTGGGGACAAAGAACTCAATCTTTTATAGACAGGGAGTATCACAGTGTACTGAAAGAGTTTGGTTGCCTGTATCTATTTAACATGGACTGATGAGCTTGAAGACAGAGCCCCATTCTTGCTCACCTCTGAATTTCTGCAGCTAGTATAAGATTTGTATTGATCTGAGGTACCAAATAGATTATTCTGGAAATAAATGGCTCAATAAATTATCCCAGAGCCAAAGCAAATAGAAGGGTGGGAGTAATTCTCTCACAGCTCCGTTTTAAAAGGAGAGAAAGAGAAAGAACAGCAAGAAACAGCTATCCCTTTTTGTTGGTGACTCTTACAGAGCTTTTTTTTGTTTCTCCTTTATTCATACTTATTCTCTTTGGCAAATGTGAAGTTTCCTTGGTTCTGAAGTTATTGGTTACTCTTGCAGAAGCCCGTATGGCAGGCAAAGTCCTTATTCTGATTTTCACCTCCCTAAATTACCCAACACCTGTGTGGACACTTGCTGTTTTTGTTTTCATAAACAGAGCAGCAGTGTTCCCCAGAAAACACATTTTTAGCTTTTGGTGGAGCTTCTTGAAAGTTGGATGGCCCCCTAAAATAAGATGTGATTGTGTTGAGGCTTTTTGTTCCCCCATGAAACTGACAAGAAATGGAAACTCAGGCATTCTGTTTTCCTCTGTGATCCCGGGCCTCAAAACATGTTAACGCTGATGTCAAAGTAACAACTAGATGTCCCCCTTGATATGATATGTATTAGGCTTTTGCAACAGAGGATGTCAGTTGAATAAAAGGAACAGTTATCCATACAGCACCTACTTTTTCTTTCCACAAAGTATTCAAAGGCTAATTAACCACATTCATCTTGCAAAGTCCTACCTTTGGGAGGAAACACCATGGGTGCCCCACATTATCCCCTGGGCATTTGATATTCTTGTGTCATCTGTGGTAGGTACAGAACAGTTGGTCCTCAAATGTCCATGTACTAATTCCCAAAACCTGTGAATGTGTTACCTCATGTGGAGCAAGGGACTTTGCAGACACGGGTTGGTTAAGGACCTGGAGGTGAGGTGATTATCCTAGGTTATCTGCGTGGGCCTGATGTAATCACAAAGATCCTTACTAGAGAGTGGGGAGGGGCAGAAACAGGGCCGGAGATCTGGTGACAGAAACAGAGGCTGGAGATGTTATGTTATTGGTTTGGAAGATGGAAGAAGAGGCCATGAGCCAAGGAATCCAGGTGGCTTCTCGAAGCCGGAAAAGGCAAGGAAATGGATGCTTCCCTGGAGTTTCCAGGAAGAATGCAGCCCTGCCAATGAATTTTAAACTTCTGATCTCCAAAATTATAAGATGATAAATTTGCATTGTTTTAAGCCACAAAGTATGTGGCAATAGGAAACTAATACCCACCCCCCCCCCCCCCCCCCCAAAGGCTTTCTCCTGCAAATACTAGACTCTCTAAAAGCCTGAGGATTTTTTCTGGCTATGGAAAAGCAGATTTGTCCATGCACTGGGTCAGCCCTGTGTGCTGAGCCGTTGAGCCTCTAAGAACGCCCTCAACCATTGACTGATAAAATGAACATGCTAGCTTCCTTGCCCCTCAGGTGGGACAACTCTGAGACATGTTCTAGATGTTCTCCGGCAGTCTCAAGCTGGAGTGAGACAGCTATGCCCAGGGCAGTGATCTACTCAGTGACCACATTGGCTCCCTCCCCTTTCCTGCCTCGTTTCTCTACTCTCCTACCAGTGCTTCTGGGGGATTGCCTCCCTAATATATTATGGGTCTCAGGGTCCATTTATTGGGAATCACAGCCTAAGACACTCACACACATGCCTGGAGAATCAGTGGTGTGGGGAGGAAAGCATGGCTGGAAAAGAGCTTGATATGACACCTCTGAGAGCCCAGATAGTGGTATGCATGGGGCCCTCTCTGGTAGGGATGAAGGGGCTTCCTAAAAAATCTTCCTGGTATTTTTGGGAGAAGACAGAGCAAGTTTTTATCTGTAAAAAGTCTGATAAATAGGAAGCTATAGAATGATAATATAGGATTAATTGGAGTGCTTGAAAAGGAAATAATTAACTTATTTTAAAATTTGCTCTTTTATGATAGGAACTTATCCGATAAGATTTTCCTTGAGCCTTTAAAAATAAAAAAACACCACGCATAGGTGTTGTTTTCTTCATAGGTCAATGGGAAAACAAAAGATAATCCCCAGCTAAGTGGAATAAATAGGCAAAATTACTGTAATATTCTGGGTTTTAGGAAAATCACTTTGCAAGTGAATAAAATGGAGAGGTTCATATGTATATTCTAAAGTTGGCCTGTTAATAATAACTTAGGGTTTATGGCCATTCCTGTCTTTTACCTCAGGCAATCCAAATGCTACTTTCAAAAGTACAGTTCCTTTTGTGTGAGTCCTTTAACACCCACGACACAGGAGTGCTAATGTTACAGAGCAGGGGGTATGGAGTGTTCCAGCACCGCTCAGAAAAAGCAACCTTAACCACCATTCTTTCAACTACTTCATCTTATCAGCAAAAGCAGTTGGCAACTTTGCTCTTAGCAGTAGAATTGCTGTCGTTATAAAGGGATTTTTTCCATTTTCTTAAAATTTCAGAATGAGGCCCATTGCTTACTTCAGGGTTAGAATATTTTAGCTGCAAAATCTCAGTAGTTTGACATTTAAATATTAAATGACCAAACCTGATAATTGTAAAGCTTAAGAAAGTAGTATTTCTATTATTGTACTGGATAGCCATCTAGAAATCTCTCCTGTTTTAAATGGCTGATTTAAATATTTGAGAACCTTTATCTATGGGTTGCTTCAAAGAGTTAGAAACTAGGAATTAGAACTTTCAATATAAGTTATTTTAATATTCACTATAGAGAAAAAGGTACATTTATGTAAATAATTCAGAGGAATAGAACCACTCTTTTAGAGATAAATATATTTTTTACAGAGATAAATATTTTCCATTTGTTGATTTGGATCTCTTTTAAAAGAAAGAAAACAGTAAAAATAGAATTAAATCTCTTTCCCTCTCTCTCATCCTTTTCTCCTCCTTCTTTTCCCTCAAGATGGTGTATCTGATTCCTATAAATGCTTTTGTATGCTTTTGCTTCCATGTATAGATCCTTAATGTAATATATCAGTTTGTATGTTTTAAAATGTCCACCAGCTGTGGTTTATTTATGCAATGAAGTCCTTTATTGTAGTTAAAGTGAATAAGCTTAATCACTATTTATTTGAAACATAATATTAAGTAAAGATAGGCCTTTAGTAGTGCCGTTCAGTGAGACTTCCTGTGATAATGGAAAAGTTCTATATATGCACCGTCTGCTACACTGCATGTGACTAATGAGCACTGGAAATGTAGCTGGGGAGATGGAAAAATTGTTTATTGATTTATTTGAGAGAGCACGAGCATGAGTCGGGGAAGGGGCAGAGGGAGAGAGAGAAGAAGCAGACTCCCCACTGAGCACAGAGCCCGACAAGGACTCGATCCCACGACCCTGAGATCATGACCTGGGTCGAAATTGAGAGTTGGATGCTTAACCGACTGAGCCACCCAGGCATCCCTGAAGAGCTGAAATTTTTATGTCAATTGATTTAAATATAAATAGTCACATGTGGCTAGTGGCTACTGTACTGGACAGTGCGGCTCTAGAGTCTTGTGCTTTTCCTTCAAGCCACGTTTCTGTGGTACTTACATGTTTACCTGTGTGGGTGGTTGCTTCACGTCTGTCTCCTTAAACCCTAAGCCCCATGAAGTGAGGATCGTGTTTGCCTCTTTCATCACCAGCATTTAGCAGAGTGCCTGGCACAAAAGAGCCCCTCAGTCACTACTCATTGAATAAATGAGTGAACCATTTTGTATATTCCTCTAAGGAATTTAGATTCTAATTATTAGACAAAGCGGAGCCCTTTCAGGGTCGTGAGCAAGGAGGCTGACAGGGTAAGTTTTGCATTTTAGAATGAGCGTGCTGGCAGCCAAGGGAAGGATGGAAGCAAGCGCCTGAGAGATCGGGAGATCGGCAGATCAGTACATTTATCCTAGCAATAAAAGGTGCAGACTTAAATTATGAAAACGTTGTTGGGGATGCAAGAAATACTTAGGAGCTTGGGCATTCATTTAATATGAGGCATAAGGGAAGGAAAGCGAGTCTTGGTGTATCTCCCCATCCCCTAAAGCAAACAAAGGCTTGGATGCTAGCAGTTATTTGAGAGGTGGTTCCAGAAAGTACAAGTGAGGAAGGGGACACATAAGCCCTGAGAAGGAAGACGAACCAGTAAAGGGTGAACTAGTGATCAGGCTACTGCTCTGGCGCAACTGGGACTCAGCGCCCCTGGGACCTTCTGAGGAACTCTGTGGAACCTACCTCACAATGAGGTGATGAGAAGGCAGGGGCATTTACTCACTTTCATCGCTTCTAGAGGGTTTTCCCTGAGGCCATCAGCTCCCCTGCGTTTCTGTGTTAGGCACTTGTGGTCCAGTGAGCTCCTCTACCGTCAGAGAAAGTGCTCGAGGAGGGAAGCTGTCAGCCAGCCAGGAACCATGTCCTTCCGTGGCAGCACCGAGGGACATAGAAAAGGGCATTGACTGCATCTGTCCCAGATGGTTCGAAAGATACTTGCACAATTCGGGAATGGTGTACTATTCCTGAGATGGGGGGAGATGTTAAAGAAGATGGGAAGAACTTAGAAGCAGGTGCCACGCCCCACTTCTTCCGCATTTTCACCCATGTCTCCCCTGCTTCACAATGGACGTGGCAGGGCCAGGTGGGCAATGGCACCTCCCTCTGGGAGGTGATTTCGGGATGAATTAGTATTGGATATTCCCACGTCCTCTTTCCTGACATCCAACATGCTTGTATTTAAAGAGGGAGATATGGTACATGGAATTCTAAAATATTCCCTAAGATTCCCACCTCCTGGTGTCATGTCCTATATAATCCCCCTACCTTTTGAGTGTGGGCAGGACCTATGAATAGGATGCAATATCACTCCCACGATTAACTTACATTATATGGCAAAGGTAAAGAGATTTTGCAGATGTAAAAAAGATCCCTAATCAGTTAACTTTGAATTAATTAAAATTCAGATGACCTTGGATGGGCCAGAACTAATCGGTGAGGCTTCGAAAAGAGGGTCTAGAGATTAGAGAGGTTCTAGTGCTTGCCTTGAGGACATAAACTGCCATGTTGTGAGATGGCCACTTGGCAAGGACCTTAGGGCAGCCTCGAGGAGCTAAGAGTGGACCCCACTTTATAGCTAACAAAAAAATGGGAGCCTCAGTCATATAACCTCAAGAAAATGAATTCTTCTAAAAATCTGTAAGAGCTTAGAAGTGGATGCTTCTGCAGTCAAGTCTCCAGATAGGAAGGTAGCCTGGCTAATACCTTGATTGTATCCTTTCAAGGCTCCAAACGCAGGAGCCAGCTAGGCCGTCCCTGGACTCCTGACCATTAGAAACTGTGAGATAATAAATATATGTTGTTTTAAGCCACTAAGTTTGTGGTAATTTATTATACAACAATAAAAAAAACTAATATAGGTGGTCATTAAAAGGAGTTCTGGAATTTAACCCACTTTGTTTTAATCAAGGGCCTTGGGCTGAGAATTTTTGTGTCTCAGTTTCCTCATCTTTAAAAAAGAGAATAAAAATACAACTTACACAATTGTTGTAAGTATTAAATTTAGTGCTTGGCATTAAGCCAACACTCAACCAAGTCAGCTATTATTATGATATTATTATGGCATTATTTTTATTATCTAATTTCTTTTTTTTTTAAAGAGCCTTTTTTTTTTTTAAGATTTTATTTATTTATTTGACAGAGAGAGACACAGTGAGAGCGGGAACACAGCAGGGGGAGTGGGAGAGGGAGAAGCAGGCTTCCCGCGGAGCAGGGAGCCCGATGTGGGGCTCGATCCCAGGACCCTGGGGTCATGACCTGAGCCGAAGGCAGACGCTTAACGATGGAGCCACACAGGTGCCCCTTATTATCTAATTTCTTGCTAGGTTGTAGGTTATGTGACAGCTTAACAATTAGATATGGAATTTAAATGAAACTGAATCTAATTGATTTTTTTTTAGTAGTAGGCTATGATAGTCTGACCCAAGCAGAATGGAACAATTTTATATTCAATTTTATGGAAATTAATTAGGCATCTACTATGTGCTTTGGAGAGGAAAATGAGTAAAACTGAATCCTTGTACTTAAGGAACATATGGTGAAGATTTATTGAAGAAAAATGTTGAACGGGATAGCTTTTAATTACTAATGGAAACAGCATACATGCATCAAACTGCACAAATCCTAAGCATACAGCTGAAAACAAATTTGAATACACTTCCATGTAATTGGCACCTGGATGAAGAAAACAGAACATGACCGGCATCTGGCAGCGCCACCTTGTTCCTCGATCAAGTGATTACCCAAAGGCAACCCTTCTGATTTCTCATACCACAGACTAGATTTGCATGTTTTGAACTTGATATAAATGGAATCACACAAGAAGCTCTCTTTTTTGTCTGGCTGCTTTTGCTCAACACTGTGGTGGTAAGATTCATCTGTACTGTTGCACACAGTTGTAGATCATTTACTCTCATTGCCATATGGTATTCCATTGTGTAAATATTCCACACTTTATCCATTCTACTGATGGGCATTTGCATAGTTCTCAGTTTTTGCTGATTACAAATACTGTTCTATGAACATGCTAAGAGACATGTTTTAGTGACTCTATATACATATTCCCGTTGGAAATATATGTAGAAAATGAATCACATTTTGAGTTTTGGAAATAATAGTATGACCAATCAATGTGAACAGCAGTAAAATGACCCAGGTGACAGAAAAATGGGACATTCATGGGGCGCCTGGGTGGCTCAGTTGGTTAAGCGACTGCCTTCGGCTCAGGTCATGATCCTGGAGTCCCTGGATCGAGTCCCGCATCAGGCTCCCTGCTCGGCAGGGAGTCTGCTTCTCCCTCTGGCCCTCCTCCCTCTCATGCTCTCTGTATCTCATTCTCTCTGTCTCAAATAAATAAATAAAATCTTTAAAAAAAAAAGAAAAAGAAAAAAAGGAAAAATGGGACATTCAACAGCATGTCGGCAGGTAGGTGGAAAATATGGGTGGTTGTGCATCCTGCAGTAGTACCAGAAGACTCAGTCAATAAAGACTGAACTGGAGGTGCCTGGGTGGCTCAGTCAGTTAAGCATCTGACTCTTGATCTCAGCTCAGTTCTCGATCTCAGGGTTGTGAGTTCAAGCCACACTGGGTGTGGAGCCTACTTTAGATAGATAGATAGATAGATAGATAGATAGATAGATAGATAGATAGGCTAGATAAAAAAAAAAAAAAAGACTGAACTGAATGGAGTAGATTACCCCTTCCAGTATGGGAAGAATGGAGACCACACACTAAGCTTATAGGGACAGACACATCATTAGTGATTGAAAGAGCATTCTCAATATTGAAGGACATTGAGACATACCTGTGAGTGTGACATTTGGGTGGAACCTATACAAACAAGGGAGAAAAACAAGGTAACCTTACTGAGCCAAAACATAAAACTCATCAGTCCTAGTAATAGGCGCATGAACTGTGGCAGAGGAAAATCCTTTCTTGACCAAGTACTGTTTCACTTTTTGGGTACACAGGAAACTATATTTCCCAGCCTCCTTTACAGCTTCTGAGGCCATATGCCTGGGTTCTGGCCAATGGGGTGTAGGCTTAAAAGTGCATATTACTTACTGGCTTGGATATAAAACATGGTATTTGTAATCTTCCACTCAGTCTCATTTCCTGGGACAAGAGCCAATGAAGAGGGTCCCTCCCAACTGTTGTTAGGCTGTGATGACAGGAAAAAATAAACCTTTGTTGGAATAGACCCCTGAGATTTTAGGGTTATTTTATTGCTGTTGTGTAGCTTAACCTACCATGATTGTAACTGTAGGCAAGAAGAGAGACTATAGAGAAATTTCATAACTTTGAGCTGTCCGAAACCTGGAAGTATTCAAACTATGCCTAGACTGCCTTTGACTAGGTCTGTTAAAAATCATCACTCGCTGACACCTCCAGGCCTTTCTTATCACCTGTCCTTCTAACAACTCTGCAAGCTAGTCAGGTAACATGAGGAAACTCAGGCTCAGAGAAACTGTACCTAAGTGGTTGGTTGAAATCTGAGCCAGGGTTGTCCAACACCAGAACCTTTTTACTTGTTTCTTCACCTGCCTTTTTAGGCTTTTAAAAAGTATCTTTGTTTGGGTTCCCTCTGAGACAAGGATTCCAGTACAAGTAGTTTATTTGGGAGGTGACCCAAGGAAGTATCCAGACAGAAGTGAAAGGAAAGAGAAGGCAGTCAATAGAGGGTATGTTATCAAGCCAGTTACCACTAGAGGCAACTGGGTCTCATTTGGTGAGGGAAGCTCTGGGAGTAAATGTTGAACACATTCCTCAGGTCTTTTCTCTGTAGGGGTGAGAGAGCTGGGGTATTGATACAGCACTATTCCTCAAACTTTAGTTTAGATCAGAATCATCAGAGGGCTTGTGAAAACAGATTGCTGGGTCCTACCCCCAGCTTTCTGATTCAGTAGATCTGAGGTGGAACTTGATAATTTGCATTTCTAACAAATTTCCAGGTGATACTGATGATGCTTGTCCAGGGACCACATTTTGAGAACCACTGTTATTACTGTTTCTGTGTGGAATTTCTTCCCTGGAATTTCCCTAGGAAACACGTGTGTTTTTCTGAATTCCAAATTCTAAGACAAACCCATTGGGAAAATGGGGGTAAGTATTATAATTCTCCTGTACGAATTAAAGCTTAACTCTCAATCCAGAGACTTTATGATTTCAAAGGAATCTACTGATGTTCAGTCAAAAGCAAGAGCAAAAGTGTGACCTTAAACTTTCACTCCATGAGATTTCTCATGAGATTTCTCATGGAGTGAAAGTTTAAGGTCAGCATTTCCAGGAACAAAGACAGGAGCACCTGGAAGAGAAGTGATTATGATCTAATTGGTCAGTCTCATATCTATTACCATGTTAAAAATGTGTAGTGTGTTCATACCCCTGTCAGTTGTTAATGGTGTAATATTCTTGCAAATAAAATATTCATAAGTTTATACCAGTGACTACACTTTGTACAAATCCTATGATTTGTACATTAGAATAACATGTTTTGAAAGCAAAATAAGTCCTTAAATTGTCAATAAAATATGTGATTTTGGGTAGTGCTCTTAACTTTGTTAAGCAATCAGAATATTCAGATAATATTCAAGAAATATGCAATAATTTTGTGGACATTTCTAATCTTTGAATATTCACTGTAGGCTACTGTTCTTTGTAAATACTACTAAACTTAATATTTATCATTCATTAAAGTCTTTCAGATATGTGTAATAATGAATAAAGAGTATGAAGAACATTAATGTATTTAAAGAATAATTTATAATTTGGAGAACTCCTGAGAATTCCCAAGTATTTCAATTTCTTGTTTCAAATGTTGAAGAATTTGGAAACACCGTTGTACACAAACTCCCATCCCTTATTATCAGAGACTATACATAGAGAGAGCTAATTATCTGACTTTTCCTTTTGTGGACAGCATGGGCAAAGGCAGCTCTATCAAAGAAAGCCAGAGGAGATATAGTGAGGCAACAGATAAAAGAGGATATAAATATTGGGGGAAGGGTTGGACTGAATTACTTAAAAAAAATAACTTTATTGGTTAAGCATCCGACTCTTGGTTTCGGCTCAGGTCATGATCTCATGGGTTGTGAGATCAAGCCCCCCATCAGGCTGTGTGCTCGGAGGGGAGTCTGCTTGGGATTCTCTCTCTCCTTCTCCTGCTGCCCCTCCCCCTGCTCTCTCTCTCAAATAAGTAAATAAATCTTTAAAAAAATAACTTTATTGAGGCATATTTGATATACCATATATTTCAGCCATTTAAAATGTATAATTTAATGAATTTTAGTAAAATTATAGTGTTGAGCAGCTATCACCACAATTCAGTTTTAGAACATTTTTATCACCCTCAAAATATCCCCCGTGCATATTTGCAGTCAATCCCAGTTACCCAGCCCAAGTGCCAAATGACCATTAATCTGCTTGAATTACTTTTAAGGGATCTGCCAACACTAAGATTCTATTGAAACTGGAATTCTGAGTCTTGGGCACAGTTACCCTGCAGAAAAATGCGAGCTCACCCCAGGGAATTCCAAAGGCATTTGCTCTTCTGAGAACACATGCCTTCAGTGAACTTGCCATTTTTTTTTTTTAAAGATTTTATTTATTTATTTGAGACAGAATGAGAGAGAGCATATGAGAGGGGAGAGGGTCAGAGGGAGAAGCAGACTCCCTGCCGAGCAGGGAGCCCGATGTGGGACTCGATCCAGGGACTCCAGGATCATGACCTGAGCCGAAGGCAGTCGCTTAACCAACTGAGCCACCCAGGTGCCCAGAACTTGCCATTTTGATACTTAGCAGCTTTCCTCATTAGCACGACCTTTCACACTGAGCAAATTCAAAGACACCTGTTGATTGTTTTGCTGTTAACTAGGACCCTGGCATCCTAGGAACACTGAGGGCAAAGGGGTTCTGTCACATGTTAAAAACATCAGCTTCTTTGTTTATGTAGGCACTTTGCTTCCAGGCTGTTCTTTTTTTTTTTTTAAGATTTTTATTTATTTATTGAGAGAGAGAGAATGATAGAGAGAGAGCATGAGAGGGTGGAGGGTCAGAGGGAGAAGCAGACTCCCTGCTGAGCAGGGAGCCCGATGCGGGACTCGATCCTGGGACTCCAGGATCATGACCTGAGCTGAAGGCAGTTGCTTAACCAACTGAGCCACCCAGGCGCCCTTTAAAATTTTTTTTTTTAAGATTTTGCTTCCAGGCTGTTCTTATGGATAAAATCAACAGAAGAGAATTCTTTTAAAACTTTGAAGTACCAAATGTTTTCTTCTGGGCTTTCCTTAGAATGTGGTCTTGTCCTGACTTCATAAAAGAAACACATTTAAAGCCAGTTCTCTCTAACCCAGTGGTAGAAATTGATGGTGCAACCAGAGATACCTGGAGTTTTGCTACTCATCTCAAAGAATGTGCATTTAAGTTAGGCACTGAGGTAACCTCTCCAGGGCTGGGAAAATTCTGTTCTTGTGTCCTTTAGCTCTCTTAGAAGTCCAGGAGTCCAGTTTTGTTTCAAGGGATAACTACAGTTGGGGTCAGATCCTTGATCAGATCCATAGTATCAAATAATTATGACTAGAAAAGTCATAGCCATCAAAATTAAGAAATAAACTTAAATTTCCAAGATAATTTAAGGTAGCAGATTCATTTCCAAATCCTATAAATGAATACAGATTTTTCATGAGCCTCGGTTTTCTCATCTGTAAAAATAGGCCCAATCATACCATAGTCTAAAGCGTAAGGGCTAAATGTGTCAAAGAATAAGAAAGTATCTGGAATTTTGCACAGCACTTAACATGTAATGCATCCTAAGTCCCCTTTTTTGACTTGTTGACATTGATTAAATGAAAAGTTGTACTCTGCTATTCTACATAAGACATAAAAAGTTACAGGTTCTATTGCATTTCTATCTATGACAGCAAAGACCGAAGCTATAAATTTTTTTAAAAATGGATTAGCATGACTTCATAAAGTAAGACAAGAAGCTTTTGTCAAGAAATGCCAAAAAGCATAATTTTTAAAGCCTTTGATCAATTAGGAAGCATGTTTGCAACATACATAATAGAGAAGTTAGTAGTATTAATATATAAAGGACACTAACAAAACAATTTCAATGAACATTTGAAAAAACATAAATAAGAAATTCACCAAAAAGATGCACCTATAAACATATTTTAAAAGTTTACCCTTGCCAAATTTTAAAAAATGCAAATTGCATCTACAGGAAGATATTACTTTTCACCCACAGGATTGTAAAAAATTGAAAGAGTTAGTAGTAACCTAACTTAAATGCACATTCTTTGAGATGAGTAGCAAAACTCCAGGTATCTCTGGTTGCACCATCAATTTCTACCACTGGGTTGGAGAGAACTGGCTTTAAATGTGTTTCTTTTATGAAGTCAGGACAAGACCACATTCTAAGGAAAGCCCAGAAGAAAACATTTGGTACTTCAAAGTTTTAAAAGAATTCTCTTCTGTTGATTTTATCCATAAGAACAGCCTGGAAGCAAAATCTTAAAAAAAAAAAATTTTAAAGGGCGCCTGGGTGGCTCAGTTGGTTAATTTCAGTGATAAGGACAGTGTGGATAAACAGACATGCTCATACACTGCTGGTGGGAGTGAAAATTAACACAACCTTTGTGTATGGGGAATTTTGTTAAACACACTTAAATCTGTTGACCTCACAATTCAATTTCTAGGACTTCTTCCTAAGGAAATAATTATTTTTTATTATTTTATTTAAAAATTTTAATTCCATTATAATTAACATATAGTGTTATATTAGTTTCAGGTGTACAGTATAGTGATTCAACAATCCTATACATTACTCAGTACTCATCATGGTAAGTGTACTCTTAATCCCCTTCACCTATTTTACCCATCCCCCCACTTCACCTCTGGTAACCACCAATTTGTTCTCTATATTTTAAAGAGTCTGGTTTTTGGTTTTTCTCTTTTTTTCTTTGTTTGCTTGTTTTTTTCTTGAATTCCACATATGAATGAAATAATATGGTATTTGCCTTTCTCTGAATAACTTATTTCAGTTAGCATTATATCCTTTAGATCCATCCATGGTGTTGCAAACAGCAAGATTTCATTCTTTTTTATTGCTGAGTAATATTCCTGTGTGTGTGTGTATGTGTGTGTGTACATATCACTTCTTTATGCATTCATTTATTGATGGACACTTGGGTTGCCTCCATAATTTGGCTATTGTAAATAATGCTGCAATAAGCATAGGGGTGCATATATCTTTTCGAATTAGTGTTTTATTTTTCTTTCGGTAAATACCCAGTAGCAGAATTACTGGATTGTATGGTAATTCTATTTTTAATTTTTTGAGGAATCTCCTTATTGTTTTCCTCAGTGGCTGCACCAGTTTGCATTCCCACCAACAATTCACAGAGTTTCCTTTTTCTCCGCATCCTTGCCGATACTTGCTGTTTCTTGTGTTTTTATTTTAGCCATTCTGACAGGTGTGAGGTGATACCTCACTGTGGTTTTAATTTGTATTTCCCTGATGACAAGTGATGTGGAGCATCTTTTCATGTGTCTGTTGACCATCTGTATGTCTTCTTTGGAGAAATGTCTGTTCATGTCTTCTGCCCATTTTTAATTGGGTTAGTTGTTTCTTTGGTGTTGAGTTGTATAAATTCTTTATATATTTTGGATATTAACCCCTTATTTGCAAATATTTTCTCCCATCCAGTGGGTTGTCTTTTTGTATTGTTGGATGGTTTCCTTTGGGGTGCAAGAGCTTTTTATTTTGATATAGTTCCAGTAGTTTACATTTGCTTTTTTTCCCCTTGCCTCAGGAGATATACCTAGAAAAATATTGTTATGACTAATGTCAGAGAAATTACTGCCTACGTTCCCTTTTAGGATTCTTATGTTTTTGGGCCTCACATTTAGGTCTTTAATCCATTTTGAGTTGATTTTTGCATATGGTGTAAGGAAATGGTCCAGTTCCTTTCTTTTGCATGTAGCCATCAAGTTTTCCCAACACTGTTTGTTGAGGAGACTGTTTCCCCATTGCATATTCTTGCCTCATTTGTTGTAGATTAATTGACCATATAATTGTGCATTTATTTCTGGGCTCTCTATTATGTTCTATTGATCTATGTGTCTATTTTTGTGCCAGTACCACACTGTTTTGATTACTACAGCTTTGTAGTATATCTTGAACTCTGGGATTGGGATACCTCCAGCTTTGTTCTTTCTTTTCAAGATTGCTTTGGCTATTCAGGGTCTTTTGTGGTTCCATACAAATTTTAGGGTTAATTGTTCTAGTGCTATGAAAAAATGCTGTTGGTATTTATGTAGGGATTGCATTAAATTTGTAGATTGCTTTGGGTAATATAGACATTTTAACAACATTTGTTCTCCCAATCCATGAGCATGGAATATCTTTCTATTTGTTTGTATCATCTTCAATTTCTATCATCAGTGTTTTATAGTTTTCAGAATACAGGTCTTTCACTTACTTGGTTAAGTTTATTCCTAGGTATTTTTTTCTTTTTGATGAAGTTTGTAAATGGGGCTGTTTTCTTAATTTCTTTCTGCTACTTCATTATTAGTGTACAGAAATGCAACAGATTTCTGTATATTGATTTTGTATCCTGTGACCTTACAGAATTCATCCATCAGTTCTAGAAATTTTTGGTGGAGTCTTTAGGGTCTTCTATATGTAATATCATGTCATCTGCAAATAGTGCAAGTTTTACTTCTTCCTTACCAATTTGGATGCCTTTTATTCTTTTTTTCTTGTCTGATTGCTGTGCCTAGGATTCCAGCACTATGTTGAATAAAAGTGGTGAGAGCATGCATCTTTGTCTTGTTTCATAGAGGAAAGCCTAAGAAAATAATTATTAATATGCACAAATATTTAGCCACATAATGCTCAAGATGTTCTATATGGGATTTTAAAAAAATTATATCTAGAACTGCAGCAACCCTAGATAGTCAATAGGGTGGATGAAGTAACTGCCATAGGCATTCGACTGAATACTATGTAGTAAATAAAAATTACAGAAGAATAATTAATGACATAGGTTGTGTTTTTCTTTAAGGCAGTAACCTAAGTCAAGATGACTACTGTAGTTGTATGCATCAGAGCATCCCATATCCACATTCAAGGCAGGAAGAAGAGTGAAGGAGCTGTAACAGAGAGTACTGTTGGCATATTTATTCCTTTATAAGGCAAAAAGATCTTTTGCAGAAGTTCCCAGCAGTTCCTTTTCCCTCTAGTTGACCAGATCTGTCATCTGGATACCCATTTCTATAGGAGAGACCAGGAATGTAAGTTTTTTTGGTTTTGTTTTTATTTTGTTTGTTTTTTTTTTTTAACCTCTTTAGTAGAAAGTGGCAAGGGAGAAGAGAATTGGGATGGCTATTGTATACCAACAGACGCTATCCATCATACTTTATTCACTGTTCTGAGACATTATTCCAGGGCTGCATAACCCTAGCTTTAGAGTCTCAACTGTTTTCCAAATTTCCAGGTGCCTTGAAGGAGGGGGAGGGATTAATTCCTTTTCTCAGAGAAGTCCTTGTTTAGAGCTCCTATGGGCTTATTAATTTAGTAGGCTTTTCTCACCACTTTTGGATTTTAGTTTTCATTTTGTTTGTTTTCGGGTTTATTATCCCAGGAACTATAGTATAACTATAGTGATGAGGAAATTATATAATTATTTTGAATAACTGGAACAGACAAGCAATCCAGAGACTTCATTTATTTTTTGATCATATGGTAAAGGGATTTATGTGTCATCCTGTTGTGCATTTTTGGACAGAAGCTTAGGGTGCTATGTTAGCACCAAGTAAGAATTTAAGGAGGTAAGAGCCTTTATTTTTAACAGCCAGCAGTGGACTTAGAATATCCAATTGGAATGGAATTTACTGTGGCTCTACCTTTGAAATATAACTGGGCTGTTACTGAGCTCCTGAAATAGCAAACACGGAAAAGAAAGACTCAATTTTAACTAATAACGCATCTATACACAAAAGCCTTTTGCTTGACCCTCCTTAATACAACTAAAATCTATTTCCATTTACTTGTGGAGAAAAAGCTTGATTTTCTCATTTCTTCCTTAATAAACACTGATAACTACACCCTGAAAAAATACCATCCACATGCAGTGTCTTCTTCCCCAGGGTCCCATCAAATTAAAATTACTCAATTCCCCCAGTGCAAACACAAATTTCTCTTGTCAGATCATATAAATTAGGGCCAAAAATACAACCTGAAAATTAGAGTAAATAATAAAGAACACTCTTGCCCACATGCTAGTAGACCAAGTTCTAAAAATTAGCAGCTCTCTCTAAAAATGTTTTCATCCATATATTATGAAGGAAAATGAAAAGACCCAAGAAACAAAAGGAATTTTTACTGAAATTAATTTTGTTTTATTTTGGAATTGGAATTCATGGTTAATTCTAAATTTCTATGTCTTATTTTTAAGAATACAAAGGAAGCTGATGAGCAATCCTTAAGTATATCTGCTTAACATACCCATACAAATGGAAACCCATCACTTCATCAATGAGGCCATTTCTACCTATGACCAAACCACACTGCATAACAATACCATTCTGTGTGGTTCATTACTGACCGCTTCAAAGATCAGTCCAGTTTGTTCCTTGAGAACCTCAACTATCCACTCAGTTGGTAACCGATGGTGCTGAGTTGTGACATAACTGACATTTATCAAGGTCTTACTCAGTGCCATGCATTATTTTAAGTGTTTTACATGTGTCTTCTCAGTTAGTCTTCAGGACAATGCTATAGCCATGTGTTATTATTAATTATTATCATTCTATTTATTTGGGGAATTCATACCTTAGTCAGTAGGAAGCAAATGTTTCTAGATGCCCTTCTCCAGCTCTATTTCTTGTCCTTACAAATTGTAAGAAAGGTGTACTCAAAACTAAAGCACCATATACTCACCCACAGATGTGCTATAAGGTGTGGGCCAAAGGTGGATTGGCAGTTCTCAAGTAGAGGGGTGGGATAGAATGTGGGGCCAGCTTAACCTTGTTTTACTTTATTGTTGCCACCTTCCCAAAGGCCCAAATTGGGTATGGGTAGATTTTAAGAGTAATATAAGTCGATTGTATCTGTGTGGATTTCACAGTTTTTTTTTTTTTTTTAAAGATTTTATTTATTTATTTGAGAGAGAGAATGAGATAGAGAGACCATGAGAGCAGGGAGGGTCAGGGGGAGAAGCAGACTCCCTGCCGAGCAGGGAGCCTGATGCGGGACTCGATCCCGGGACTCCAGGATCATGACCTGAGCCGAAGGCAGTCGCTTAACCAACTGAGCCACCCAGGCGCCCCTGGATTTCACAGTTTTAAGCTGTGACACAAACATGTCTTTATTTCAACTTGAAATTCAACATCTAAATCCACTAAAAGAGAGAGTATTGTGTTTTAACAAAATGCCATACAACCACCAAATTAGGGTAGGGCTTTGAGTAGACTGCTTGGGGTAGATTTGACCTGCCCATGAAGATGCACCCCACAAGGGTGACAGTCATATCACTTCTCTGCCCAAGTGCCTTATTGTCACTTCTAGCTACTGGCCACTGCTGACTATTAGAGAACAACATATGTTCCAAGCTAGGGCAACCAAATTTGCTGGCATAGGAATTAAGAATCAGGATTCAGAGAAGGATAGGAATCCTCTGCGTCTGGCTTGAACTGAGGGCATGGAAATTTAGGATCTGTGGAGGGATGGCCCTGAGCACAGAGAAACAAAGATAACTGAGGAAAGAAAAAAAAGAATAAAATACATGAGCAGGGAAAAGCAGTGCTGAGAGACCATATGGTATAATATGGTAGGAAAAAGGGAGAGACTGCCTTTCTATGGGTTTGGACAAATGTATAATGATATGTATCCACCATTAGAGTATCATGGAGAAAACTTTCACTGCCCTAAAAATCTCCTGTGCTCTGCATATTCATCCTTCCCTCTCCCCTACCCTTGGCAACCACTGATCTTTTCACAGTCTCCATAGCTTTGCATTTTCCAGAATGTCATATAGTTGGAATCAAACAGTATATAGCCTTTTTAGATTGGTTTCTTTCACTTACTAATATGCATTGGAATTCCCGCCATGTCTCTTCATGGTTTGATAGCTCATTTCTTTTTAGTACTGAATAATATTCCGTCGTCTGGATGGACCACAGTTTATTTATCCATTCACCTACTGAAGTACATCTTGCCTGCTTCCAAGGCTTGGCAATTACAAATAAAGCTGCTGTAGACATCCAAGTGCAGGTTTTTTGTGTGGACATTGTTTTCAACTCCTTTGGGTAAATACCAAGAAGTGTGATTTATGGGTTGGATGATAGGTGTATGTTTAGTTTTGTAAGAAACTGCCAAAGTGTTTTCCAAAGTGGCTAAACCATTTTGCTTTCCCACAGGTTGAGAGAGTTCCTGTTGCTCCACATCCTTGCCAGCATCTGGTGTTGTCAGTGCTCCAGATTTTGGGCATTCTAATAGGTACGTAGCGGTATCTCATTTTAATTTACATTTACCTGCTGACATATGATGTGGAACATCTTTCCATATGCTTATTTGACATTTTTATAGCTTCTTTGGTGAGGTATCTGTGAAGGCCTTTGGTCCGTGTTTTAATTTGGGTTTTTTTTTTTTTTTTTAAGATTTTATTTATTTATTTGACAGAGAGATACACGGTGAGAGAGGGAACACAAGCAGGGGGAGAAGCAGACTTCCCACGGAGCAGGGAGCCTGATGCGGGGCTCGATCCCAGGACCCCGGGATCATGACCTGAGCCAAAGGCAGACGCTTAACAACTGAGCCACCCAGGCGCCCCTTAATTTGGGTTGTTTTGTTTTCTTATTGTGGAGTTTTAAGTGTTCTATGTATATTTTGGATCATAGTCCTTTATCAGATGTCTTTTGCAAATATTTTCTCACAATCTATGACCTATCTTCTCATTCTCTCGACAGTCTTTTGCACAGCAGAAATAATTTAATTTTAGTGAAGTCCAGCTTGTCAATTATTTCTCTCATGGATTGTGTCTTTGGTGTTGTATCTAAAAAGTCATTGCCAACTGTTGGTATGCAAACTCTGCAGGAGCATCCCAGGTGTAATCTGAAACGGGCCCCCATTTCTGGGGCAAGGCAGAGAGACCAAAGAAAGAGGCAGGCCACTCGAGGTTGGTAACTGACGAGTTTAATAAGCAAGGGAACTTACCCGCGAGGCTTGTCTTGAGCAACAGCAAGATGAGTAGATCTCCACACCTGCCCATCAAATCTAAAAAGTTTATATACAGGAATTAGCTGGGTTCGGTCATGTATACTGTCTGGATGGTCTTAACACCACATCACTATCTCAAAGCTGTGCTCTTGGAGCAGCCTCTGGAAGTGGGGAAGGCAAACGAAATCCACATTCCAAGGATAGGGGAAGAGGTGTGGAGCCTCTGATTGCTGGGGTCCAGCTCACGGCTCAGCTGGTGATCATGTCCTCTCAATGACTTCCCCCAACACCCAGCCAAAGGTTTTCTCCTATGCTATCTTCTAGGGGTTTTGTAGTCTTGCGGTTTATATTCAGGTCTGTGATTCACTTTCAGTTAACTTTGGATGTGGTTATAAAACATAAGGCGTCCTTGTACTTGTGGTATTGGAACTGTTCTGCATCTTGACTTTGGTGGTGGACATATAGATCTACACTTGTGATAAATTGTATAGAATTAATACCCATACAAGTATAAGTAAAACTGATGAAATCTGAATAAGATCAGTAGATTACATCACCATCAATATCCCGGTTGTCAGATTACATTATAGTTTTGCAAAATATTGCCATTGGGGGAAACGGGTAACGTGTACATGGGATCTCTCTGTATTATTTCTTCTAATTTCATATGAATCCCTATAATTATCTAAATAAAAAAGGACTACAGGTTAAGCCCAAGAACTAACCTATGTGGCCTTTGGAATCACAGAATTAATGTTAGAGTTGGGAAAGTCCTTAAAACAGCATTTCTGGGGCACCTGGGTGGCTAGTCGTTAGGCATCTGCCTTCGGCTCAGGTCGTGATCTCAGGGTCCTGGGATCAAGCCCTGCATCGGGCTCCCTGCTCCGTGGGAGGCCTGCTTCTCCCTCTCCCACTCCCCTGCTTGTGTTCCCTCTCTCACTGTGTCTCTCTCTGTCAAATAAATAAATAAAATCTTTAAAAAAACCCAACATTTCCTAGATCATGTTCTCAGGAAGGTACTTCATAACATAGTCTGTGAAAAAAAAAAAGTGAGTTCATGTTCAAATAAGTGAAGGATGCTGTATATTTTAAATTCCATCCTGGAGATTTACTATGCTTATCACTTTAATAATAAGAGTCCTGAAAATGTCTGCATATTAGTCATACGTGGCTTTGATCATACTGGGTTACAAACATCCACAGAATCTCAATAGCATAAAAAGTAAACAGCTGAGGGGCTGGGGCTTTGCTGCTCTAGGGTGGGCTTGGCTAAGATGATCTGCTTCTGTTCCATGTGACTCACATCCTCCTCTTTAACTCTGTTTCCCCAAATTATTTCATTGTGCTAGGTGCTGCAAATAATGGTGATCGAAGTAGACAAAATCCCAACCATCTGGTGAGGGAGGCAGAGAATCAAATTATCACAGAAACAAAATATAAATACACGGTGTGATAGGTGCTTTCTGAAAGAAAGATACACAAGACTCTAAGTGCATTTAAAATAGGGATTTGACCTTGTCTGAGAGAGCGAAGTTGGTGAAGGAAGTTTCCCAATAGATGTGCCATTTGAGCTGGCATCTGAAAGATAAGTAAGCATTGGTCAGGAGAAGCATGACGGCAGCTGTGTCCCAAGCAGTATGAAGCCCGTGGCCCATTTATAGTCATTGTGGCTGGAGTGTAGATAGTGAGAAGAAAAGAATTGTGAGGCAAAACCAAAAAGGAGGGAGGCACCTGGGTGGCTCAGTCACTTAAGCGTCTGACTCTTGATTTTGGCTCAGGTCATGATGTCAGGGTGGTGAGATGGAGCCCTGCATCAGGCTCTTTGCTCAGTGTGGAGTCTGCTTGAGATTCTCTCCCTCCGCCCCTCCCCCACTCGCATGCGCACTCTCACTCATAAATGAATAAATAAAATCTTAAAAAAAAACAAAAAGGAAGGCTGGGCTGCACTGGATAGAGCCTCAGGGTTCATGGGACAAATTCAGGGCTTCATTGTAAGAGGCCTAGGAAGCCAGTGAATGATGCTAAGGAACAAGCAACATGACCAGTTTTGTGTATCGAGAGGCCCTTTGTGTGGCCACAGTGCGGAGGTGGGAGGATGAGACGGAAGAAGGGAAAACCCGTCAAAACGCTTTTATTCTCATTTCTTGTAAGTTCTGTGAATATCCCTTAGTGTGTGTTTATTTTTTTTTTAATTTTTTTTATTTTTTTAAAGATTTTATTTATTTATTTGAGACAGAGAGAATGAGATACAGCGGGCATGAGAGGGAGGAGGGTCAGAGGGAGAAGCAGACTCCCCACTGAGCGGGGAGCCCGATGCGGGACTCGATCCTGGGACTCCAGGATCATGACCTGAGCCGAAGGCAGTCGCTTAACCGACTGAGCCACCCAGGCGCCCCCCTTAGTGTGTGTTTAGAGAAATTGTATAGCAAACATAGTTTTGCTGGTATATTGTAAATGTTTTTTGTAACTATTGCTCTAGAATCATTTGCAGCATTCACAGTCCGGGGATGTTCAAACTGTGCCCTTAAGCTGGAGGAAAGGACACACATTGGGCTTCCCCCAGGGGTGGGTTAGCGACTGTGTTCTGTACTTTTAATTTCCTTTTCCATGCATGACAAGATTTTCTTCTTAAGATAAACCTATTAGGGTTGTGATGTTTCATTTAGCAAAACTTAGAAAAATTAGATTCAGCTGTGATTCTAAATCAGTTATGTCCTCGAGGTTTTGGAACCCTCTGTGGCATCTCAAGTGATTTTTCTACTTAAAATGAACGTTTATGCATCTGTCATTCTTTGTGGCTGAACCATGTACTTCTCCCAAGAGAAGAACCGAGTATGTCCCCGATAAGAGGATAAATAGAAGAGACACTCATCCAAAAAAAAAAAAGGCATTATGAAGGGCCTGACAGAGACATCAGACTGGGTGGCTAGAAATAGTTCCCAGGAGACGCTGGAAGGAACAACAACTGGAGAAGGACGTTAGGTGAGATGGTGTCTTCAGAAGGTTGGCAGTGGGAAAGTGGCAGCTGACATGGAAAATAAATAATTGCCCTCCCCTTGGTTTATGAGCCACCTTCTTCAGAAGAAGAGAAGCTCTCCCACAACTGAGGTCGCCAGCAACTCTGAGGCGTGTGGGAAGTATAGCACTTCCATCCAACCCTATCCCTTCTCATTCCTGGAAGGTGCAGTGAGAACTTTGGGAGGGGGAGGGCAGTCCATGGTGAGGAAAGAGCCAGAATGGAAAGGCAACCCATGTGCTCTTATGGCTGGAAGCTGGCTCTAACTCTGTAGGTGGCCCAGCCGGTTACTGGGCCAGGGCCTCCAACCCCTAGCTGCTGGGCATGTTGGCCCCTAACAGCTCACAGCTGCCCCTTTCTCTGAAGATTTGCCCTCAATTGGTTGGTAGCTGCCTCACCTGGAAGTGAAGCCCACCATCCCCACCCCCAGAGGCCAGAGCTAATGATTTATTGGCATGGGGGCCATTTGTGCTCCAGAGCTTCGGATGGGATCAGATTGAAGCTGGTCTCTAGCCAAGCCCACCCCCCTGCACCCCACCCTATCCTGCTTCCATCCCTCCCTTTCTCTTGAGGGCTCTCCTTCGATGAACCACGTACCTTCAAAACTCTGTCAGGCCTGGCTTCTAGGGAACTGATTCTAAGACAGGGGCTTGGCAGTGAACAAACAGTTACTTAAATTTTTTCTTTTTTTGAGAATAATTCACTGATTAACACAAGTCTGGTAAAAATACCTTCTCTGCCTTTCAAACACTTCAACGGGCCATTAAGAGGTACTTGCCAAAGACTGCTGCTATCCACTGAATAAGACACCTGGGCAGCTTGGCTCAGGCACAGGTGTTAAATCGCAATGCCTGGTATCCTGGGAAGGTTACATTAAGCCCTCAGACTTCCTACAGAGAGTTCCTACAGAGCATGGGTGGGCAAACTATGACCCAATGGGGCAAATTTGGTCCGCAGCCCATTTTTGTATAACCTATAAGCTAAGAATAGCTTTATATTTTTAAATGCTCCCCCAAATCAAAAGAAGAATATTTGTGGGGTGTGAAATTATATGCAATTGAAATTTTAGTGTCCGCAAATACAGTTTTATTGTCTCCCAGCCACACCCATTTGCTTACTGATGATCTGCGGCTGCTTTCCTCCTGCAGCAGCAGAATGGAGTGGGTGCAGCAGAGGCTGTAGAGCCGGCAAAGCCTACAATATTTACTGTCTGCTTTTATCGGGAAAGTTGCTGATTCGGGCTGTAGGGGAATGAGTCCTGCTCTGTTTGACAGAGTTTGCTCTGAATAGCTCGTTCCAGCTGTTAGAAGACTTCTATTTTTTCCTAACAAGTCTGAGCTGAGCAGAGCACAGGGGAGTAGTTGTGTATGTGGCTAATGGAGGAGGGAGCACTGAGTCAGAGGTACAAACCCACAGTGAGCATTGCAACCTTGAGAGGAGACCCACAGGCAGTTTTTGTCACTAAGAGGAATGAAGAGGTCAACTTGAAGCAGAAGGGACTTGGAGAGGTGGGGAGAATGGTGTGGGCCAGTAGGGAACTCAGAGCTGAAATCAGTGAAAATCAGTAATTGCATCTGCTTAGTGTCTAAGCCCCAGGAGCCCCCACTGAAGCAGCCAGAATGGATCGAATTTCTGCTGGGGGAAAGGCTTGCTATTGATCATGCAGACACATCCACCAATCCTGCATCTTCTCAGAAATCATTACTCTCTAAGAAATCCTGTCTAGAAATAGGATCCTCCATCACTTTCCTGATGACTTGAGAAAGCATTCTAGACAGGATGAAGTCAGCAGGATGGATCCCTGCAAACTAAGCTAAAGAGGGGAGAATGTGTGAAGGTGAATGGGAGCCCATTCAAATTCAACTCACACTTGTTTGATACAGAGCAAAGTTCTTGTGTATGCTACCCGTCCATTATGAGCCCCAATTTATGGGTGGAGAAACTAAGACTCCAACAGTTCTAAAACATTTTTTTGCAGGATCACAGTGCTAGCGAGAGAAATTAGCTGAAAATAACAATGTTGGCAAACCAGACAGGCATCAGGGAGTGAGAAGGGGAAGGGGGAGGTCGTGGGGGGATTCCACTGTACATAGGGACCCAGGTGGGCAGCCCTGGATTTTGGCCTTGAACTCTGTAGATTCAGACCAGTTACCAGAGTGGGCCTGGGACCAGGGTGAGCACATTAAGGAGGTTGGAGACAATGAAAACAACTCAGGCTCTAATTATGAGTTGAAGGTAGAATGTTGCCGGGTTTTCTGGGAAGGAAAGGCTGCATACACAGTGAATGAGAGCATGGAGCCTGGAACCAGACTCCCCACCTACTAGCTATGTGAGCTTGGGAAAGTCACTTAACTCCTCTGTGCCACAGTAAAATGAGACCAACAATAGTACCTATTCCATAGGGTTGCTATGAAGATTAAAATGGGTTAATATTTGTAAAATGTAAATATGCCTTCATTACATAAGGTAGATAATGGAGATCATTAGTGCTTGTAGACATTGAACAACCAGTTCTCTAAAAAAATGTTTAAAGAAATCTGATTTATATAGCATTTGTTAATTCCCATAGTGTAAGTACTCCCATGGTGGCAGGTATGAAGCTACTGATGTGGCATCATTGAACAACAAATTGGGAAGAGGTAAGTATAGTAGCACACCATTATATGGTATTTCCAACATACAGATACAATAGATGTATTCCATCTCAAGAGCTTGATCATATAATGCAGTAAGATAATTAGAAAGTGATGAGTTTTGAGTATTAACCTTGTTTTAAAAATAATTTAATTGTAAGTTTATGTAATTTAATTTTTAATATAGGCTATGTTTAACAATTGACTTTCACATCCTGACATTTTTTTGGAGAGAGAGAGAGAGAGAGTGAGCATGAGCAGGAGGAGGGGCGGAGGGAGAATCTTAGGCAGGCTCCACACTCAGCACAGAGCCAGATGTGGGGCTCAATCTCACGGCCCTGAGATCATGACCTGAGCTGAAATCAAGAGTTGGATGCTTAACCGACTGAGCCACCCAGGTGCCCCTCTTATCCTGACATTTTAACAATTGGCCTTCTCAAGCAAGTATGAGGTGAATTCAGCATGGCTGTACTGAATGGCATGTAGTTTAGAGGCTGTAGCCTGTGGCAAAGGAGAGGTCTGTAGGATGAGTTGCTAAGTGGAAGAGCCAAACCTCTGCTCCAGTGGCCATGAACATTGGTTAAAATGTGGGGTACAGGTGACTGCATCTTTATAGGTAGACCTCTCCTGGTGGCAGCAGGAGGTGCTGCCAACTCAGCACTGTCAACTTCTGGAAACCATCCCAGACCACACATCTGCCCTTGCAGCTTCCCCCTTGAAAGGGGGTGGATTTGTGGAAGCCTTTCTTTATTGTGGAACACAAAGGAGCCATGCTGGATTATGTTGGCAGCACAACTGAACACAATGAGGGCTTAGTTTGGGAATTTGGGTAGTGCTTGATCAGCACTGGGATAATTCAAATGTATAATGACAGGAAAACAAAGCATGTTGTTATCCCATCCATGTTTTCCCCTGCTTTCCTTGTATTCTTCCTTGAGGGTTATCAGGATGTTGAATCATTGTCCCAGAGAGGATGGTACAGGATGTGTTAGAGCTGTCCTTGAGGAAAAAAGTCAACCTCTGAATATAGTTGTAGATTTATTCTGAGAAGTGCTTTCAGCCTTCTCATTTCCCTCCTACACACACACATTAGTAGATGTTCAATAAAGTTTTTTTAATGAATGAATGAATAAATGAATGGAACAGTTTGACTTAGAGCAAAGATTTTTTTCAAGAAAAATATTTAACCCTTGATGTGAAAAGAGTTCTACAACACTGTGATAGAATTATCATTCATAACATACACTTCCTTTTTCCCACCTCCACTAGAGGAATACATTTTGCTGTTCCATTGATGTTGGGCTCAGTCATGTGACTTACTGTGGCCAATGAGGTGTTAGCAGGCATGATGCAAGTAAAGTTTTTAAGCATACTTGAGGGTTGGGTGTGCACACTTGTGCCTCTGCTGTCAGAAGAGCTCCCCCTGAGGTTGTGGAGAAAGGGGAACCCTCTTACACTGTTGGTGGGAATGCAAGTTGGTGCAGCCACTTTGGAAAACAGTGTGGAGGTTCCTCAAAAATTTAAAAATAGAGCTACCCTATGACCCAGCAATTGCACTCCTGGGTATTTGCCCCAAAGACACAGATGTAGTGAAAAGAAGGGCCATATACACCCCAGTGTTCATAGCAGCAATGTCCGCAATAGCCAAACTGTGGAAAGAGCCGAGATGCCCTTCAACAGATGAATGGATAAAGAAGATGTGGTCCATATATACAATGGAATATTACTCAGCCATCAGAAAAGATGAATACCCAACTTTTACATCAACATGGATGGGACTGGAGGAGATTATGCTAAGTGAAATAAGTCAAGCAGAGAACGTCAATTATCATATGGTTTCACTTATTTGTGGAACATAAGGAATAACATGGAGGACATTAGGAGAAGGAAGGGAAAAACGGGGAGGGGGATTGGAGGGAGAGATGAACCATGAGAGACTATGGACCTGAGAAACAACATAACATAATAAAATTAAAAAAAAAAAAAAGAAGAGCTCTCCCTGGGGAGTTGCTACATCTTCAGCCTGAGCTGAAGAATGAAATATATTTGAACAGAACAGAGCCTAGTCCACAGCAAGGCAAGCCTGGCTGGGCCCACAGCTTGAAGCAGAACAGCCTTTTAGAGGCCAACCAATCCAAACTCAGCCAACTCAGACACATGAGTGTAGTTGTTTGTTATGCAGCAATAACTTGACTAATACAACCAGAGGTGGACCTTAAGGCTAAATGCTTCACGGCCATACACTGAGTCATGGTCCTGGTAAGAATTGGATGGGATTAGTACCTTTGTATCAAGATGTTATAGGCAGATGGAACACTTTTTCAATTAATCACCCATCCACTATGTTTATTGAGAACCCATCATGTGCTGGATACTTTGTTAGATGCATAAGTACAACATGGCATTGAAAATCCAAATCCCACTCTTGAATTCAAAGGATCAGTACTCTACTTTCATATAAGAAGCTTGGGTCATGGTTATTCTGAATATATGTGGTCTCTGCCTGCATTCTCTCCATTAAGGGACATATGAACCTCTTGAAATTTTCTACTGGCACTTTTTTGAGAGAGAAAGAGGTGGAAAGAAACTCTTTTCCTCTCTTTGTTTAAAAAGTCACTTGGTTTAGGGTGCCCGGGTGGCTCAGTCGGTTAAGCCTCTGCCTTCGACTCGGGTCATGATCCGAGGGTACTGGGATCGAGCCCCACATCGGACTCCCTGCTCAGCAGGGAGTTTGTTTCTCCCTCTGACCCTCCTCCCTCTTGTGCTCTCTCTCTCTCTCTCTGAAATAAATAAATAAAATCTTAAAAAAAAAAGCCACTTCATTTATGCTTCAGTTAGGGCTCTTATTGCTGCAAGAGATGGAAACCCAACTCAAAGTGGGTTAAGTCTAAAAAGAAACCTACTAGTCCCTTAACTTAAAATTCCAGAGAATTAGCATCATGAAAAGATGGACCCAGGGGTTCAAGTTATATCATTAGGATTCATTTTCTCTCTATCCCTTGGCTCTACTCTTTTCTGTGTTGGCTTTAGTCCCATAGTCCTGCAGCAAAAAGATGGCAGCCAAAAACTCCAGGTTTTCATCATCCCCGATTCAAATCCAAAGGAAAAGGTTTTTTCTTCTGTAGCTCCCACCAAGTCCAGGGATTGACTCTTATTGGGACTATTGCTTCCCTTGAGTCACAGCATATCCCTAAACTAATTGTTGTGGTTGAGGGAATGAAATATTCTGATTGGCCAGGGATGAGTTATGTATCATGAGTGTGACTTTCTCCCTCAAAGAGTCACAAGCAAAGAAGGAAAAGAGAAAATGGGAGTATTAGAAATAAGGTAAAAGAAAATTTTATGGATAAAAAAGAAAAATATAGGTAGGTTACTTTAAAAAGTAAATATGTTGGCAAATTGATTTTTGACAAGGGTGCTACATGTAAAACAATGAAGTTGGACCCTTACCTCATAGCATGTACAAAAATTAACATGAAATGGACCAAAAACCTAAATGTAAGAGCCAAAACTATAACACTCTTAGAAAAATACATGGGACTAAATGTTTGTGGTCTTGGATTTGGCAATGGATTCTTAGATATGACACCAAAGGCACAAGCAACAAAAGAAAAACTAGATAAATTCAACTTCACTAAAGTTAAAAATAATTTGCACTTCAATGATTATCAAGAAAGCCAAAAGACAACCCCACAGAATGGGAGAAAATATTTTCAAATTGCATGTCTGATAAAGAACTTATATCTAGAATATATAATGAAGTCTTAAAACTCAGTAATAAAAAGACATAACCCGGGTGCCTGGGTGGCTCAGTCGGTTAAGCGACTGCCTTCGGCTCAGGTCATGATCCTGGAGTCCCGGGATCGAGTCCTGCATTGGGCTCCCTGCTCAGCGGGGAGTCTGCTTCTCCCTCTGACCCTCCTCTCTCTCGTGCTGTCTCTCATTCTCTCTCGCAAATAAATAAATAAAATCTTAAAAAAAAAAAAAAAGACATAACCCCCTTTAAAAAATGGGCTATGGGTCTGAATAGACATTTCTCCAGAGAAGATATGCAAATGGCCAATAAGCACATGAAAAGAAGCTCAATATCATTAGTCATGAGAGAAATGGAAATCAAATCCACAATAGGATATCACTTCACACCCGTGAGGATGGGTATAAAAAAAAAAGTAAGACAATAAGTTGGCAAGCATGTGGGAAAATTGGAACCTTTATACACTGCTGGTGGGAATGTAAAATGGTGCAGCCACTATGGAAAACAATGTGGTAGTTGCTCACTCCTACATATACACCTAAGAGAAATGAAAACACAGCCCCACAAAAATTGGTATGCAACTGTTCATAGCGGCATATTCATAATAGCTAAGAAGTGGAATCTATCCAAGTGTCTATCAACTACTGAATGGATAAAGAAAATGTGGCACATCCATACAATGGAATATTATTTGACCACACACACAAAAAAGAAATAGTGATAAAAGCTACAACATGGGTGAACCTTGAAAACATTATGCTAAGTGACAAAAGCTGGTCACAAAAGATCACATATTATATGATCCCATGTCTATAAAATGTCAAGCATAGGCAAATCTATAGAGGCAGAAAGTAGTTAGGGGTTACCTAGTGCTGCAGGGCATGTGAGAATTGGGAGGTGATAATTAAAAGACCTGGAATTTCCTTTTGGAGTGATAAAAATGTTCTCAAATTGGGCAATGACCACACAACTCTGTGAATGTACTAACAACCATTGAATTGTATATTTTAATTTTGTGGTATATGAGTTGTATTTAAATAAATCTATTACATAAGGAGAGTAAATATCTATCAACATGAAATAGTCCAGGTTCCTCAAACTAATAGTTTATGATCCCAACTGTGAAGTAGATATTGGGGTTATGTATTCATAAGATAGCTTATTTGATATTTTCCTTCATACAGATTTGAGTATCTACATCTAATTTTCCTTTTTCCCCCATTTGATTTCTTATTAAAGTATGTTCTGTATCATGAAAACTTGCTCTTGTATGAAAAATAATAATAAATCATAATGAATCATAACAAAATGACAAAAAATGGACTGATTTGGGAATTATTTCTCAATTTACATTTATATTATGTTAGGAATTTCAGATTATGCAAGGATGATTGCTATCATTTATTAATAGAATAATCCATATAAAACAATCAATATGTATTAGGTTTGGTTATCTTTTACAGGCATGCCTAATTAGCATTTTCTACTTACATTTCTTAATAAAAATAGAATCTCCTAGCGTTCTGAGGATTGCATTAATTTGTAAAACATGATGGCACAAAAAAGAAAGGAAATTTTAAGTCTTCATTATGATCTGGAAGAGAAAATAAATAGCAGGCTCATTAAATTTCCCACTGATACCCAATTAGAAAGTTTTCTCACACTGGGGAGGCCAATAAAGTTATAAAAATGGATCTAGAGAGTTTGAGTTGATGTGGATAAGAATTAAAGTATGGGGATTTAACCAGTTCAAAGACAAAGTAATGTATTTGGAGGGGATAAAATAACTGACAGTAATATATTTGGAAGGTAGGGTGGCCAAAGATAGCTAGAATTACAGAATAAATATAAGCAGAAGTAAACAGTGTGATATAAAGAGGCTGTACTCCATATTGGAGAGAAAATCACAACATAGGCATTTAAATGACAGCATTTGAATACATTTTAATCAAAACTCCACTCAGTGGTTAAGGACTTGGGATCTGGAGTCAGCTTGAGTCTCCATCTCATTTCTGCAATTGACTTGAACAAGTTAATTTACCTTCTATTTCATTTCCCACATGTATAAAATAGAGATAATAATTTCTTTTCTCACAGGAATAAAGAATATAATCCTGAGGAGCCTAGCACAGTGTCTAGCACCCGGGAACCAATATGTGCTAGCAATTTTAATTATTATTTTAATTATTTTATTATTTTAGCAGCCTCCTAATGGTTATTTCTGACTCCTGTCAACATTCTACTTTGCCACTGAGTGATCTTTCTAGTAAACAGATGTGGAACTTATATTTTGGCTTAAAATATCTATTGGCTGCATGAAGCCTATGAACCAAAGTTCAGATCATTTGCATGGCCCAAAAGACTCTTCAAGGTCCAGCCATTCTCTGTCTTTATCTCCAGCTATTTCCCTTTATTCCCTCTACCTTTTAAGTTTACCCAAGCTTTTACTTCTCTTAAAACCCCAAATCTTTACATAAACTATTCCCTTTTCCCAAAATTGGAGAAAAGAAATCTTCTTCTTGTCAGTAATTGTGAAGATTCTGTGAATTTTGCCCTACTAGCAGCCTGACAAGTTAGCCTGGATTTCATGGATGCATTCAGGAGACAAGGAATCCCTGAGTCAGATCTTTATTACTCACAGTACAGCAAGAAGCATGAGCTTCACATTTGTGCCAGTTTCCCTTGCCCACTGGGTCCCACAAAGGCAACATGGAGGGGCCCAGGTGGATACTGTGTACAGAGTGGGTTCATGTCACAGCTGAGGAACCCCAATCTTAAGAAACTAAAATATTCTATAATGGGCTGCAAGCAAACATGACTGAATTTTGCCCCAGATGGAGACATTATCTTTATTATACTGGACAGTAAGTGTCCAAGTGTATTAGACAGTAGGTGTCCAAGTATATTGGACAGCCTTGTCTTCCAAGGCTATAGAAACATCCTTGCCTGATACCACAGGTCATAAAACAAACAACAGCAGCCTGTCTTTATCTAAAAATTTCATTTTTTCATCATGAAATTTTTGCATTAATTATTATTTTAAAAATATTGCATTGGGACACCTGGATGGCGCAGTCAGTTGAGTACCTGACTCTTGGTTTTGGCTCAGGTCATGATTTCAGGGTCTTGAGATCGAGCCCGGCAAGGGGCTCCATGCTGAACGCAGAGTCTACTTAAGTTTCTCTCTCCCTTTCCCTCTGCCCCTCCCTCTCATGCTTTCTCTCTCGCTCTCTCTCTCAAATAAATAAAAAATATATTGCATTAAAATATTATTTATTTATTTATTTTTTATTTATTTATTTTTAAAGATTTTATTTATTTATTTGACAGAGAAAGACACAGCGAGAGAGGGAACACAAACGGGGAGTGGGAGAGGGAGAAGCAGACTCCCTGCCGAGCAGGGAGCCCGATGCGGGACTCGATCCAGGGACTCCAGGATCATGACCTGAGCCAAAGGCAGTCGCTTAACCAACTGAGCCACCCAGGCGCCCTAAAATATTATTTATTTTGATGACTAAGTTTTTTGGTGTCCTTTTGAAGTGCCTCATTTCCCTTACCCTAATTCCAGCCTTGCAAAAAATATTCTTTTTCTATTTCTTTACCTATCTATATTTAGAATATATAATTTATATGTCTACGTATATACTTACATATATAAATTTATAGCAACATTGTCACAGATATAGACATACACTTTTCTTCAGTGACACCAGACGAATTCATTACATAAGCTGTTCTATACCTTACTTTTTCATTTCGTAATATTTTTTCTCCACCTTTCACATAAGCACATAAATCTACCTCATCCTTTTAAAGCTCCATAAAGTTTCTCTCTCTCTCTGAAAGAAAGAAAGAAAGAAAGAAAGAAAGAAAGAAAGAAAGAAAGAAAGAAAGAAAGAAAGAAAGAAAGAAGGAAGGAAGGAAAAGAAAGAAAGAAAAGAAAGAAAAAGAAGGAAAGGAAGGAAGGAAGGAAGGGAGGAAAGGGAGACTGGGTTGTACAGTGGTTAAGCACGGACTCTTGGTTTTGGCTCAGGTTGTGATCTTAGGGTCATGAGATTAAGCCCTGCATTGGGCTCCACACTCAGCGCAGTCTGCTTGAGTTTCTCTCTTCCTCTCCCTCTGCCTCTCTTGCTTGTGCTCTCTAAATAAATAAATGAATGCATAAATAAATCTCCATAAAATTCCACAGGATTGATGCATTATACTTTCTTTAATCAGCACCCTATTGGTGGACTTTGAAGTGTTTCAAGTTCTTTGTCATTCAAAGAAATGGTGTCATAAACATCCTTCTACCTATGCATGATGAAGCAGGTGCATAGGACAAATTCTGAGAAAAAAATTGCTAGATTAAAGAGCCTGCATAATTCTATATTTGATACATATTACCAAGTTGCTCCCCCAGAACTCTTTATACTCCCACTAACAATACATGAAAATGCATGTTTCCCCTACACTCTCAAAAATATTGGGTATTAACCTATGAAATTTTTGCTGACTTAATGCATGAAAAATATTATCTTTTTACTTGCATTTTTTAAATTACAAATGAATTTCAGCATGTTTTCACATGTTTATTGGCTATTTATAATTTGTTTTCTGGAAACTGCCTGTGCGTGTGTGCGGGTGTGGGTGTGGGTGTATATACACACACACATATATATACATGCATTCATATAGGTACACAGATATATATTTTTTAAGTAGGCTCCGTGCCCAGTTTGGAGCCCAATACAGGGCTTAAACTCACGACCCTGAGATCAAGACCTGAGATGAGATCAAGAGTCAGATGCTTAACCAACTGAGCCACCCAGGTGCCCCTGCCTGGTAATATTCTTTTTCTATTTTTCTGTTGTCCTGCTTTTTCTTATTAATTAATGCCATCATGTAAATGATGCACATATATTTTAAAATTCATTTGTTTGGAATTTTCCCATGCAGAAGTTTTTTTAGTTTTTAAATAGTCAAATTTAATGACCTTTGTCTGGATTTTGTATCTTTCCTTCAGACTCAGTAAGTTTTTAAATTAGAAATAATACATTATTGTTGTCCTCAAGCAATCAATTTTAAAAACCAGTTCAAAAAATAGATTTATAAAGTAAAAAGTTAAAATAATACCATACTTCCCACTCCTATCCCCTATCCTCAGGAGTAACTATTGTTAACTGCCTCCTAGTTTGTAAATTAGGGATAATCATATACCTATATAGCAGGATACACACATGCATACACAGCACTTATATGCAGAAATATTTAACACATACTATATTATGTGTAATATGTAATGGTCAGGAACTTATTAATTTTATTGATAATTCTATTACTTTTCTTTTCCCTGTTCTCTTAGGCAAATTACTTTACCTTTTCACCAAGAATTTCCTCATCTTTGGTGATGTCTAAAGTCTTTCTCAACTCTGTGATTTGACATGATTTTTCCTGTATCCTACCTTATGGAAATCCAACTCTAATCACCTGGCTTAAAATATTTCCTGTTATTTGCCTTATGAAACTGACACACCTCCTAGGACACCTCTTTTCTATGATCTGCAACTCTGATCTCTATCAACTTCCTGTATTTCTGCACCTTTTGAATAGTGTGAGCCAGCAAAAATCTATACCTCCACTCCCCAGTGAATATGTAGAATTAAAGTCAGTTGGGTATTTGTTTAATCTATTGATCTGTTGCTTCTAGATTTTGAGATAACCAGTATCCATCTAGAGATAATTTTAGAGTTCATGGGGAGGCGATTGGTCACAATTTGTCAAAAGTCATTGAGATTTCTGAGGACAAAATTTATAATGACAGACTTCGTCCTTTCAACCTTTGTGATATTGTGGGTCATTACACTGATAAAGTGAGGGTGGGGTGAAGGCAACCTGAAATGGAACGTGAGTATAAAATTGCTACATGAAAAATGGATCCTCTCGCCCTCCCTTCCTCCTTTCCTTCCTTCCACAATCTCAAATAGAATTAATTACAGAAACCTAAAAAAGTAAACATAGGACCAGTGTAAGTTTCCTGAGAAATCTATACTCCATAGTGCAACAACACAATTGATTTGGGGGGAAAATTAAATATGTATAAGCTAGCCAGTCTCATATATAACCATTTACTTAATTGCAGGCTAAATGACACATTTTGCCAAGGGAATATTAAAGAATCTTTAATTCATTTATTTTATTACCTATGTATCTCCAGAGGGAATAGGACAGTGAGAACAGAAACAGCTAATTAAATGTCCTGGTGAAATGGCAAGTAGCTGAAACTTGTTTACAAACCTGGTATACTGCATAATGAGATTGCAATTTGGGGAAGATAAAAATCCCCAAATGCTTAAGATTCTAATTGCTCTCCTTGGGGATAAACCTATAGATGCATACCATTGGTGGAAAATAAACAGGGCTTCCTTTCTGGAAGAAACATGCCTGACCCTCTCACCTGGCTTCTGTTTAATAGCTTTCTCCATAACTAAGGCTTTACTGTTGGCAATAGCATTATGAAGTCAAATGACTCAGAGGTTTATAACTTATTGCTACATAGGGTATCTTAACTTCTCAAAAGGAAGCCCTTTAGTGTCTACTAACTCTAAACAAATGCCTAGCTCATGACCCAGCAATTCTATACTCCCAGATACACACCTAAGAGAAATGAGTACTTAATGCCCATCAAAAAACCAAAACAAAACAAAATAAAACAAAAAAACAAAACCAAAAAAAAAAAAAAACCCCATGGCCAAGGAAGTTTATAGCAGCTTCATTCATAATAGCACCAACTGGAAACAACATAAATGTACATCAAGAGTAGAATGAAAAATAAATTGTGGCGTATACATACAATGGAATACTCCACATGAAAAAGAAAGAACTGCTGATATCCACAGCAGTATGGAGAACTCTTCCACACACAGTGGTGAATGAAAGAAGCCAGACACAGTGTGTTCTGTACATGATGTTCAGAATAGTGTTTACTGCTCTGGAGTGTGGGGAGGGAGAGGGCTATTGACAGGGGAAGGGCCTGAAGGAGCCTCCTGGTGTGTTGGACGTGTTTTTGATTTGGGTGGTGGTCACTCAGTATATATGTTGGTAAAACTTCTTTGAACAGTACATTGTTGCATACTTTACACAGCTTATTGTGTGTGTGTTAGACCTCAGTAAAAAACCCTAAAGAAATCCATAAATAAAATTTTACAAGGGAAACACTTTTTCTTTCTCTCAAGCATGTACCCAGAGAAAGACCACTGGTATCCTGTGACTCTCGCAGATTTAGTATGTGACCTGGATGAAGTTGTGGCCAGATGTTCATGGTTGGGAGTAAACAGAGGCAACTGTGCCCAGAGCTCCCAGCTTCTCCCCTTGTTTTTAATATATATCCCTTATCCTCTTTGGCCCTCTTGATCATCCGGGCAGCTACATCCTATGGAAAGGGATACTGTGACAGGAGGGTGGGAGGACAGGAACAGAGACTAAGTTTCATAAGCTTAGGTCCTGAGGGGCCTTGGAGCCCAGACAGAAACTAAGCTGTGGTAAGACAGAGCTAAGCTTCCTGCCAAGCAACTAGATAAAGACTTGCCAGGTAACGGAGAGTACAAGAGATGGAGGGAAAGCAAGGGATGGGAAGATATGGGTCCTTGGGACAGGGCTGGTGGGGGGGGGAGGGCAGTTCTTCACGGAACTGCCAGGTAGGATAGTGGGGTTCTGAAGGGCATCTTGCCTTGCTTTCCAACCTCTTTTTTGAATACTTGGCTGATTCCAAATTTTCCTTTCCTTATAGGTGGTAAGTGTTCTCAAATGATCAGTCTTGAGTCTTTTGTTTTCCTTTCTCTAGAATTCATTGGGCCAGAAACATAAGTTTATCTATTTAAAGAGTATCACAAATGAACAAAGTGATTTTGATATTCATACTCACATTCTCCTTATGAAATTTAATTCTCAAAAATTTGGCTCCAAGCTCTACGAAGGCTTCTAACACCAAGGATTTTCTGGCATAAGTATTCCTTTAAATTTTATGGCTGATTGCTATTATTACCTCAAATATATATTTTCTTTCAGTGAAAAATTAAAAATACAGATTGGGAAAATGAAAAAATTTCCTGCTAACAGATATTTTAGTGCTGGAAAGTAAAACAATTTTTGGCTTGCCTATCTGAGACAGTTGGGAGAGTGATTTATTCATCTCTGCTATGATAAATGTCCTCTGTGTTCCATTTGTGCTGGGAAAGACTCAACAGCTTGTTTACAGCATTTTTGTCTTTTGATTTTGGCACCATAAATAGATATAACTAGAGACATGGGTAGAGTTTGGTCTTCATTGAAAGCCTGATTAGGGAGGCCAACATTTATTGATTACTATGCCTGACAGGTTTTGGATTTGAGAATACACAGGGGCCAGCAAGCATAGGGCAATTAACCTTAGATGTGAGGATTTTCTGATGGACAAATTAATGCTGGATTGCGGGACATGGTGATGCTTTGACCTAAAAGTTACCATTTTCTCGGCCCTATGTTAGCTTTCTTTTAACATTCAATTTCTCCTTTCATTGAGGTAATGACAGTGTCGTAACACAGAGCTTTATATTTGTCTTCATTCTGAAGCACAACATGATTGAGTTACACATACAAATCAAGTTGCTCTTGCAGCTCTTGGGCATAGATATATTCCGCTGAATATGGACCAAATTGAGAGCATCACTGCATTTATGAAATCCACCATGCATTTCAGATTTGATCCTTCACACATCATCAAAAGGTTGTCAGCAAGTCAGGAGACACCGAAATTGAGAGCTAGAATGTAGCATTTCTGAGTCCCTGTCAGACTTGTCAACTTTTTGTTTCCCAGACTTTGTAGGAAGAAAAGCTTAGCAGTGTGATGGGGAGAAATCTCTGCCTTTAAAAGGTATAGCAGTGTTTTCTAGTATTACAGCTAATAGTCAGGTTGTGTTTATATTGTACAAAGTATCTCTGCTTGTACATCACAATATTTAAGCCCATGAAACCAAAGGCAGCATGCTGTTACTGTTGTTTTCCTTTTCACGAAGTATATGGAACAGTAGCTGGAAATTTCTAACCCAGGGATATGCACATTCTACTCAAAGTCCTATCCATTAATGTGAATTCTTTTGCAGTTGTGGTGGGGGAAAAGTTAATGCCAAGACTGATGGAAATCTTCTGTAGTTTAACTGCTACTAACTGCTAGTAGCTTTTTTTCCCTCACCATCTTTTCTAGAATGAGAACAGCTAGAGGCATAACAGTCTCTGTCATGTTTTTGTTTTTTTTTTTTAAACAGTTGATGTTCAGAAAAGGAAACATCACCTGTTTATTTAGGCACTCTCTACAGCCTACCTATCAATCATTGCAGATTTATTTCTGGTTAGTGATGCTTACATTTGTATTATCTCTGATTCATAGGCTTAAAGCCATAGAGTTATTTGCCCCCCTCTTGCTTACTGGGCCATCCCAGCATTTGCCATGGCTCAAACCATGAAAAAGCAATTGCACACAAAGACTTGGATTTCATTAAAGAAGATCCTATGGTCACATTTCCATAATGCTGAATTGGCTCCTCTTGGAGATGGTAGTTTCTGATTTTCCATTGCCTGCCGTGGCACTAATGTTCAGTGTATAATCTCCACCTTTGAGTATATAGAGTATCATTAGGAGTGCCTTATGGGACCAGAAACTTGAGGGCCTACTGCTGCTTCCCTTCTGCTTCCAGGAGTCTCCTGGGCACCCTTTTCAGGTCCTTGAAAGAGGAAAGGAATCACACTCTTAATGGAATTCCCACTTGCCATTATCTATTTGAGACAGGATCGGGTATTGAAAAGGACCTGGTCTTCAGAGTCAGTTGAAGTTTGAGTCATGGTTCTGCTTCTTGATCTTGAATGAGTCAATCTAACTTTTCTGAATATCAACACCTTCCTCTGAAAAAATCAAGCAGAAAAACATCTACCTACACAAGGCTGCTGCAGTGACCAAAAGTACTAAAACACTGTGAAGCCGTAATGATCATAGTACATCCTCAACCTATGTGATTCTAAGCTTTGCCCGTCTTCACACAAGCTTAACAAACATCAGTTGAGCATCTGTTATGGGATTCACTCTGGGGAAGGTCATAGGGAGAATACGCAAATGAACAAGACAGTCTTGTTCCCAAGAAACAAAATTCTAGCATGTTGTTTATCAACCTTGGCTATACCTTAGAATCACCAGAGGAGCTATAAACAATGCCAGTGTCCAGGCCAAGTCCCAGGTCAGTTAAATCAAAATCTCTGGGGGTGTCACCCCAGGAGAAGTATTTCTTTTATTTTTTTTGATAGGCTAGTCATAGAGGTTGTGAGCCTCCTTGCTCACTTTATTTTATTTTTAAATTTTAATTCCAATGTAGAAAACATAGAGCGTTATATTAGTTTCAGGTGTACAACATAGTGATTCAACAATTCTATACATTACTCAGTGCTCATCATGATGAGTATACTCTTAATCCCCTTAATTTATTTCAATCAACCCCCTACCCACCTCTCCTCTGGTAACCATCAATTTGTTCTCTATACTTAAGAGTCTGGTTAGTCTCTTTTTTCTTTATTCTTTTGTTTCTTAAGTTACACATATGAGTGAAATCATATGGTGTTTGTCTTTCTCTGACTGACTTATTTCACTTAGCATTATACCCTCAAGAGCCATCCATGTTGCAAAAGGCAATAATTTATTGTCTTTTATGGCTGAGTAATATTCCATTTTATCTATCTATCTATCTATCTATCTATCTATCTATCTATCTATCTATCATCTATCTCACCTCTTTATCCGTTCATCTATGGATGGACACTTGGGTTGCTTCCATAATTTGGCCATTGTGAATAATGCTGCCACAAACATAGAGGCACATATATCTTTTCAAATTAGTGTTTTCATTTTCTATGGGTAAATACCCAGGAGCAGAATTAGAGGATTGTATGGTAATTCTATTTTTAACTTTTTTTTAAAAAAGATTTTATTTATTTATTTGACAGAGACAGCGAGAGAGGGAACACAAGCAGGCGGAGTGGGAGAGGGAGAAGCAGGCTCCCCACTGAGCAGGGAGCCCGATGTGGGGCTCGATCCCAGGACCCTGGGATCATGACCTGAGCCGAAGGCAGACGCTTAACGACTGAGCCACCCAGGCGCCCCTATTTTTAACTTTTTGAAGAACCTCCATACTGTTTTCCACGGTGGCTGCACCAGTTTGCATTCCCACCAACAGTGCGCGAGGGTTCCTTTTTCTCCACATCCTCATCAACACGTTGTTTCTTGTGTTGTTGATTGTTAGACATTCTGACAGGTGTGAGGTGATATCTCATTGTGGTTTTGATTTATATTTCTCTGCTGATGAGTGATGGGAGCATCTTTTCATGTGTCTCTTGGCCATCTCTATATCTTCTTTGGAGAAATGTATGTTCATGTCTTCTGCCCATTTTTAATTGGATTATTTGGGTTTTTTGATGTTGAGTTGTATAAGTTCTCTATTTTTAGATATTAACCCTTTATTGGATATGTCATTTGTAAGTATCTTCTCTTGTTCAGTAGGTTGTCTTGTAGTTTTATTGATGGTTTGCTATGCAGAAGTTTTATTTTGATGTAGTCCCAATAGTTTACTTTTGGTTTTCTTTCCCTTGTCTCAGGAGACATATTTAGAAAATTGTTGCTATGGGCAATGTCAGAGAAATTACTGCCTGTGCTCTCTTCTAGGACTTTTATGGTTGCAGGTCTCACATTTAGGTCCTTAATCCATTTTGAGTTTATTTTTGTGTATGGTGTAAGAAAATGGTCCAGTTTCATTCTTTTGTATGTAGCTGTCCAGTTCTCCCAACACTCTTTGTTGGGAAAAGAGACTGTCTTTTCCCCCTTACATATTCTTGGGCCTTCTTTGTCATAGATTAATTGACCATATAATCATAGGTTTATTTGTGGGCTCTCTGTTGATCTATGTGTCTATTTTGTGCCAGTACCATATTGTTTTGATTACTACAGCTTTGTGTAGTATATCTTGAAATATGGGATTGTGATACCTCCACTTTTGTTCTTTTTCAAGATTGCTCTGGCTGTTTGGGGTCTTGTGTGGTTCTATGCAAATTTAATATTATTTGTTCTAGTTATGTGAAAATGCTGTTGATATTTACACAGGGATTGCATTAAATTTGTAGCTTGCTTAGTGTAGTATGAGCATTTTAACTATATTTGTTCTCCCAATCCATGAGCATGGAATATCTTTCTATTTGTTTGTATCATCTTCAATTTCTTTCATCAGTGTTTTATTTTTTATTTATTTATTTATTTATTTTATTATGTTCAGTTAGCCAACATAGTGCATCATTTGTTTTTGATGTAGTGTTCAAGGATTCATTAGTTGCCTATAAACCCAGTGCTCATCACAACACGTGCCCTCCTTAATACCCATCACCCATCTACCCCATCCTGCCACCCACCTCCCTTTCCAAGTCCTCAGTTTGTTTCCCAGAGTCCAGAGTCTCTCATGGTTCATCTCTCCTTCTGATTTCTTCCCATTCAGTTTTCCCTCCCTTCCCCTATGGTCCTCCACGCTATTCCTTACTTTGCACATATGAGTGAAACCATACGATAATTGTCTTTCTCTGCTTGACTTATTTCACTTAGCATAATCCCCTCCACTTCCATCCATGTCGGTGCAAATGGTAGGTATTCATTCTTTCTGATGGCTGAGTGATCTTCCATTGTGTATATGGACCACATCTTTGTCCATTCATCTGTTGAAGGGCATTTTGGCTCCTTCCACAGTTTGGCTATTGTGGACATTGCTGCTTATGAACATTGGGGGGCAGGTGCCCCTTCTTTTCACTACATCTATATCTTTGGGGTAAATATCCAGGAGTGCAATTGCTGTGTGGAACCTCCATACTGTTTTTCAGAGTGGCTGTACCAGCTTGCATTCCCACCAACAGTGTAAGAGGGTTCCGCTTTCTCCACATCCTCGTCAACATTTGTTGTTCCCTGCCTTGTTAATTTTAGTCATTCTCACTGGTGTAAGGTGATATCTCATTGTGGTTTTGATTTGAATTTCCCTGATGGCTAGTGATGTTGAACATTTTTCATGTGTCTGTTAGCTGTTTGTATGTCTTCTTTGGAGAAGTGTCTGTTCATGTCTTCTGCCCATTTTTGATTAGATTATTTGTTTTTTGGGTGTTGAGTTTGAGAAGTTCTTTATAGATCTTGGATACCAGCCTTTATCTGTAGTGTCATTTGTAAATATCTTCTCCCATTTTGTGGGTTGCCTCTTTGTTTTGTTTCATCAATGTTTTATAGTTTTCAGAGTATAGGTTTTTCACTTCCTTGGCTAAATTTATTCCTAGGTATTTTATTATTTGGGGGATGGGAATTTGTAAATGGGATTGTTTTCTTAATTTCTCTTTCTGTTACTTCATTATTAGTGTGTAGAAATGCAACAGATTTCTGTATATTGATTTTGTATCCTGTGACCTTACAGAATTTATTTATCAGTTCTAGTACATTTTTTGGTGGAGTCTTTAGGGTTTTCTATATATAGTATCATGTCATCTGCAAATAGTGAAAGTTTTACTTCTTTTTTACTAATTTGGATACCTTTTATTTCTTTTTGTCTGTTTGCTGTGACTAGGATTTCCTGTACTATACTGAATAAAAGTGGTGAGAGTGGACATTCTTATCTTGTTCCTGATCTTAGGGCAAAAGCTCTCAGTTTTTCACCATTGAGTATGATGTGAGCTGTGGGTTTTTCATATATGGCCTTTATTATATTAAGGTATATTACCTCTAAACTTACTTTGTTTTTATCATGAATGGATGTTGTACTTTGTCAAATGCAATTTCTGCATCTATTGAAATGATCATATAATTTTTATCCTTTCTTTTGTTAATGTAATGTATCATTGATTTGAGAATATTGAATCACCCTTGCAACGCAGGAATAAATCCCACTTGATTGTGGTGATTGATTTTTTAAATGTATTATTGGATTCGGTTTGCCAATATTTTGTTGAGGATTTTTGCATCTATGTTCATGAGAGGTGTTGGCTTGTAGCTCTCCTTTTTAGTACTGTCTTTACCTGGTTTTGGTATCAGGGTAATGCTGGCCTCATAGAATAAATCTGGAAGCTTTCCTTCCTCTTCTATTTTTTTGGAATAGTTTGAGAAGAATAGGTATTAACTCTTTAAATGTTTGGTCCTGGACTTTTGTTTGTTGTGAGTTTTTTGATGACTGATTCAATTTCATTGTTAGTAATTGGTCTATTCAAGTTTTCTATTTCTTCCTAATTCAGTTTTGGGAAGCTATATGTTTCTGGGAATGTATCCATTTATTCTGGGTTGTTCAGTTTGTTGGCATATAATTTTTCATAATATTGTTTTATAATCCTTTATATTTCTGTGCTGTCAGTTGTTATTTCTTCATTTCTGATTTTATTGGAGTGCTCTCTCTCTCTCTCTCTCCCTCTTCTTTTTTGATGAGTCTGGCTAGAGATTTATCAATAAATATTGTTGATCTTTTCAAGGAACCAGCTCCTGGTTTCATTGATCTGTTCTATTGTGTTTTTTTTTTAAGTTCTATTTTGTTTATGTCTGTTCTGATCTTTATTCTTTCCTTTCTTCTACTGCTTTTGGCTTGTGTTTTGTTCTTCTTTTTCTAGCTCCTTTAGGTGTAAGCTTAGATTATTTATTTGAGATTTTTCTTGCTTCTTAAGTAAGGCCTGTATTGCTATAAACTTCACTCTTAGAACACCTTTTGCTGTATCCCAAAGATTTTGGACCATTGTGTTTTCATTTTCATTTGTCTCCATGCAGTTTTTTGATTTCTTGGTTGACCCATTCATTGTTTAGAAGCTAATTGTTTAGGGGTGCCTAAGTGGCTCAGTCAGTTAAGCATCTGATTCTTGATTTCAGCTCAGGTCATGATCTCAGGGTTGTGAGAATGAGCCCTGTGTCAGGCTCCGTGCTGGCATGGAACCTGCTTAAGATTCTCTCTTTCTCCCTCTCCCTCTGCCCCTCCTCTCTCTCTCTCTCTCTCTCAAAAAGAAGCATGTTATTTAGCCTCCATGTATTTGTGGTTCTTCCAGATTTTTTCTTGTGGTTGATTTCTAGTTTCACAGTGTTGTGATCAGAAAAGATGCATGGGGGAGGAGTAAGATGACAGAGGAGTAGGAGACCTCAATTTCGTCTGGTCCCAGGAATTCAGCTAGATAGGGATCATACCATTCTGAACACCTACAAACTCAACAGGAGATTGAAGAAAAGAATAGTGGCAACTCTCTGAACAGAAAAGCGACCACTTTCTGGAAGGTCTCTTCTGATTCATTTAGTGTATATTTTTCTGGGGTCGTTGTTACCCTGTTAGCATTTTGTTCTCTCATTCATCTATTCTCCTCTGGACAAAATGACAAGATGGAAAAAATCACCTCAAGAAAAAGAACAAGAAGCAGTACCGACTGACAGGGACCTAATCAATATGGACATTAGCAAGATGTCAGAACTAGAGTTCAGAATGACGATTTTAAAGATACTAGCTGGGCTTGAAAAAAGCATGGAAGATGTTAGAGAAACCCTTTCTGGAGAAATAAAAGAACTAAAATCTAACCAAGTCAAAATCAAAAAGGCTATTAATGAGGTGCAATCAAAAATGGAGGCTCTAACTGCTAGGATAAATGAGGCAGAAGAGAGAATCAGTGATATAGAAGACCAAATAATGGAAAATAAAGAAGCTGAGAAAAAGAGAGATAAACAACTACTGGATCATGAGGGCAGAATTCGAGAGATAAGCGATACCATAAGACAAAACAATATTAGAATAATTGGGATCCTAGAAGAAGAAAGAGAGAGGGGGCAGAAGGTATAATGGAGCAAATTATAGCAGAGAACTTCCCTAATTTGGGGAAGGAAACAGGCATCAAAATCCAGGAGGCACAGAGAACCCCCCTCAAAATCAATAAAAATAGGTCAAAACCCAGACATCTAATAGTAAAATTTACGAGTCTCAGAGACAAAGAGAGAATCCTGAAAGCAGCTCGGGAGGAGATCTGTAACCTACAATGGTAGAAACATTATTGGCAACAAACCTATCCACGGGCACCTGGCAGGCCAGAAAGGACTGGCATGATATATTCAGAGCACTAAATGAGAAAAATATGCAGCCAAGAATACTATATCCAGCTAGGCTGTCATTGAAAATAGAAGGAGAGATAAAAAGGTTCCAGGACAAACAAAAACTAAAGGAATTTGCAAACACAAAACCAGCCCTATGAGAAATATTGAAAGGGGTCCTCTAAGCAAAGAGAGAGCCTAAAAGTACCATAGACCAGAAAGGAACACAGACAATATACAGTAACAGTCACCTTACAGGCAATACAATGGCACTAAATTTGTATCTTTCAGTAGTTACCCTGAATGTACATGGGCTAAACGCCCCAATCAAAAGACACAGGCTATCAGATTGGATAAAAAAACAAGACCCATCGATATGCTGTCTGCAAGAGACTCATTTTAGACCCAAAGACACCCCCAGATTGAAAGTGAGGGGGTGGAAAACCATTTACCATGCTAATGGACACCAAAAGAAAGCTGAGGTGGCAATCCTTATATCAGGCAAATTAGATTTTAAACCAAAGACTGTAATAAGAGATGTGGAAGGACACTATATCCTACTTAAAGTGTCTATCCAACAAGAAGATCTAATAATTGTAAATATCTATGCCCCTAACATGGGAGCAGCCAATTATATAAGCCAATTAATAACAAAAGCAAAGAAACACATCGACAACAATACAGTAATAGTGGGGGACTTTAACACCCCCCTCACTGAAACAGACAGATCATCTAAGCAAAAGATCAACAAGGAAATAAAGACTTTAAATGACACACTGGACCAAATGGACTTCACAGATATATTCAGAACATTCCATCCCAAAGCAACAGAATACACATTCTTCTCTAGTGTCCATGGGACATTCTCCAGAATAGATCACATCCTAGGTCACAAATCAGGTCTCAACTGGTACCAAAAGATTGGGATCATTCCCAGCATATTTTTAGACCACAGTGCTTTGAAACTAGAACTCAATCACAAGAGGAAAGTCAGAAAGAACTCAAATACATGGAAGCTAAAGAGCATCGACTGAAGAATGAATGGGTCAACCAGGAAATTAAAGAAGAATTAAAAAAATTCATGGAAACCAATGAAAATGAAAACACAACTATTCAAAATCTTTGGGATGCAGCAAAGGCAGTCCTAAGAGGAAAGGATATAGCAATACAAGCCTTTCTCAAGAAACAAGAGAGGTCTCAAATACACAACCTAACCCTACACCTAAAGGAGCTGGAGAAAGAACAGCAAATAAAGCCTAAACCCAGCAGGAGAAGAGAAATGATAAAGTTCAGAGCAGAAATCAATGAAATAGGAACCAAAAGAACAATAGAACAGATCAACGAAACTAGAGGCTGGTTCTTTGAAAGAATGAACAAGATTGATAAACCCCTGGCCAGACTTATCAAAAAGAAGAGAAATGACCCAACTCAACAAAATCATGAATGAAAGAGGAGAGATCACAACCAACACCACAGAAATACAAACAATTATAAGAACGTATTATGAGCAACTATATGCCAGCAAATTAGATAACCTGGAAGAAATGGATGCATTCCTAGAGATGTATCAACTACCAAAACTGAACCAGGAAGAAATAGAAAACCTGAACAGACCTATAACCACTAAGGAAATTGAAGCAGTCATCAAAAATCTCCCAACAAACAAAAGCCCAGGGCCAGATGGCTTCCCAGGGGAATTCTGCCAAACATTTCAAGAAGAATTAATACCTATTCTTCTGAAACTGTTCCAAAAAATAGAAATGGAAGGAAAACTTCCAAACTCATTTTATGAGGCCACCATTACCTTGATCCCCAAACTAGACAAAGACCCCATCAAAAAGGAGAATTACAGACCAATATCCTTGATGAACGCAGATGCAAAAATTCTCACCAAAGTATTAGCCAATCGGATCCAACAGTACATTAAAAGGATTATTCACCAAGACCAAGTGGGATTTATCCCTAGGCTGCAAGGGTGGTTCAACATCTGCAAATCAATCAATGTAATACAATACATTAATAAAAGAAAGAACAAGAACCATATGATCCTCTCAATAGACGCAGAAAAAGCATTTGACAAAGTACAGCATCCTTTCTTGATCAAAACTCTTCAGAGTGTAGGGATAGAGGGTACATACCTCAATATCATAAAAGCCATCTATGAAAAACCCACAGTGAATATCATTCTCATTGGGGAAAAACTGAGAGCTTTTCCCCTAAGGTCAGGAACGCGGCAGGGATGTCCACTATCACCACTGCTATTCAACATAGTACTAGAAGTCCTAGCCACAGCAATCAGAGAAGAAAAAGAAATAAAAGGCATCCAAATCAGCAAAGAAGAAGTCCAACTCTCACTCTTTGCAGATGATATGATACTTTATGTGGAAAACCCCAAAGACTCCACCCCAAAACTGCTAGAACTCATACAGGAATTCAGGGAAGTGGCAGGATAGAAAATCAATGCACAGAAATCAGTGGCATTCCTATACACCAACAGCAAAACAGAAGAAAGAGAAATTAAGGAGTTGATCCCATTTACAATTGCACCCAAAACCATAAGATACCTAGGAATAAATCTAACCAAAGAGGCAAAGGATCTGTACTCAGAAAACTATAAAATACTCATGAAAGAAATTGAGGAAGACACAAAGAAATGGAAAAACGTTCCATGCTCATGGATTGGAAGAACAAATATTGTGAAGATGTCAATGCTACCTACAGCAATCTACACATTCAATGCAATCCCTATCAAAATACCATCCACTTTTTTCAAAGAAATGGAACAAATCATCCTAAAATCTGTATGGAACCAGAAAAGACCCCGAATAGCCAGAGGAATGTTGAAAAAGAAAAGCAAAGCTGGCGGCCTCACAATTCTGGACTTCAAGCTCTATTACAAAGCTGTCATCATCAAGACAGCATGGTACTGGCACAAAAACAGACACATAGATCAATGGAACAGAATAGAGAGCCCAGAAATGGACCCTCAACCCTATGGTCAACTAATCTTTGACAAAGCAGGAAAGAATGTCCAATGGAAAAAAGACAGTCTCTTCAACAAATGGTGTTGGGAAAGTTGGACAGCCACATGCAGAAGAATGAAACTGGGCCATTTCCTTACACTACACACAAAAATAGACTCCAAATGGTTGAAAGACCTCAATGTGAGACAGGAGTCCATCCAAATCCTAAAGGAGAACACAGGCAGCAACCTCTTCGACCTCAGCCGCAGCAACTTCTTCCTAGAAACATCGCCAAAGGCAAGGGAAGCAAGGGCAAAAATGAACTTTTGGGGGCGCCTGGGTGGCTCAGTTGGTTAAGCGACTGCCTTCCGCTCAGGTCATGATCCTGGAGTCCCGGGATCGAGTCCCGCATCGGGCTCCCTGTTCGGCAGGGAGTCTGCTTCTCCCTCTGACCCTCCCCCCTCTCATGCTCTCTGTCTCTCATTCTCTCTGTCTCAAATAAATAAATAAAATCTTTAAAAAAACAAAACAAAACAAAAAAACAAAAAATGAACTATTGGGACTTCATCAAGATAAAAAGCTTTTGCACAGCAAAGGAAACAGTCAACAAAACCAAAAGACAACCGACAGAATGGGAGAAGATATTTGCAAATGACATATCAGGTAAAGGGTAGTATCCAAAATCTATAAAGAACTTCTGAAACTCAACACCCAGAGAACAAATGATCCAATCAAGAAATGGGCAGAGGACATGAACAGACATTTTTCCAAACAAGACATCCAAATGGCCAACAGGCACATGAAAAAGTGCTCAACATTGCTCGGCATCAGGGAAATTCAAATCAAAACCTCAATGAGATACCACCTCACACCAGTCAGAATGGCTAAAATTAACAAGTCAGGAAATGACAGATGTTGGCCTGGATGCGGAGAAAGGGGAACCCTCCTACACTCTTGGTGGGAATGCAAGCTGGTGCAGCCACTCTGGAAAACAGTATGGAGGTTCCTCAAAAAGTTGAAAATAGAGCTACCATCCGACCCAGCAATTGCACTACTGGGTATTTACCCCAAAGATACAAATGTAGGGATCCGAAGGGGTACATGCACCCCAATGTTTATAGCGGCAATGTCCACAATAGCCAAACTATGGAAAGAGCCAAGATGTCCATCGACAGATGAATGGATAAAGAAGAGGTCAGGCGCCTGGGTGGCTCAGTTGGTTAGGCGACTGCCTTCGGGTCAGGTCATGATCCTGGAGTCCCGGGATTGAGTCCCGCGTCGGGCTCCCTGCTCAGCAGGGAGTCTGCCTCTCTCTCTGACCCTCCCCCCTCTCATGCTCTCTATCTCATTCTCTCTCTCAAATAAATAAATAAAATCTTAAAAAAAAAAAAAGAAGAGGTGCTATATATATACAATGGAATATTTGCAGCCATGAAAAGGAATGAAATCTTGCCGTTTGCAACGACGTGGGTGGAACTGGAGGGTGTTATGCTGAGCGAAATAAGTCAATCAGAGAAAGACGTGTATCATATGACCTCACCGATAGGAGGAATTTTTTTTTTTTTTTAAAGATTTTATTTATTTATTTGACAGAGAGAGAGACAGCGAGAGAGGGAACACAAGCAGGGGGAGTGGGAGAGGGAGAAGCAGACCTCCCGCTGAGCGGGAAGCCCGATGCGGGGCTCGATCCCAGGACCCTGGGATCATGACCTGAGCCGAAGGCAGACGCTTAACGACTGAGCCACCCAGGTGCCCGATAGGAGGAATTCTTAATCTCAGGAACAAACTGAGGGTTGCTGGAGTGGTGGGGGGTGAGAGGGATGGGGTGGCTGGGTAATAGACATTGTGGAGGGTATGTGCTGTGGTGAGCGCCATGAATTGTGTAAGACTGTTGAGTCACAGACCTGTACCTCTGAAACAAATAATACATTATATGTTAAAAAAAAAAGATAAGAGGAAGGGAAAAAATGAAGGGGGTGAAATTGAAGGGGGAGAGGAACCATGAGAGACTATGGACTCTGAGAAACAAGCTGGGGGTTCTAGAGGGGAGGGGGTGGGGGGATGGGTTAGCCTGGTGATGGGTATTAAGGAGGGCACGTACTGAATGGAGCACTGGCTGTTATACGCACACAATGAATCATGGAACACTACATCAAAAACTAATGATGCAATGTATGGTGATTAACATAACATAATAAAAAAATGTGCATGCCTCTCAAAAAAAAAAGAAAAGAAAAGATGCATGGTATGACTAATCTTTTGAATTTGTTGTGACTTGTTTTGTGGCCTAATATGTGATCTCTTTTGGAGAATGTTCAATGTGCACTTGAAAAGAATATGTATCCTGCTGTTTTAGGATGTAATGTTCTGAATATATCTGTTAGATCCATCTGTCAATGTGTCATTCAAAACTGCTGTTTCCTTCTTGACTTTCTGTTTGGATGATCTATGTATTGACGTAAGTTGGGTGTTAAAGTCTCCTACATTTATTGTATCACTATTGATTACTTCCTTTTTTGTTATTAGCTGCTTTATGTATTTGGATGGTCTCATGTTGCATGCATAAATATTTGCAATTGTTGTATCTTTTTGTTGGATTGTTCCCTTTGTGAGTATATAGTGTCCTGCTTTGTGTGTGTTACAGTCTTTGTTTTAAAGCCTATTTTGTCTGATATTAATATTGCTACCCCAGCTTTCTTTTCACTTCCATTTGCATGATAAATGCTTTTCCATCCCATCACTTTCACTCTGCATGTGTCTTTAGTTCTGAAATGAGTCTCTTGTAGGCAACATATAGATGGGTCTTTTTTTTTTCCTTTAAACCATTCCATCACCCTATGTCTTTTGATTGGAGCATTTAATCCATTTACATTCAAGGTAATTATTGATAGGTATGTACTTATTGCCATTTTGTTACTTGTTTTATGGCTGTTTTTGTCGTTCTCTTTTCCTTTCTTCTCTTGTTCTTTTCTCTCATGGTTTGCTGGGTTTCATTAATGATATACTTGGATACCTTTCTCTTTATTTTTTGTATATCTATTACTGGTTTTTGATTTCTGGTTGCCATTAGGTTTATATATAACATCTTATGCAGATAGCAGTCTATATTAACTTGATGGTCCCTTAAGTTTGAACCCATTCTTTATTCCTCTCCCTACCATGTTTTAGGTATATGGTGTCATACATTACATCCTTTTAATTTGTAAGTCTTTTGACTAATTTTTATTGATATACTTAATTTTACTGACTTTCTGCTTCCTACTTTTCTTATACCTACTTATGGTTTTTTTTTTCCATTGAAAAAAGTTCCCTTCAATATTTCTTATAGGGTGGTTTAGTGGAGTGGTTTAGTGGTCATGATTTCCTTTAGTTTTTGTTTGTCTAGGAAACTCTGTCTCCTTCTATTCTCAATGATAGCCTTGCTGGATAGAGTGTTCTTGGTGGCAGGTTTTTTCCTTTCGGCACTTTGAATATATCATGCCACTTTCTTCTGGCCTGCAAAGTTTCTGCTGAAAATCAGCTCATAGCCTTATGGGGTTTCCCTTATATATAACTATTTTCTTTTCTCTTGCTGCTTTTAAAATTCTCTGTCACTACTTTTTGCCATGTTAGTTGTTACATGTCTTGGTGTGAATCTCCTTGGGTTGATTTTGTTATGGGTTCTCTGTGTCTCCTTGATCTAAATTTTGATTTCCTTCCTTAGATTAGAGAAGTTTTTAGCTATTATTTCTTCAAATAAATTTTCTGTGCCCTATTCTCTCTCTTCTCCTTCTGGGATCTCTATGATGTGAATGTTATGCTTGATGGTGTCACTGAGTTCCCTTAACCTGTTCTTCTTTATTATTATTATTTTTCTCTCTCCTATTTAGCTTGATTGCTTTCCATTACTGTGTCCTCCAGGTTGTTGATCCATTTTTCTGCTTCCTCTGGTCTACAATTTATTCCATTTACTGTATTTTTATTGCATTACTGAATTCTTCATCTCTTATTGTTTCTTTTTTATGCTTTCTGTCTCTTTGTTGAGGGTCTCACTGAGGTCCTCCACTCTTCTCAAATCCATTGAGTATCTTTATGACCATTACTTTAAATTCTCTGTTAGGCATATTGCTTATCTCCATTTCACTTAGCTCTCTTGCTGTGATTTCGTCCTGTTCTTTTATTTGGGACATATTTTTCTGTCTCATTTTGTCTCTCTGTATCCATTTCTATGTATTAGGAACGTTAGCTACATTTCCTGCTCTTGAAAGTAGTGGCCTTATGAAGAAGAGGTCCTGTAGTGCCCTCAGTGCAATGTCCCCTGTTCACCAGAACCTGGCGCTTCAGGGGTGTCTCTTATGTGTGTGGCATGTGCCCTACTATTGTGATTGAGCTGCTTTTGCCTTCAGTCCAGTCATCTGCAATGGCTCTCCTTGCCTGTCATGGGCCGGGTTTAGTCCCCGTATTGTTAGTTGGCCAATCTGGGGCCACGTTGGGCTTGAGTTGAGTCAAACCAGGTGTTTGCCAGAGATGCAGTAGCACTGGACTCCAGTGTGCTTTCCTGTGTTGTCCGCTAAGAAGCTTCAGTTGTTGGGCAGGACCTACAGTCAGACCAGATGTCTGCTCCCATCCCACTGCTGGGCTACAGTCAGACTGGCGTCTGTGGTTATCTTCCCCTCTCCCCAGGGCAGAAGTCACTTTGGAGTGGTGCTAGCCCATCAGGGTTGCTTGCACACTGCCAAACATGTGGCACTACTTTCACTGGGCTCTGGCCAAGGTGGTATTGGAGGGGGCAGGACTACAGGACAATGTAGGGGTGGGGCACACAGTGTTAGCAGGGTTTGCACAGGTCTGTTCTGGGAAGGGAACTGAAACTGCTTTAGAAAACTCCTGCCGCCAGACTGGAGGAAGAGAATCCACAGGAGATCATGGTGGCAGAGTGTGTGGTACTAGCAAGATCTGCACAAGTCCACTGCAGGAGGGGAACTACAGCTCCCCAGGAGGAGGCTGGCATTGGAGGGGGTGGATTTGCAGAAGACCTTCGGGGTGTAGCATGTGGTATTAGCAAGGCTTTCAATGGCCTGCTGTAGGAGGAGACCTGGGGCCCAGGCCAGGCTGGAGGGGTGTGTCCACAGAAGCATGCATGGGCAGGCCACGCTGTTTGCAAGCTAGGTGGAGAGTGTTGTGTTGTGCTGGTTCCCACAGATGTCCATGTGTCTAGGCTAGTGGGGAGGGAAATGACACCTGCCAGTTCCTTTGTTCCTGGAGAAGTCCCCTAAAAAATCCCTGCCCCTCTAGCACATGCTCTGAAGTCAGTAAATAAATCTCCTGCCCATATACCCCAGATGTTTTTTCAAACTGCTTTCAAAGGGTGGGGACTCAGTTTCCTCTCACCTTCCTGGCTCTCCCATGGCCAAGGCTGCCGATTTTCAAAGTTTTGGGTGTTAAGCTCCACTGATCGTAAGAACTCACAAAATTCTGCCCCTTTCGGTTTCAAAGCCAAATGTTAAGGGGATTCATCTTCCCCATGGGGATTCCCTGTGCCTTATGGTGCTTTGTGCGAAGGTCTGCTTTCTCTCCCCTCTTTGTGCCCACGGTGTTCCTCTCTCCCTCGGACAGTCCTGCCAGTCCATTTAGCTCCTAACCGTGTCTCTGCCCTTCCTACCCTCTTGGATGTGGCCTCTTCTCTACATTTAGCTGTGAAGAGTCTGTTCTGCCAGGCTTTGGGTCATTTTTTCGGGTTATTTACACTGATGTGGGTGTTATCTAGTTGTATCATGGGACAGGGTGAATTTAGGATCTTCCTGTTCCATCATCTTCCCCAGAAGTCTCCAGGAAGTATATTTCTTGAAAGCACCCTAGGTAATTCTAATGTGCATCCAAGTTGATAATCACTGTTCTAGAGGTAGTTGGTATGTGAAACCTAGAGTTATAAAGTCCAATTCTGTTTGATACAGAGGATTCAGGACCAGTGGGATGGATAGTGCTCCATCGTGGAGTGTCTGGTATGCCATCTTATAGAACTTGGCTTTTATCTTAAGGAGAAAGGAAAAATCAATGGAAGAATGCTCTGATTAAGCTCTAGAATGACTCTTCTGGCATTTATGTGAAAGATGTTTAGCAAATGCTGTCCTACCCATATACCTTGGAATTTACCATTGCAGACTTCTGACCAACTGCGTGATGGCCTTCTCTAACTGATGAAACCTTATTCTTTCCCTGCTCCCATACACAGCAGACTAGAATTATGGGAGAATTAGACAACTCATACTTCGACTGCTGCAGCACTCACTGATAACTTACAGTGGTTAGTATATAAATACCCTTGCTCCCACACCCCTTGTGTAGGATAATTTTGAGGCCATGTGGTCTATGCTGTCTCCTAGAGTAGCAGGACTGAGCTATGGTTGCCCACAGTGCTAACTAGTTAGATAATATACTTTTATTTGGCTTCTTTCTCTTTCCTATTTCACTTTCTTACTTCTCAACTGCAGGGTGTCTCAACATGGGCACTATTGACATTTGAAATTAGCTAATACTTTGTTGTTGTTGTTGTTGGGGTGGGGGTAAGGGGAATGTCCTATGCATTGTAGGAAGTTTAACAACATTCCTGATCTCTACCCTCTACAGTCCAGTAGCACCCCCCCAAATTGTAACAAACAAAAATATATTCAGATATTGCCAAATATCCCTGGGGGCCTCAATTGTTACCCCTTGTGGGTTAAAACTACTGCCCTACTGATGTTTTCTGGGTTCACCTCCCCAAAAATACTATTTGTCTTTGAATCCTTGTTTTTGTATCTGCTTCTGGGGAACCTAGACTAAGACAGAGAAGTTGAATAAGGACATACCAGGGATATAGAGACCAACCGTGAGATAATTGTGTCAGTCTGAGACAGAGAATATAATGATCTGAACTTCAGATGAGGCTGAGGTAACAGGGAGGGAGAGATGGTTACAAGGTACCAAGATGGATCCCAATTGATGGAACTTGGAGCCTCAGTTTATGTGAAGAATGAGGCAGAAGAAGAAATGTAGGATGACACTGATGGTGTCATTCAATAATAGGAAATCCAGAAGAGCTGGATTTTACAATAAAATCTGTTTTTTTGGGGGGGGGATTTGTGGGAAGATTGTGATGTTGGATTCTATATCGTATCTCAGCTAGGAGCTATATAGTAATGTCAACATTCCACTAACTTCCCACGAGAAAGGTCACTTTCGATCAGTCGTTTTGAATCTTGGCTGTACATTGGAATCATTTGGGAATTTGGAAAGATTCTGATGCTTTAGACCCTATGCTCAGAGACTTTGGATTGCTCTGGAATGTGGCCTTGGCATCAGGATATTTAAATTTCCCCAGGTGATTCCAATGTGTAAGTCAAGAATCCAGTAAAATTCAACAAGATTAGAAGAATTGTTTAGAGAGAGGATTTCTCTTACACGTGTGCATGTGCAAGCACATACACACCCCTCAACATTTCATCTTATACTTTCCTGTTACAAATATGGCAATGCTATTAATTTTAACTTTATTAAAATCATGCTAAAGATAATGCTTAAGCAGTTAAAAGTATTGAGCAATTCCTCTGTCCAGGTAATTTTCTAAGCACTTCTTCTTTTTTTTTTTTTTTAAAGATTTTATTCATTTATTTGACAGAGAGAGAGACACAGCGAGAAAGGGAACACAAGCAGGGGGAGTGGGAGAAGGAGAAGCAGGCTTCCTGCCGAGCAGGGAGCCTGATGTGGGGCTCGATCCCAGGACCCTTGGATCATGACCTGAGCCGAAGGCAGATGCTTGACTGAGCCACCCAGGTGCCCCAATTTTCTAAGCACTTCTTATGCTTTATCTCATTTAATCTTCACAAAAACCTTATGAGGTAGTGCTATTATTAATATCCATTTTACAGATGAAGCCACTGAGCCTCAGGGATTTGGGCTTGCATAAAGTCTTACATGTGGCACCAGGGCTTTCTGACTCCAGAGCCTAACTTCTCAGTCACAACACTAGATGATCAGTACAATTTCTTCATTTTGTCCAAGCCTTTCAGCTTATTGGAAAATTCAATTAGTATGTGAATGAGAAGTTTTGCAGGAGAAAATGCAGTATTTTATTTTATTATATTTTTTATTTTTTTTAAAAAGATTTTATTTATTTATTTGACAGAGACAGAGATAGTGAGAGCAGGAACACCAGCAGCGGGAGTGGGAGAGGGAGAAGCAGGCTTCCCCTCGAGGAGGGAGCCTGATGTGGGACTCGATCCCAGGACCCTGGGATCATGACCTGAGCCGAAGGCAGACGCTTAACGACTGAGCCACCCAGGTGCCCCGAAAATGCAGTATTTTAAAATCTAAGTGGCAACCAAGAGCTTTTCTACAGGTCACACCAATCAGAAGGCTTTGACCAGAGAAAATGACCATTATCTTCCCAGGACTAAAAATATGTTTCTGTTCTCTCAAATTCAAAGTGGAGCACCTGAGAGTTTATCTGAGAAAGACTGATGGTTTGGGTAGACTTTTAGAAGGCTTTATGAGATTGTGTTTTTTTTATTTAACTTTCTTTTTAGTAGCTAAATTGATGACTGTAATCATTTGTTAAAAGTTCTGTGTGAATTTGAGGAGGGGGATGCTGATAATCAAAGTAACATCTACCCTGTTTCTCAGCCATGGTAGTTTCCAGGTGTCTGCACCATCCCATGATGCTTGCAAGCTTCCACTGTGTTTTGATGTCCACTTATAAAGAGAATAACTTGACTGGCATTAGACACTTTACTTTGAAGCATTTGACACATGGCCTATTCACCTATTTCTCTGTGCTTTTTAATAGAATCTTTTTTTGCAAGGAATGTGGAATACTTCACAACTATTTACTTATATTACATTTCTGTGATGTTCAGAGTGGACGGGCATATTTGAGTTTCATATTTTCTTTTTACTGCACTGATGTTAGAGAACGGATTTACCCAGTGGCCTTCATTCTTTAAGAAGTATTGAGAATTATGACTTTTATGCTAAATTCTCTAAGCCTGGTGTCCACATTTTAAAAGATATCCATTTGAGCAAATGGTGTTTAATGCTCTTGTCTACTACATTAGTTTGTGGACCGAGACCAGGGGTCCACAAACTTCTACTGTAGAGGGCCAGAGAGTAACTATTTTAGGCTTTGTGGGACCATACAGTGTTGGCTGTTACTCCTCGGTGACTCTTACAGCGTGAATACGCCCACGGCTGGTACGTGAACGAGGGAGCGTGCTAGTGTTCCAAGAGATTTATTCACAAAAATAGAAGATGGTCTGATTTTAGAATGCGGGGCTGTAGTTTGCTGACTCCTGGCATAAAATCATACAAGAAAGGCTATAATCTTGGGCTTCACAGTTTCTGAGTACTAATTCCACCCTTCATTTGTGTGTGTACTTCAAAGCTGTCAGATAACAGTCTCTAAATAAGAATGGGTAGATGGTGTAAACAAAACAAACACAGCTGGGAAAATTCTATTAGTTTTGTCCCAAATGACTTCACCCAGCTCGCCAGTCTTTGTTTACTTGGGCTCAGCCTAATCGCAGAACCTGGGAGAAAGCTGGGCTGGAAACTTGAGCCAAGTGAGTGAGGTCTGGGTGTAGCTTGCTGCCCAACAGCAGTGTGCTTAAAATGTTTAAAACAAGGAAGCCAGATGATTTTCAAGATTCTTCCACCCCCAGCTTTCCAGGGTATGTGTGAGGCCATCCACTCATCCATTACAGAAAAGGACCAATGGCCGCCAGTGCAGCCTGGGAGGGGCCTGCACTCAGAACATCACTGACTTCTGCCGATCACTGATTTAATGCTCATAGGAATAATGCTTACTTTATATTAAGCAACCGGTCCTTTTTCTCTTGTGAACCTCATCAATACCTCTGAAGTAAGGCACTCTTATCCCTTTATAGTTAAGGACACTGAGACTTAGTTTCCTTCAGATCTCTCAACTAGGGAGTGCTGGAATCGGTATCCTGATCCACGTGTTCTTTTTTTTTTTCATTTATTTTTTAAAGATTTTATTTATTCATTTGAGACACAGAGATACAGAGAGAGAGAGAGAGCATGAGCAGTGGGAGAGGCAGAGGGAGAGGAAGAAGCAGACACGCCGCTGAGTCAGGAGCCCGATGTGGGGCTCGATCCCAGGACCCTGGGATCATGACCTGAGCCGAAGGCAGACGCTTAACCATCTGAGCCACCCAGGCGCCCCTGATCCACGTGTTCTGACCGCAAAGCCTATCTCCTGTTCACTTCAAATACCCCCTCCCCCATACAGTGCTCTGGTAGCAATAATAGTATCCTCATGAACAACAGTGGCTAATACTGACTGAGCTTACAAGGTGCCTGGCACGGTTTTAAGTTTTTTATAGGTGTGAACTCATGTATCCCTCCTGACAGGTCTCTGTCCTTCTGCCACCCCCATTTTGCAACTGAGGCAAAGATAATGACCCAAATAACTGATCTCGAGGCCATGCCTAGAGTGGGAAAGCACCACTCACTCCAGGTGGAAATGGCCGGGGCAGGAAATGCTTCCTTCATTTTCCAGTGTCAGAAGAGGAAGAAACCTCCCCCCAACCCCCGAGGTCTAGAGAGGCAGTTAAGTCCCAGCCTGGCTTTGTATTCTAACTGCATCTCTCTTCTCTCACCCTTTCAAGTCAGTTCACTTTGTGCAGATAAATTCCAACCTCCCTGGAGTCTTTACTAGCTGTCAGACGAATCTCACATGAAAGCCACGCAGTTTGGAGAAGCCTCGCGTGAACGACAGCAGAGAATAGATTTGTCTCTGTGTCAAAACATGAGATAAGCCAATTACTGCCTTCTGCCTCTCGGTTTCCATTGCTTTGCTGCAGACCACACAGTAGAGACACCAGAGCAGTTCATGCAGCATTTCGGAATCCAGGTACCCTGGACATGTAAGGCAGAGGGCACAAAAGGAGAAGGAAAAATGGACTATACAAATCACCCACTGGGTCAAGTAGCCTCAACTATGAACATGGAGGTACCTTTTCAAAATGTCTTCATGGCAGATATGGGCTTTTCCTTGTTTTGACTGCTGTTGTCAATACTGATGATGCCGTCAAACTCCGATCCAATCCCTGCTGTGAAAGAAAGTTAGCTATCCTCTGGATCCTCTTTCCATTAGGGGATTTTGAGGGGACAGGAGTTACCCATCATTTCTGTCTTTGCAAATTTCCTGCTGCCCCTCTTCTTTATTCATGTGTTCTGCAGACCTTTCCCTCCCCGAGGACAAGAGTTGCAAAGCTTGGAAATGCCAGATTAACTGAGGCCACTTGTGAACCCACCAATAACTAAACTGAAGTGACAGTTATAGGTTAGGTACCATGCTCACAACCTTGCTACCAGATGACAGGGGCAGACAAAATGCCACTACACTAAAAGATCTTTTAAATGTTTATTTTTTAAGCTTTTTACTTGTAAAGAATTTTAGACATAGAGAACAGCTCCTGAAATAGTACAGAGAGTTCCCAGGTAAAGCCTTTACACCGCTGCCCCTAATGATTACATTTTGCATAGCCATTGTATGACAGTTAAAACCAGGAAATGGGTGGTTCCTGGGTGGCTCAGTCGGTTAAGCTTCTGCATTCGGCTCAGGTCATGATCCCAGGGTCCTGGGATTGAGCCCCACATCACTCCCTGCGCTCCCTCTTCCCCTCCCTGCCACTCCCCTGCTTGTGCTCTCTCTCTGTCAAATAAATAAATAAAATCTTAAAAAAAAAATAAAGCCAGGAAATCGACTTTGACGCAGCACTATTAACTAACCTACAGCTCTTTTGTGACTTTCTCCGGTTTCGCCCCTAAGAGCCTTTTTCTGGTCCTGGATCTCATGTTGAATTTAATTGTGTCTCCTTAGTCTCTGCCTATCTCTGATACAGAATGGTTAAGTAAAGTGCCAAAGGTTTCACCATTATTAAGTGGTAGAGTTGAGGTTTTGAACCCAGGTGTCTCCCTATAAAAACCACTTTCTTAATCATAATACCATTATCCTAGGTTTCCTTTTCGCTACTGACTGGACTGTATATGAGTAAAAAATGAGTGTTTAGTTTCTATGCCTTTAACAGTCTAAATATTCGTTTCAGTAGCTGGCATTATAGTAACTCATATATGGGCCCTCTATGGGTCCATACAGTATAGTATAGTATAGTAGTAAAGAGTTGTATTAGTAGGTTAATAGTATAGTATAGGATTAGCCTAGTACTTTACTATACTTAACACAAGAAGGCAACATAAGTGTACCTGTCCTTTAATCTAGGCCTTTGGTTTTTATACACCTTCAATTATCTTTGATTACTTTAAGGACTAATCTATGTTAAAAGTACGACTTTAAAATAAATTTACTTTTCAAATAAAGAAATGTTACAAATACTTTTTTTTTTTTTTTTGATGGTGAAGAGGGTGGAATAGAGGTTGTGTATTAGGAAACCCAATATATTTAGAGTATTAGGCACTATCTTATTTCATAAATGTTGGGAATCTCTACTTTTAGCATATGGTTGAGGCCAAGGATTTTTAGACTTTCTACTATAAGTGGGGTTTTTTTGTGTTTTTTTTTTAAAGATTTTATTTATTTATTTGACAGAGAGTGAGAGCAGGAACACAAGCAGGGGGAGTGGGAGAGGGAGAAGGAGGCTTCCCGCTGAGCGGGGAGCCCGATGTGGGGCTCGATCCTAGGACCCAGGGATCATGACCTGAGCCGAAGGCAGACGCTTAATGCCTGAGCCACCCAGGCGCCCCTACTATATGTGGTTTTTAAGTCTCATATCAACAAATTTGATAATTAAATTGAAAGTTAGAATCATTAATCAACAAAATGAAGCTAGAGCTAGGAAATTTGTGTAGGAGCCAATGAGAGCATAGCCTGTAGAATAAAATTTAATAAAAATTCAACTGTGGATGTAGTACCAAACATTTTTCCCAGCAGAATCACCTCATAGAAGTGATCTCATCATTTCTAGCATCATGTTTGGTCAAGGATTTGGAAAACAGCCCAATATACTATAAAAGAGCATTTACAAAAAACAAAAACAAAAATAAAACTTTACCTGTATAAACATATGGGCCTTACGTTTTCCAAATAATATTTGGTCATAGACCAAGAACTCGATGAGATACAAGGAAGAGAAAAGCATTTGAAAAATTGAGAGAAGCATCTGTGTAGTTGGATTTTCCTTCTGTTTTGCCTTCCACTTATGCCCTGTCTTCACTGTTTATAGGCTGTGTGCTGTGCAGATGTCCCTCCATACTCAGCAAACAGGTAGGTGGGCTGCTGTGTAGGCATTTAAGATGCTGATGAAGGCCTGTGCCAGCAAATTTATTTACAACTGAATGAAAGGCAGGAATGACTTCACTTATCCTGGTGGCCCTGAACCTCACACAGAACCTGGCAGCACCTGGCAGCTTTGTCTATTGTATTGCTGTAGTGACCGTGAAAATATATCTCTTAGATCTCCAACTGCAAAGAGTGATGACCTCAGCTTCTGCGCTCTGAAATCCGTCACTGCATTTTATAAGACCTTCATTACCTACTGCTTCTGATTCGTGGTGCTCATTTTTAAAAAAAATCCATTCACCATTTATGCCAAAGTTTTTGTTGTAATTTGGTTATTAATTTCCATTTTCCATGATACAAATCAGTCCTTGCCAACTTATGAAAATTTTGCATTTACGTATATTTTAGTGGTCTTAAAAGCCAGTCAACCTTTGCATTTTAAAGATATTTTTCAGTTTAGGGCGCCTGGGTGGCTCAGTTGGTTGAGCGACTGCCTTCAGCTCAGGTCATGATCCTGGAGTCCCGGGATCGAGTCCCGCATCGGGCTCCCTGCTCGGCGGGGAGCCTGCTTCTCCCTCGGACCCTCCCCCCTCTCATGTGCTCTCTGTCTCTCTCATTCTCTCTGTCTCAAATAAATAAATAAAATCTTTAAAAAAAAAAAAAAAAAAAAAAAAAAAAAAAGATATTTTTCAGTTTAGAATATTCCATTTCGAGGCTTGTCTGTATATATTTATGATAATATTTTTATAAGTGATATGCTTATATCATTTTTGGTGACAAAAATTACATAAGGCTGGACATTTTTCCAAACATTTCTTTTGGAAATGTTCTCTCCATAAAATATCTCTGAAAAAAAAAATCAGCTACTTTTGCACATTTTGCCAAAATGTTATTATGTACCTTGAAGAGACACATTAGTGCATTAATTTTAAGTCTGTAAGTAGCCAACTAATGACAGCCACTTGTCATCAGGCAAAGCTTCTGTTCTTTGCCAGAAAATGAGGACAACAGCCTTCTGATGAAAGAAAAATAATTAACTAATTTTTAAGTTGATAACTATTTCAAGTACTTTGCCACAAGTTAACCAGAAAATTCTGTAACACACACAATGGAATGTGTACCACCTTGTTTGCAAAGCTTTATAAAGATTCTACCATTAAAGGTCTTATTTTTATAAAAGAAAACTTGATGACATCTTGTAATACATAAGCTGAAATGTCACAAAATGCCAAGGCTGAATCAAAGAGTGTCAGTCCCTCAACATTTTCATATCCCCCTCTTCCTTCAGGACATCTTATGGATTGACTGTGACCATCTGGCATGTAACTGAATGACCATGCCAGTATCAGTATTTATATAAAATGTTAGTGATGCTTAATTTCTTACATAGATGAAAATAACGTAGATTGTTCTCATATTTCCCCTTGTATCTCTGTGATGAAAATTATAGCAGAGTGGGAAGCATGTAACTGGCTGGTGGGTAAGGAGGTTCTCAGTCTGGGTAAGCTAGGGGTTTGAATTTTACCACCCATGCAGTGACGACTGAATATAAGGTCTTCAATTTATGCAACGTAGATAGTAGGAACCAAAATCCCTGCATAAAGCCAAGATTCTTAAAGGGCTGCATATATAGGGACAAGGTTGAAAAGTCCCATCTATTATCATAATAAGGCAACCAAAAAAAAAACTGTTCTGCTCATGAATGTGCTTTGGGTAAAAGTAAAAATTATCTCCCTTTAGATTGTATAATGATGGATCTGTATTTCACATGATTTAGGGTTAGAATTTAGACTATTCTTCTGGATCAGGAATTCTGGTGTTGAAAACTAACACCGAACTTGAGTCTAGGCCGGTGATACCCTTAAGGCATATGTAGAAAGCAAATATAAAGTTTCTCTGGATGGGTATGCCCCCCCCCCCCAAGCAACAGGGGCTTCTAACAGATAAAACAACACTGAACACGAGCTTACAATGGTGCCCAGTGTCCTCTGGTTGCCCCTCTAGACCTTTGCTCCATCCTTCTCCACCCTGCTTTGTTCCCCAGTAGATGGACCTCTATATATTGCATCGCCTGGGCTTCCTGGCTTTTCACTGGGTTCAGCCAGTGGGAGGTAATGGCAGGAGATTGAAGGACAATAGTTAAGCAGGTCATGATATTTTTTCTCCAGCCACACCTGTTCTGCGTCACTGGTTGGCAGTGTCAGCCTACCGCTACCAAAGACCACGGCTCCTGTTGGGCAGACCTGTCTTCTACCTACAGGTCTGGGAATCACTTCCTCCTTGTGCCACTTATGGTGGGATAGCAACAGCTTCATGTTTCACTATTGTTTGGCTGCTCTTATCATGCCCAGACATTTGGAAATAGTCCTTTTATGAAACTCTCCCTAAATACTCTATTTGATGTGTCCTATGTTTCCTGCCAGGAATCTGACTGATATATTATTAATAGTTTTAAAACTTAATAATTGAGGACAAAATCCACCATGAGCCAAGAGTCCACAGACCTAACAAATAGGTTTATTAAAGCTCAAGGGACTTGAAATGATAGAATAATTAATGGAAGACTATAAAAATATGTTTAACATAATGAAAGACAAAAGAAGTGATCAAAATCAGAAAAAGAACAAGATACTTTTAGAGAAGAGCAGACATTTGAAAAATAGCCAAATAGAATTTCTAGAAATTAAAAAAATGGTTATTGAAGTTAAAAACCCATTGGACAAATTAAATGTAAACTCTAGATAGCCAAAGAGAGGCTTAGTGACAAAGTAAATCTGAGTATATTGATCAGAATGAAGCATGAAGAGATAAAGGAATAGACAAAAGGGAAGAGGGGTTAAGAGACATTGAGAGATTGGCAGAGAGGCAATATTTGCAGGATAATAACAGATTTTCCATAATGAATTGAAGACATGATTCCTAAATTTAAAAAATACAACATGTTCTGGGTAGGGTAAGCAAAAATAAGCCCACATCCAGACATACATAGTGAAACTGCAGGCAAAGAAACAAAGAAAACATTTAAAAGGTAGGGGAAAAAAGCCAGATTATCACAATACTAACAATAAGACAGACAGTGGGCTTTGCAACAGCAATAACATTGGAATAATATCTTCAAAATAATAGGAGAAATTAACAGGCATCTATAATTTTGCACCTAGCTAAAATAGCATTCAAAATTACAGACAAAATCCAGACTTAGAAAAATCATTCATTTCTTACTAAAACATTTAGGTTATAAAATTGCCTTAAGAAATAGAAAGCATTACCACTAAAGAAGTAGAACCAATAATCTAAAATCTATTTATAAAATGAGCACTAGGCCCAGATGGTTTTACAGGCAAGTTTTACAAGGAAAACAACCCAAAAGAGACATGGGCAAAGGATGAGCAGATAATTCAGAGAAGAGAAATTCTCAGTGGTTAATAAGCCATATGGAAAGTTCTTTAGCCTCATTTGTAATCAGGGGGATGAAAATTCAAATAATAATGAAACATCATTTTACCACTCTCAGATTGGCAAATATTATTCAAGTCTGAAAACAACAAATGTTGGTATGAGTTGAACGTAGAGAAACAGGAACTCAAAGGCATTGGTGGTAGACTACAAATTGGTTTACTTAGTTTGGGAAGCATTTTTGCGATCTTTAATAAAGATGCAGTTAAATATAAACATTAACTGGGCAATTCCATTCCTAGAAAATTTTATCCCTGTGCACAAGAAGACAACTACAAGATAATTTAGTGAAACAATGGGATAATCTAACTGTATCCCTCAATAGAACAATGGATAACTGTAGTATTCAGAAAATGTATATCATACAATAGTGCAGATGCATGGAGTAGGTCTGCACGTATTAATATGGATAAGTTTGAAAAACAAAATGTTGAGTGAAACGATCAAGGCACCCAATATGCATCATTGTATTATTATGCAAAAATTCAAAACAAAAGAAAACAATGTAATTTCCTTGTGGACATATATTTATGTTATTAAATTTAAAGTATACAGGAGAATAGACATCAGCTTCAGGCAGAGGGGAAGAGATAGCATGACTATAGCTGTGTTGGTAACACTTTATAAGAAAAGAGATGGAAAAATGTAAATCTATCTATTTAATCTTGGTGTATGAACAAGGGTATATTATATGATTTTTCTATACTTTAACTGGATGTTTGAAAATGTTTTCTACTTCTAGACAAAATAATACCAGTATGTTCTTCTAAATCACCACAAATTTTTTCCTGGAGATTACATTCTTATTATTTTCTTTCACCTGTAGCAGAGAAATAGGATAGACAAATCTATTGCTAAACAGTTTTACCATACTTAAAATTTATATTACATACATTGGTATTCAGGGCTGTTTTAAATCTGCTTCCTGCCCTCTGGGATATAAGTAGGGATGAAAATGATTAGCTTTGAATTTGAGGATGAGCATCTGACAATAAATGTTTCCTGTGTGACTATGCCAACTGCTTACTGTATAGCCTGTTAACAAGCTTAAAGGAAGCCACAGAATTATCATGTTTCCACTTTCCCCCCTGAGACACTCCTTGCTGTTATTTATTCTGGCTGCTGGGTTTCCAATCCTTTCCTCTCCTATTAAAATACTGGCTAGTGATGCTAACTTTGAGAGAAGGAAATGTGGAAGGAAATCCACATGCAACCAATATATGGGTTCTTAAAAACTCCTCTGAGTACATAGAAGTTCGAAATGTTGATTGAACTCAGCTCATTGAATTTCTATTTCTAACTTTCTCTACACTAAAGAGCCTGTTCCGTGTACATGGTGCCAGTTTCAAACTGCCTTGAAGACTTTGCTACATCCCAGAAGGGAAGGTTGGCAGTTGTTTCTAGGAACCTGTTGAAATTCAAAAATGAGTATGAATAGAGATTTGGACCATTGGGTGGGAAAGAGCCTTGAACAATATATTTCATTACGTAAAACAACATATTTGCTTTAGGGAAATAAAAGTATTCATCTTGTATGATTGGAAAAAAAAAAGTTTACAGCCACATTATTTAAATGAAAATTTGGAACCCACAGATTTGTTCAGTTTCTAGAAAGACACTGTACCAGCACTGGCAAGACATAGGGAAGAAAAAAGTTGAATAAAGCAATGACTAGATAAGCACTTCCTGCCATCAAGTACTTTCAAATCTGGTTGGGGAAAGAGGATGCAGGTATGTAAAACAGAAGAACAAGCAGAAAACTCTGATGATATTCTCATGTTTGCATGTCTTAATATCCAGCTTGTCAGTGAACTTGTTCAGAACAGCAAACATTTTTTGTATACCCATTACGTGCCAGGCATTGAGATAAGCACAAGAGACAAAAATCAAGTCAAAGTCCTTGCCCTCATCTATAGGTGGTGGCAAGACTGAAATGAATTATTCAAGATAATGTGAAATGTGCTAGATGAGAAACTTATTGGTGCACAGAAGAGGAAAAAGGATGGATAGAATCTTGAGACATAAGTAATCTTTAGCCAGGAAAAGAAATTTGTTCTAGACACAATTAAAAGCATGAGTTGAAGGTTCTGAGGAGGGGAACTTCATGGAGTTGGAAGGAGAAGTCCCCCTTTTTTTTTTCACCTGAATTTTATTTTATTTTATTTTATTTTTATTTTTTTTAAATTTTTTTTTAAAGATTTTATTTATTTGACAGAGAGAGACACAGCGAGAGAGGGAACACAAGCAGGGGGAGTGGGGGAGGGAGAAGCAGGCTCCCCGCGGAGCAAGGAGCCCGATGCGGGGCTCGATCCCAGGACCCCGGGATCATGACCTGAGCCGAAGGCAGACGCTTAACGACTGAGCCACCCAGGCGCCCCTCACCTGAATTTTAAACAGTGGCTTGGGGGTATGTAGGGGCACCTGGGTGGTTCAGTCGGCTCCGGGCTCAGTGCAGAGTCTGCTTAGGATTTTTTCCCCCTCTGCTCTTCCTCCTGCTTACACGCCTTCTCTGTCTCTGTCTCGCTCTCTCTCAAATAAATAAATAAAATCTTTAAAATTAAAAAAGTGGGGAATAGAATGCTTGGAAACACTTTTTACAAAATTGTGTTCCCCCTTATTCCTGGCACCATAAGCAAGATATAGGAAGAGGATAAGGGGGTGAGAGAAGACATAATTTCTTTGGCTCTTTAGTGCCTAGCTCATTGGTATGGATGAGCTGAGATAAATGATGGATGGATGGATGCATGCACGGATGGATGGATGGGAGGATACAGAACACAGAAGCCTTGTACAAACATACACACATCTATATCTAATCTATCTATCTGGAAGGCTTGCTGAATTGAATTGAACCACTAGTTAACAAGCACAAACTAAATTATTTACTTCAGTGCATGGAGGTAAGATAGAAATTGCTCAATTTTCTAGGTCCTCCCACGCAATTTAGATGCTTTATGAGATTGAGAATTAGGAGGCCCCTAGGTCTACAGGCTCAGACATTATATCAGTGTACAGAGGGAAGGAAACTCCCACTCCCCCATCAGCTTAAATGTGTGCTGGGTTTCCCTACAGGAACCTAAACTTTTTATAAGTATGGACCACTCTCAATGCCACGTATTTCTAACTGTTAAGTTTATCACGTTAAAATTTCATCCTGTGTCTTGGTGCCTGAGGCAAGCTGGGAATACCCACCAAGACTGCTGATGTTTCACTCTCATCCAACTTAATTGAGCTGTTTTTCAATGACTTCTCTATACTCCTGACCCTATGGGAATAAAATAATTTCCTTTTCACACAAAGGTGATTTCACTCAATGTATTAATTATTAGATATGTTGACAATGATATACATAACTATAAGATCTTTTATTTCCACAGAGTAAAAAAAATTATTTGACTTTTCACATTTTGCCTTCTTCACTGCTAATATAATGTGATCTGTCCTGGATCTTCATTTTTATTTCTCCTCAGATTACATTCTCTGGTGGACCAAACTTAATTATTTTGGTGAAAGCAGTCTTTGAGTTTTTATACTCTGGAAACTTTGATAGTTATTTGCCCTTAACCTGGTTTTGCTTTCTAGTTGCTGCTAAAAGGGGCACTTCATAAAATATCATTTGAATTTCAGATCTTTAGAGGGCAGAAAAGTCTTAAAAGTAATGGGAAGAACTTTGGTATAAGTGAAACTAATTTTAAAATAAGTATATTTACTTATCTCAATCATGGGTAACTTATGATTCTCAGCTGGAATCTTCTGCGCCCCAAAAGTAAGGTTATCCCGAAAGGGGCAATATCAGGGAAAACCCAGTGTTAGGAGAGCTAACATGAATCCACACAGCCAGTAAGGAAGTCTTTTTCTGTAGGTAAATATCAGTCAGGGCCCAGTCAGGAGACAGAAATGACAGCAGTAATTTTAATAGAATTTAATATAAGGAATTGTTAGCCAGGTATAAAGTGGTAATTAAGTAATGAAAAAAGGTAATGTAGGGATAGCAACTGCAGGAAGCAGCTACTACCCCTGGGGGAACAAAGGAAAGAGGTGGGGATTGTAAAATTTTAGAAGATTGGAGGAGGAGGGGCCCATGGAGTTAAAACCCTGAGCCCTGAAAAAGGAACACTGCTTGGCAGGTGCGCGTGGCTCAAGGTGGTGAGTCTGGCTCTGCATATGTTGAAAGAAAGTGAGAACTGAATTCAGCTGCTGCTACAGGAAGGCCTCGCCACTGCCAGGGTAAAGAAGTGAGACTGGGGTGATGATGATAGAAATAAGAATCCAACAAGAAGCCCATAGGAAGCAAACAGGAAACAGGAAAAATCAAGGCCCTCTCCCTTCTCTGGCCTTGCAGTCTATTCCTGATGCTCCTAGTGATAGCCTAACTGGGATCGGCTGGCAACGGAAGGATGTGTTTTGTAAAGGCCCAGCCCCAGCATCACAGAACATAGAAAGGAAGGCTTGGACCTGAGTGACAGTAGCTTAAAAACGGACATTTAAGTTTGCAGAAGTAACCTCATCTGCAGTGTGAATTGCTTATGAAACTTAAGTGCTTCCTGCAGACCATTCTGATGGCCATGCTAGTTGATTGCACATCATCTAATGGTCCCTAATGATTTGTCTGAGCCCAAACCCATACCTCTGGCTAATGATTGGTATAGAAATGACTTTCTCACATCTTATGTGTAACCTAAGAGTTTTATATGCCCTTCAGCAAATTAATTAAATTGGTCCAGTGCCAGTATTTTTAATAAGCCACAGCCACAGGCATTAGGGCTTAGATCCAGAAAGATGTGACAGATTTGGTCTTCTCTTGTCTGCTTCATATCAGAGACCTAGAAGAATTTGTCAAGACTTTAACAAAGTCACTTAAATGGAAAAAAAATAAATGCTGAAAAAGGAGCAAGAGAAGTTTGGCTGCTTTTACATGCTCAATCAACATTACTCTGGGATGCTTAGCCAGTGCATTTAGACAAGAAAAATAAGTAAGATATATGGATATTAGAAATTGTCATGATTTGGAGTTTTTGTCATTATCCACCTAGAGAAGCCTATTCAATCAACTCAAACCCTAACAGAATATTTGAGTTCAGTAGGCAAGCCAGATGTAAGATCAACATATACAAATCAGTAGCCTTCCCCTTCAAACCAGTTATAACCAATTGTAAAACACAATAATGAAAAGAATTTAAAGAGTTGTTAAAAAATTAAAAATTAAAAAAGAAATGCTATTCAGGGGCGCCTGGGTGGCTCAGTTGGTTAAGCGACTGCCTTCGGCTCAGGTCATGATCCTGGAGTCCCGGGATCGAGTCCCACATCGGGCTCCCTGCTCGGCAGGGAGTCTGCTTCTCCCTCTGACCCTCCCCCCTCTCATGTGCTCTCTCTGTCTCAAATAAATAAATAAAATCTTTAAGAAATGCTATTCAGGATGAAGTAAGCAGAATGAAGAACATTCTTTAGGAGAAATAGATTCTCTGGGCTCTTCAAGAATCTTTTAATTTTGAAAAAATCTTTTAATTCTGTATTTTAAATTCTATGATACTCCATAAAAATAAATACATTCTGGATCATTTATATCAGGGGTTAGCAAACTATAGGCCACGGCCAGATCCAGGAGACTGTTCATTTTATAAATAAAGTTTTATTGGAACACAGCCACACATTCATTCATACAAGTATCGTGTATGGCTATTTTTGTACAATGATAGAGTTCAGTAGTTGCACCTCCATGGCCCACAGAGTGGAAAATGTTAATTATCTGGCCCTTTACAGAAAATGTTTGTTGACCCCTCATCTGTTTGATTACATTATAAAATGAGCCCAGTCCGTATTTGCATTTGTGTGTCTAGTCACATCCATGCCTGAAATGACCGTATTTAACTCTTAATATGCTGTCTGATAAGCAGCACTAACTACTGCCAGTTTAGAATATTCTTAAGCCAAAATAGGAACAGCCATCTTCTTACCACCATTCTATCAACAGTGTGAAGGACAAAACTTATTTCTTGCAGTTATAACTTACATTTATAGCACTTTCATAGAATAAGATCTGTTTTATAAGTTATTTAGTAAATTGAAAGTGGGTTGATACAATCAAATCAATGTAGTAGAGATCAGTAATATACTACTTTAATTGTCATAGGATAAAGAGAAATATACAAAAGAGGACTTAAGGCAAAATGATATGTTTTTGCCCAATAATGTCGTAGTGTGTGTCCATGCAAATGATTTGCAGTAGGGCTATTAAAGAATACCGGCGAAGACCTGCGTCATTGCATGGCTCTCTCTAGCTCAGAGAGAACATACTCAAAAGCAACCTTATCCTAACGGTAAGCATCTTTGTTGTCTTATGACCAGATGGGATGTGAATGTCACATTTTTTATACTGACCAACAGGTTTATTTTCAGTAACTATAACACTGAATTTGCAATAAATAAATATTTGTTAAGAAGCCTTTTAAAATAATTGTATTTTGGCTTTTACTATTTTAATTAATTTCCCTAAAAGGATACAGAACTAATAATTACAAAAACGTTTGTGGTGCAAAAGGAAAATTAGCATTAATGATAATGACAGGGACTAAAGCCATGGCCCATCGTCTTCAAAATAAAATAAAACAAAATCATGTTGACCACCAGTATACCGTGAAACATGTGAATGCATCTCTTAGCCGTAAGATGTAGGTTTCAGCAAAGTTACATCATTATTAACTTAATGTTGTTCAATTAAAGTTTTCTAGCAGCTTGAATTTAATTTGTAAGTCTATTTTAGTCTTATAATTATATAAAGCCCATATGCATAAACAGCTTACTTCTAGATAATGTTACTTAATTATGTTCAAACATAAAACTGGATATAATTAAAGTCAGTAATACTAGGGGCATTGCTAATAAGCTTTATTTTCTTTTATAGAGGTTATTTAACTTTTATTCTTTTATTTGAGTATAGCCGACACAATGTTACATTAGTTTTAGGTATACAACTTAGTAATTGACAGGTTTCTGCATTATGCTGTGTTCACCACAAATGTAGTTACCATCCAACCCATTACATTACTATTACAGTGTCATTGACTGTATTCCTTATGCTGTGCTTTTTATTCCCATAACTTACTCATTCCATTAGAGGTGAGTTTTTAAATGCTGAGGTAAAGCTATATGTTCAGATGTAGAAAGTGTCTAGGATATATTATTAATAAAAAATAAAGCAGGATAAAGAATAATGTATGATGCCATCTAAATAAAAAATAGATATACGTATAAAACATATGCTTGTATAAGCATACAAAAATCCAGATAAAATATACAAGAAAATCTTAAAAGCAGTTTCTTAGTTGAATAAACTGGGGAGTAAAGGATGGGTTGAAGGAGACTTTTAATACATTTTACATTTTTCTAGAACGCTCAGAATTTCTTTTACTGGGTACATATTACTTTCATAATAAAAAAAATTTTAGTTTAAAAACAAATGGCAAGATGGGGCACCTGGGTGGCTCAGTCGGTTAAGCATCTGCGTTCGGCTCAGGTCATGATTCCAGGGTGCTGGGATCGAGCCCCGCATCGGGCTCCCTGCTTGGCGGGAAGCCTGCTTCTCCCTCTGCCACTCCCCCTGCTTGTGTTCCCTCTCTCGCTGTGTCTCTCTCTGTCAGATAAATAAATAAAATCTAAAAAAACAAAAACAAAAAACCCCCAAATGAGCAAGAAATAGAGATACTATTATACCATTGATTGGCAAAAATATTTTTCTAAGGTTTATTTATTTGAGAGAGAGAGAGAGAGAGCGCATGCGGGGCTGGTGGTGGAGGAGCAGAGGGAGATGGAGAGAGAAACTTAAGCAGGCTCTGCGCTGAGTGCGGAACCTGACATGAGGCTGACTCTCACAACCCTGAAATTAGGACCTGAGACAAGACCAAGGGTCAGACACTTAACTGACTACCCCACACAGGCGCCCTGGCAAAAATGTTTTCAATGATAATATACAGGGGTGACCAAAGTGTAGAAAAGCAGACACTCTCATACTTTGTTGGGGAAGTATAGCTATGCATCACATGTGCAACTAAAACAGACAAAAAAGGATAAAGAAGAGTAATAATGGCAGCACGTTGTATTTTATTATCTTTTTCTAATGATCACTTTGTCTCTGCTTATGAAAGTAAGAAATGCTCAGGGTTAAGGTTGTCAGATTTAGCAAATAAAAATACAGAATGCTCAAATAAAATTGAATTTCAGGTAAATAATTTTTTAGTACAGTATACCCCATAAAATATTGGGGACCTACTTATAATGAAATATTACTCACTGTTTGTATAAAATTCAATTTAACTGGGCAGCCTGTATTTATCTGATAACCTTGCTCAAGGGAAATACTCAATTCTAGAGACAAGTATGTGAAGGATAGTGAAAAGCACCTGCGTCCATCCCCCTGAAAACAATGAGTAGTTGCCTGCCTGCCTAACTTGTGGGCTACTTTGTAACAACTACTCACATCGTGCACTCACTCTGAACCAGGCGACACTTGTAAGAGGCTAAACATTTAGTAAGCAAAGAAAGCGGGAAACCAGAAAAACCTGTTCAAAGGACATTGGGCAAATTTATCTGACTGAGTGTCCATGCCCAGGAATGGAGGAGCCAGTGTCAGAGATTTCTGGTGGGGCCAGACTGTTATGGTCCTTGAGTTCCAGGAAAGGGGTTTTAGACAAGGAGTCGGTAAACTATGGATCATGGGCCATATCTGGCCCACTGTCTGTTTTTGGAAATAAAGTGTTATTGGAACATAGTCTAAAATCTTTATTATCTGGCCTGTAGTGGGTTGGATCGTGGCCCCCAAAAGGATATGTCCACATCCTAACACCCAGAACTTATTAATGTGAACTTATTTGGAAATCGGGTCTTCGCAGATGTAATTAAGGATCTCGAGATGAGATCATCCTGGATTATCTAGGTGGGCCCTAAATCTGATGACAAGAATCTTTATGAGAGACAGAACAGAAGAGGCACGGACACAGAGGAGAAGGCCCTGTGAAGACTGGGGGTCAAGATTGGAGTGTTATGGCCACAAGCCAAGGAACTGCAAGAGCTCCCAGGAGCTGGAAGAGGAAAGATTCTCCTCTCGAGCCATTATTTTCACAAATAATGATGCAATGAGGAAAGATTCTCCTCTAGAGCCTTGGGAGGGGCTGCAGCCCTGCCAACACCTTGATTTTGAATTTCGGATTTCCACAATGTGAGAGAATAAATTTCTGTTGTTTTAAGCCACCACGTTAGGGATAATTTGTTAATGGCAGCCCTAGGAAACTAATACATGGCCCTTTATGGAAAGACCATGTATTGGCTGACCCCTGGTTTGCATATTTTTTGGGAAACCAGAGTTTCTAGTAAATTAATCACAAGTTGCCAATTGATCTTAAAGCCTTTCCTGGTTGACCTTTATCCTCCTCGCCCCAGTACACAAACACACACAATATGCACGTGTAGACCCTCACACACACATACTCCGCAGACTCTGCGTGGGGGGGGCGGGGAGAGCAGCAAGTAGCCTCGACTCATTCCTTCCCCTTACTGCTAGCCTAAATAGTTTATATTATCAAGTCTGATCCCAACGCCCAGCCTTTGAGGGGCTTTGAGGGGCAAAAGCACCCCAGCAGCTAGCTAGGGGACCCCAATGTATTTTTTAAATAGAGTACACAATATAGTATAAATATCACAGTACTATGTGATTTTGGTGTGTATTTACAGCCGAGGAAAAGTCTGTTTTGGAAAAAAAAAAGAGAGGTAAGGTACATTAAAACAAATTACCCCCCAACGTCTAAAGCAATGGTTCAAAAACCCCTGAAAACGCTAACTAGTCTTTTTTGCCTGCATAATTTTCTTTTAATGACTACTTACCAGGTAAGGGAAGAACGGAGAGACTGGTGCTTCCAGAAGAGTGTTCTCAAAGAGTCCCTTAAGAGCTGACTATTACAAATAAAGCTATGGGCAGCTTTAGCCAACATGAGATTATAATGTTAGTAGAAATGAAAATAGTTACCATAGTTACCTGTCTCCCACTGGAAAAAATTCAATTGCCTATAGCTACCCCTTGTAGGGGTTTTGTAACAAAGCAGATAGGCATGGTTTTATCTGATAACTTCAGAATGCTGAGGCATTGGTGAAGATTAGTTTGGGGTTGTTAAAATATACTCTCAGTGATGTTGCTACAGTGGTGTCCCTATGTACATCCTGTCCTTAAAAGAACAAAAATATCTCTCTTAAGGTCTCTGAGCATTCAGTAATAAATAGAAGGAACTGATGACACTGAATTGCAACTCCTGGTACCAGCGAACCTCTTATTTTGTGAAACTTCAGAGCAGTGAAATTTCCCTTTGGTTTAATCGACAACTTCTTGAGGTAAAAGTGACAAAGGGGAAAAAATTTGGTTTAAAATTGAGTTGTGATCATTTTTCTTCTCCATCAAAAAGTTCAGTAAATGATGGTAATTGGGGGATCGTGGATGTTTTTCAAGTGAGTGAGTTCAGCTCAAGGTTCCTTTAATAGAGAATTACTGAGACCAGGCTACATGTTTATTATTATGCAAAATGGGTGAAGGTCATCATTATTTATGAAAAAATGTAAATCGGGGTGTAATCACTGGTTTCAGAGTGGTTTAATGTACCCATTTGATATTTGGATGACGGATTTACATTTTTTTCATAAATAATGATGCAATTTTCTCTATCTCATTTGTATTTTCATACTGCTAGAAACTTACAGACTTTATTTAATAGGCACAAAGTATGCAGGCTTTACTTTTAATATTTTTCTGATGACATGAGTAATAAGTGTTCATTGTTGAAAGTATGTGAAAAAATTTTAAAAGCCCAAAGATAAAAATAAACTGTTGTCCATAATAAAAGCTCTGAGTTTAACATGTGGGTGAATCTACTTCCAGTGTTTTCTGTACAATATCATATATATTCATAATCCATATCTATTTAGTTTATATGTATACAATGAATATGTACAAATTTTAAAAATACAAATGTATTTTACATGCTGCTTTGTAACCTACCACTTTTCACTTAACACAAGATTAACATTTTTCATGACATTGAAAATTCTCTACAACCTCATCTTTTATTTCTACCTAGTAGTTCACTATATGACTATATCATAATTTCTTTTTTATCATTATTTCTTTGACCAAGTCCCTATTGTGAAAAATTGAGGTTGTTTCCAATTTTTTCCAATTATAAACAGCTCTCAAAGAATGTTGATGTTAAATCTTTGTGTATAATCATGGTTGTTTCTTTAAGAGAAATTTCTAGAAAGGAAATTGAGGGTAAATAGATGTGTACATTTTGAGTTTAACTGAACCCCCAAATTTTTATATATTCCTTCTCTTTGCACTATTTTTTTAAAGATTTTATTTATTTATTTGACAGAGAGAGACACAGTGAGAGAGGGAACACAAGCAGGGGGAGTGGGAGAGGGAGAAGCAGGCTTCCTGCTGGAGCAGGGAGCCCGACGCGAGGCTCGATCCCAGGACCCCGGGATCATGACCTGAGCCGAAGGCAGACGCTTAACAACTGAGCCACCCAGGTGCCCCCTCTTTGCAGTATTTTTTAAAGGTTTCTTTATACTGAAATTTCCAGATTGAGATATTGAACATTTTCAGCCCTCCAGAAGGCTCCTTTATGCCTCCTACCAATCTTTACCCACTCCCCACACACCCCAGAGGTGACTTTTATTCTGATTTCTATCACCATGGATTAGTTTGCCTGTTCTTTTTTTTTTTTTATAGATTTTATTTATTTATTTGAGAGAGAGAGAATGAGAGAGAGCACATGAGAGTGGGGAGGGTCAGAGGGAGAAGCAGACTCCCTGCCGAGCAGGGAGCCCGATGCGGGACTCGATCCCGGGACTCCAGGATCATGACCTGAGCCGAAGGCAGTCGCTTAACCAACTGAGCCACCCAGACGCCCCAGTTTGCCTGTTCTTAAACTTCATATAAACAGATTCATACTGTACTATTCTGTGTATGGCTACTTGTACTCATCACTGTGTCCCTGAGATTCGTCCAGGCTGTGTTGTATATAAGAGTATTCTTTGTAACTGCTACATAGTCGTCCATTATATGAATTTATATACCATTTATATATCCACTTTCCTGTGGATGGACATTGGGTTTCCAGGTTGGGGCTATCACAAATAAGGTTGCTATGAACATTCTTATACATACCTTTTCCTGGACATACACGCTCATTTCTCTTGGACTTGCCGGATCACGGAGTAGGCATATATTCAGAACTACATCTTCAAAAATGATGGTAGGAAATCACATGAGTAAAGGAAACAACTGGTTAAGGCCCTGAGTACAGGAGTGGATGCTGATAGGTGCCAACAAAGAGGAAGATCTGGTCCCAATCACCTCTGTTGTCCTGGGCACCGAGGCAGCTAGAAGGATGTGTCACAGGGACAGAGTATTCACAAGGTGATAAAGCGCTTGGTCAATAATACCATTACAAGAAAATTCCCCCAGCCAGTTCCCTGTAAGATGTATGTTTCTTTGGGAAGCAGAAAGAAGAACATTCAGAATGACCAGGAGGTTTGGAAATTTTGGAGCAGACTCCCTAGAGTAGTAGCTAGGAGCCTCTGAGTTGCTTCTGTCTCAAGACAAGCCAAGTGCCCTTTTATAGCCTTCCTCCATAGATGTGAAAGATGCAAGGCTCTACGGTAATCTAAGATTCTGTCTTTCTAGGAGTCAGTGTGGTTTGATCGCGGTGCTACACGAAGCGCTGATTCATGACAAGATAAGGGGCTGCACTAGAATGTAAATCAATGCACTGCTTACTCTAGTGAGAAAATTTTGATACCAAAAAAAAATTAGATGAATTAAACTGTGTTCTTTTCCTTTTTTTAAAAAAAGATTTTATTTATTTGACAGAGAGAGACACAGCGAGAGAAGAAACACAAGCAGGGGGAGTGGGAGAGGGAGAAGCCAGCTTCCCGCTGAGCAGGAAGCCCGATGCGGGGCTCGATCCCAGGAGCCTGGGATCGTGACCCAAGCCAAAGGCAGACGCTTAATGACTGAGCCACCCAGGCGCCTGAATTAAACCGTGTTCTTACTGATGCACTTGATTTATATTCTGGGGCAAGCTCCTTATCTCATGAGAGATCAATAACAGTTTACTAATAGGCAGCCAGTCTGCAGAGCACATAGACTGTGGGGTAACACGATCCGCATTCAAATGTCCTCGGTGCCACTCCCGCTCTGATGTTGCGTACGTTTGGAACCACCTTAATCCTCAGTTTCCTCATCTGTAAAACAGGGATGACAACAGTACCGAGCACGTGGGGGCCTGTGAGGAACTAATGACAGACAGGCAAAGTGCTAGTTACACAAAGTCAGTGCTTCTGTGTTGTATGCAGGCCAGAATCTAGGAAATGTGACAGGCTCGAGTGTCCTTTAGCAGCTCAATGCTAGCTCTTAACCGTGCGGCACACTCACCGCAAGCAATGGATGAGAAGAACATTTCTAAACTTGCTAAGCATTCATATTACCTTCCTACAGAATAAATTCCACATACTGGATAGCACACCAAGCGTTGCTTTGCCGTCCCATTTGAGAAAATAGGCCATCAAATTAGCATATGCCTTCTCCTTATCTCTATGCATCAGGGCTATTTATTTACCTGTCATTCTATGAATTCCTCAAGGTCAAAGGCTTGGATTAATTTTCTTCGTATTTCTTGCACACCTGGCACATGGTAGACAGTCAACACATTTTTATTGAATGCGTGGAATGGCAGATTCCTGACATTATTAACTAGGAACATAAGAGAGTACAAGCCTTTGTCTGCTATAATTGGGCTGACCTTTCCAAATGAATAAGAATTTCTCTGCATTGTTTGGCTTTCCATGAATCCCAATTGTTGGTATTGGACAATTAATTAGGATATGCTAATGTAAAAATGTAAGCACAATTAGGTGTGAGTCAAAGAAAAAAATAGATGGATGGTCAGGGGTGGTACGTGATGTATTCAATTTTCACAAGGTCGTTCAAGATTTAGAATCTCCTACTGCTTTTGTTTCTCTGACCAAGCAGAATTTTGATAATCTATTTCTGCACTCTTGGAAGACAGCCTGAAGTTTGGGTAGAGTAAGATTCTGGACTCAAATGTACTCCTCAGTGAAAGGTGATAGATCTCATCCAGTGTAGGCACCTCCTCACTTTCCCTTGACCCCTTCCGCCTTGCTGATCCTTAGCTAAACGCTTGAGAGGAGAGGCCCGCTGCCATCCTATTGGTCTCATCTTCCAACATTGGCTCAGCCTCACTCGCAGGGAGGTCCGGACAGTGCCTAATGCGACTGGACTAACAGAGGCTCTGACTCCGCCCAGCACTTTGGAAGTCAGCTGAAGGGCTGTGCCTTGGGAGCTGGGGCCTGGGGGAGTGAATATTCTGTGGCACAGGCGTTGTGAGGAGGCCGATGCGCTTTATCCCTTTTGGCTCACAGTTCCATTGTCGACTAAGTTTCAACAATGTAAAAAATCATGTTATTTGCCCTTTATCCTAAAAGAGACATTTCTGTATGTCTTTGGGTCGAATTTTTCAACTTGAATTTTTTTTTCAATGAAAAGCAGAGAGTCGGGGTCGATGAGAGAGATGTAAGGCACAAATACCAATTCCAAGCTCCTCATTTTAATCCATATTCTCCAGAAAGCAGAGTCTATGAGCTATATGCTATAGACTGTATGGGGCACAAGAGTGAAGGGAAAAGTAAGTGAGGGACGCCTGGGTGGCTCAGTCGGTTAAGCGTCTGCCTTCGGCTCAGGTCATGATCCCAGGGTCCTGAGATCGAGCCCCACATCGGGCTCCCTGCTCGGCAGGAAGCCTGCTTCTCCCTCTTCCACTCCCCCCTGCTTGTGTTCCCTCTCTCACTGTGTCTCTCTCTGTCAAATAAATAAATAAAATCTTAAAAAAAAACCCCAAACAACTAAGTGAAGCGGGGAACTTTTCTGTCCATAAGCCATTGCTCCCCTTATTCTGTCTGAGTGGGACATCTTGACCTTTATTCCCCCCTTTGTTGACCTGCTGAAACCCACTTTCCTTTAGAGAAAGCCCCTGAGCTGCCTGGCCATCTCCACCCAACTCAGCATTGCTCTGTGGCTCACAGTCTTTGATCCATTGTGTTCTGTGTTGGCAGAACATTTTGTCTGTAAACTATGGCCTGTTCGGGTTTCTAATTTAATGATTTGCACCCAGTGATGTGTAAAGGAACTCATCTCCCCTGCAGTCTGGAAATTCCTTGAAAGCAGCAATGTATCCCGGGGATCCCTGTGTCATCTCAGACAGACACAGTCCCTGGCACATGTTAACTGAATTAAGCTCTAACAAGTACCTTTGAAATAGCCCAGTGTGATGTAGATGTTTCCTGTGTTATGTAGTAAGAACTAACTGCAATCACAAAACCACCTCCCTAAAAGGATCCTGACACTGATGAAAGTTTCTGAGCAATGAAGTAAGAGCAAAGCAAATTTTAATTCCTTTTAAATGCAGTTTAAGTACAAACTGGGAGGTATCCAACTGTCTATGACCAATTCCTTTTAATGAAAGAGGTTACTATTTCAATAGAAAGGAAAAAAAAAACTTTACAGTGTTAATTAAATAAATCTCTCACTTATCTAGTACCAAGTATCCAAAACGTTTTATTGTCTGTAGTCATTTATATTTTTTTTGAGCCCTATTGAGTAGCTTTTGTAACCTTGAGGGAAGAAATGCTATGATTTCAATCTATCCCATCAAAGTCCTTTAGCATTAAACTGTGAAAACCATTATTGAAGTCAGTCTCCGAGCACTGCCCATTTTCAGCTTGGAGCTTAGATTATCTTTTAGAAAAGGAAGCCAGAGGTTGTATTGACATAAAGGAAATGTCATTTATGAAATCCCTGCATTAGCCGGGCACTTCTGGGAAGTGACTCATGCTTGGATTTCAGAGGTAAATGTCTATCTTTGCAGGGAAATGCACATTTGTGTCATGTCATAAAGTCTAACAGTAAGTGACTGAGGATGCCTTCAAGTGGTATTTTTTAGTATATGTGCTGCCGAAGCGAGCACCAAGTGGTATTTTTTAAAGAATCTCTGCAGAAGGGGGCGCCTGGGTGGCTCAGTAGGTTGAGCATCCCACTCTTGATTTTGGCTCAGGTCATGATCTCAAGGTTGTGAGATTGAGCCCGTGTCGGGTTCTACACTCAGTGCGGGGTCTGCTTGGGGTTCTCTCTCTCCGTCTCCCTCTGCCCCTCTCCCTGCTCTCTCTCTCTCTCTCAAATATTTTTTTTTTTAAAAAAGGAATCTCTACAGAAGGACACAATCAACATAATATTGTATGTAGAGTCTAATAAAGAAGTCAGAGATCACACCTGAAGCCACTCTCATCTATGAAACAAGAATTTATAGGGCTTAATTGAATATACTGATGAAGTTGTACATTTGGAGATTCATTACTTTGGGCAAAATAAGGTGATGCATTTTTCCACTTTGCTATTCTAGTATTGAATATAAAACAATTTTGGTGGGATGTTTTCCTCACCGATTTCAAAAATAACCATTGTGGAAATTTTTGGAAAATCATGAAAAGCATAAATAGACAATGACTTATAATCTTATCTCTCAAAAATAATTCTATTAACATTTTGGAGCATATCATTTCAGTCTCCCCATGCCCCTACCCCCCGGTCCCTTGCAAATACATACTTTTCAAAAGACAATAATATTGTAACTGCCAGTTACCTGTTTTTTGTTTGTTTTCCCACTTAAAGCAGTGGGTCTCAGCTCTGCCTGTACATGACAATCCCTGGGGAGTTGTTGGGTTTTTTTTGTTGTTGTTTGTTTGTTTTGGTTTGGTTTGGTTTTTTTAGATCTTTTTAAAATTTATTTTTAACTCTTTTTTTTTAATCGATATAGAGTTGACATACAACGTTATATTCGTTTCGGGCATACAACCTAGTGACTCAACAGTTCTGTACATCACACAATGCTCACCACAGTCAGCGCTGTCACCATCTGGGTGGGGGTGGATGGTAGATGCATCAGGAAGACTCTTGGTTTGAACCAGACTTTCTCAACCTTGGGTGCTCCTGGGGAGGTTTTATATCCAGGCCACATCTGGACCAGTTGTATCAGAAGCTCTGGAGTGGGCACCCCAGTATTTTTTTTTAAAGTTCCCCAGTGATTCCAGGGGGTGGTCAAAGGTTAAGAACCTTGGCTCTGGATGTGGCTTATCCATCAGGCTTTCTTAAAAGTCTCCCAGGTGATTTCAGTACGTATCTGGGGTTAAGCCAAGACTTAATATTTACGCAGTGCCATTTGAAGCTATGGCTATTCCTTGGCAGGTGTTGAACCTGGGTCCACCTGCTTGTTCTCCTTTCCACCTAGGTGGTTCCGTCATTCGGTCCACAGCCCTAAGGTTCTAAGGAGCCTGTGTAGCAAATACACATGAAAGGCAAGCCTAGCAGGGTATGGCATCATGATAAATTCCACTGATTTGTTGATGCTGCTTCTTGGTTGAGAGCAGCAGTTCTCCATCCCAGATGCATATTAGATTGTCTGGGTCTATAATAGCCCTGTTGCCCAAGGCTGCACCCCAGGCCACTTAAATCAAAAACTGTGAGAGGGGGGGGACTGAAGCTGAAGTGATTTTCCCACTCCCAAATGATTCCAGTGATATGATGGAGCCTCACTAGTTTGCAGCGAGGCTTCTCAGAGATCGGTTCCCGAGCCGGGAGCCTCAGCATCACCTGGAATGTGAGACAGGTGCCAATTCTCAGGTCTCCCCTCCGCAGACCTGCTGACTCGGAAACTCCAGGGTGAGGCCTGACAAACTGTGTTTTAATAAGTCCTCCTGGGCGCCTGGGTGGCTCAGTTGGTTAAGCGACTGCCTTTGGCTCAGGTCATGATCCTGGAGTCCTAGGATCGAGTCCCCCATCGGGCTCCCTGCTCAGCGGGGAGTCTGCTTCTCCCTCTCCCGCTCCCCCCTCTTGTGCTCTTTCTCTCTCTCACTCTCTCTCTCAAATAAATAAATAAAATCTTTAAAAAAAAAAAAGTCCTCCAACAGATGCTGATGCTCAAGTTGGGGAACTGCTGGTTTAAAGATTTCCCATCACATGTTCTTTAATTTTCCCTTTTCTAGTTTCCCTGGTCCTCGGGAGCAAAAGTTTGAGTTCATCATACTCCTCAGCTAGTGTCCCATGGTCAGTGTGTTTTCTTATTGTTTTATTTATTTTATCACCTTTAATCCCATTACATTTTCTCAATGAGCCTGGGGTAGAGGTAGGTCAGCATTCTTCTTCGTGGATGACAAGAACTGAGGGTCAGGAAGGATCATTTCTAAAGAGAGGTCTCCTGGCTCCCGAGCCTTGGGCCTGTCACAACCTGGTCTGCCTTCAAACATGACCATTGAAAATGCAAGTGCCCAGAGTTAGGCTAAGCCTTTCAACTGTTACCCGCCAACATTTCTGGGACCTCGCCTGTGATGGAGGCTCGAGGCTAGGAGGCAGCAGAGGCAGGACCGAGGGCAAACGTTGCCTCCCTGTTCAATTTTGTTCAGGGCCAGCTGATGGTGGACGGCCACTCAGGGGAGAGGGCGAGGTACTGTGGGAGCAGGGATGATAGGGGTGCTAAAGGAAGGTGAGGCAGAGATGCGTGGGCCTCAGACCCAAGCCTACCTCCTCCGATGGCGGCAGCTGCTGTTCCTGACAGCCTCAGGCCCGTGGGCTCCCATTGCCACGCAAAGCAGTCTTCTGTGTTCTCCAAGAAAGGTCTTCTGGGAACACGCCTGCAGAGATCTGTGGCATGTTCTGAGAGAAAAGGTCGCTGGCTAGGCCGTGGTGTTATGAACCTAGCACATGGCATCTCATGGCTTTATCCCTTGCAGTACCTGGAAAATGGACATAGAAATGTCTGAGTAGTGCTATTCGGGGGCAGTGATTACCCTTGTTAAAGGAGTCTTGAGAACGTGCTATGAAATTTCTAGTTCAAGGGCGCCTCAGTGGCGCAGTCGGTTAAGTGTCTGACTCCTTGATTTCTGCTCCGGTCGTGACCTCAGGGTCCTGGGATCGAGCCCTGTGTAGGCCTCCATGCTCAGCGGGGAGTCTGCTTGAGGACTCTCTCCTCTCTCCCTCTACCCCCAACCTCCAATAAATAAACGTTTAAAAAAATTCTAGTTTCCATCTTTGCATTAAACTTACTGTCATTACAGCCTTTTTCTTTTTGGGTTTACCTGTCAGCCCTACATCCACGGCATTGCATTTTGGTAAAGAACAGTATTTCTCAAGTTGAGGTTTTTAGATGTCTCGGGTTCTAATATTGGCCTCTCAGGGGAGTGAAGTTCTTGGTAATAACTTTTTAAACTTAGGCCTTGTTTTTGGTGATAATCTTAACATTGGTGTAGAAACAATATGGATTATCAGGATAATCACCTTTAAGAAGTGTGTTGAGTTCTTAACTGTTTCGAGTTATCATTTTATTTTGGTAGCTATGGAAATCCAGTGAGGCAAATTTATTGTTATCTCCATTTTGAAAATAAGTAAGGTTTGCGCAGAGAGGTGAACTAATGTGCTTTAGATTAGTAAAAGGAGGCACCATTGGTAACCTAATCTTGACAATGTTTTAATGCCAATTTCAATTGTCCTAGACTAATGAGCCAAAACAGACTTATCGTAAATCAATTACACTTGAATAAAGGCTGATTACATCCCAGTGTGCGGTGATGTGTAGTGGAAAATTTAGTGAATCCTAACAGAAAAAGTTTATCCTCAAATTGAGAATTAAGCAAACTGAGTGTTCAATGGGTTGCTGGAAAAATCTGCTAATAGCCGTGTGGAAGAAGGAAGCAGGACCTTTGTCTCCATTGGTTGACTTTTGCTTGGGACTTTTTAGTGCTGTTATGCTAATTGCCTCTCTGTCAGGGGACACAGCCTTGTTAGTTGGTAACGTCTAGCCACAGATATTTGGCTTATTGTTTATGTCTTGGCCATATTACCTGTTATTTCTGACTCCTCACACATGTCTAGCAATTATGGAAAGACGGTCCTGAAGACCCTATGCCCTGAATATTAACCTATGGCATGTGGTAAAGGAATGGCCAGTTTGGGGTTGTGATAAGATGAGCCGGTGAAAGAAAGAAACCCGTGACATCACTTAGCAATTGAGCTGTGTTTGAAATCAGTCCCCTGTTTAGAACATATGTCTGTGCACCTCATTTTTTCAAACTGGCGTTCTCCATCTGCTAGTTCCTTTGTTGATAAGTAATAAACCTTGACGTACTCAGATTAATTTGGTTAAGGAATTTTGCTGTAACAATCCTCACGAGTCACATGGAAAGGGAGGAGGGCGCAACCCAAAAGAATTGCCACCCTGGGAGTTGACTCCTTATTCATGTTTCAGGTGGCTATTTGATTTCAGCAAAAAGAAAAAAATCCATATATCTATTACACAATGTTTTTATAGCTCTAATTTATTCATTCTAGGGGCTTTTGGGGATATGCAAATTTGTCTTGCTTCTATCATGCCTTGATTGATTCATTAATCTAACAAACATTTCCCGAGAGCCTACTCTGTGGTAGGCATTGTACTAAGAACTTGGGAGATGTCAATTATAAAACTGGGCAAAGTTTCTGTCCTCACAGAACTTATGTTTTAGAGTGAGGGAGCCAAGCAATAAGCGAGAAAACTTGAAGAGAAAGAAATGTGCTAGGTAGAAGAATAAAGCGGAGGGCAAATGGGAGATAGGTTCTATTTCAGACAGGGTAGCAAGAGAGACCGCTAGGAGGAGGTGACATTTGAGCAAAGACTTGAATAAAGTGAGGCAGATAACCAAGAAAGGATATGGGAGAGAAACGTTCCAGTCAGAGAGTAGGGGAAAATGTGTGTTTTCCTGGAGAACTGTACATTGTTTGAAGTGATGATTTTCAGCTGTGGGTGAATTGCACCCTCCTACCCCAACCATGACATCTGGTAATACCTGGAGACATTTTTGGTTGTCACAACTTTAGGGGGAGGGTGTTGTTAGTATCTTGTGAGTAGAGGCAAGGCATGCTGTTCAATATCTCATAGGGTGCAGGACGGTCCCGCCTACCCCAACCAAGAATTATCCAGCCCATATCAATAGTACTGAAGATGAGAAATCCTATTTTAAAGCATACCCTTCCAGGTTACTTGATTCTGATTCTATGGGGACTCTGTGCCTTTTATTGCCTTTAAGTTCTTGGACGATTCAGTACGTTGCAGGTAACTGATAGGAATGCAAAATAACACTGGTCTGTAGACATGTAATAAATTCTTTCTCTTGGAGGTTCAAGTGACTGTCCTCTCCTACTGAGGAAGAGGCTAATTTTGCCTCCATGTGCACATTCATTTCAACATCCCTGATCTATTAATGTGTCTGTCTTCTGGATCCTCACTTGAATTGGTAACATCTTACTGGTTTCCTCAGTGATAAGGAAAATGTTTAGCACATGTTCATTTTACATCTATATCAGAGTCATGATTTTACCTTTGCTTGAAAATTGTCCTTTAATACATGCAAGTGTAAGAACCCTGAAGTGTAACCTTGGCTTTTTTGAGAAACAGAGGAAGGAGAGCATGAAGCAGAGCAAATGAAGGAGAGACTGGTAGGAAATGAAGTCAGAGAGGTAGTCAGGGGCCAGGTAATAAGGGCCTTGTAATCCATGGTGAGGCTTTTATGTTTTACATTATATGTGATAGTTCTCAGCCACAGGCCGGTTGAAAAACAGGGAAGGGTCTTGAAAAAGTTCCCATTTTTCTAAAGATCCTTTTGGAACTTTAAGGATTAGAACTTACCGTGGTAAGATTAGAGTATATTGAGCTAAGAGTTCAATTAAAAGATCAACTATGGGGCTTTCAAAATGATTCAGGGAAGAGAGAATGGTGGTTTGGACCCAGAAGTATTGATCAAGGTGGTGAGAACTGTTCAGATCCAAGATGGTGGATCTTGACTTTTGCACCAAGAGGAGTTACTGAAGCCATGCTGTTCAGTTTGATAGCCCCCAGTTATATGTGAGTATCAAACACTTGAAATGTGGCTAATTCCCAATGAGATGTGCCAGATTTTAAAGTCATAGTTAGGAAAAAAGTGTAAAGTATCTCATTAATAATTGATTATATGGAATACATGTTGAAATGATATTATTTTGGATATTATCATTAAAATTAATCTTACCCATTTCCTATTACTCCTTTTTAACATGATTACTACAAATTTAAAAATTACCTATGGGCTCATATATCTCTGTTAGACAGTGCTCTGCTGATGAATGGTAAGTAGGATATCCAAAAGGGTAAAAAAGCTATCTACAATGTTGTTTAAACTGAGCAAAATCATTAAAGATAAGCAGTTGATCCTAGTTTTTTTTTTTTATCCTAGTTTTGATTTATGTAGCAGTCATTCTTCCACTGTGGGACAGGGAAGTTAACTGATCCTAGTTTTCATTTATGTATAATAAATCATAAGCATATAAACACGGAACTACATAAATAAATTTATGTCTAATAAAACTAGGGTATTCTCCAAGAATTTTTAAGGAAGAAAACAGGGGTCGGTCAGTACCTCACTCGTGTTTGAGAAACAGGGGAAAGATAATTGGGCTAGTAGTTAGAAGACCTGAGTTCTCCATCTTAACTGTAACTCTCCAGTAAACTGCATGACCCTGGAAAGGTTGCTCCCCTTTGTGAAACAGTTCACGTTATCTCTCTTACCTACCCCACAGGGTCATCCGGGAGTCTTCAAGGGCGGGCACTATATCTTATTCAGCTTTGTATCTTCCATAATAATGTCTTGCATAATTAAAAAGGAACATGGTAGTCCTTCTTGAATTGAAGAAGGTTCCAATGACACTCCTGTCCTCTGGGAGTAAATTAATCTCCGTAAGTCTCAGTTTCTTCATCTTTAAAACAGGGATAATAATGCTGCATGACTTATAGGGCAGTTGTAAGCCTTAAATAATTTGTGGTAAGCACTGTACCAGTTTCCTAGGGCTGCTGTAAGGAAGCACCACAAACTGAGTGGCTTAAGGCAATAGAAATTTATTCCTTCACAGGTCTGGAGGCCGGAAGTCTGAGATCAAGATGTGGGCGGGGCCGTGCTCCCTCTGAAGCTTCTAGAAAAGGAGGCTTCCTTGCCTCTCCTAGTTTCTGGTTGCCTCAGGCATTCTTTGGCTTGTGGCAACATACCTCCAATCTCCATCTCTGTCTGCACATGGCCATCTTCTGTCTGTCTTTGTGTCCAGTGTTTCCTCCTCTTAGAAGGAAACCAGTCATACTGGATTAGGCCTTTTAGACCCTGTTTCTTTTTCAAAAAATTTTTAGACCCTATTTATTTATTTATTTTTTAAAGATTTTATTTATTTATTTGACAGAGAGATTGACAGCGAGAGAGGGAACACAAGCAGGGGAGAGTGGGAGAGGGAGAAGCAGGCTTCCCGCGGAGCAGGGAGCCCGATGCGGGGCTCGATCCCAGGATCCTGGGATCATGACCTGAGCCGAAGGCAGACGCTTAACGACTGAGCCACCCAGGAGCCCCTAGACCCTATTTCTAAACAAGGTCACATTCATAGGTACCAGGAGTAGGAATTCAACATATATTTTAGGGAAGACACAGTTTAACCCATAACAGGCATTTTGTAGAGAACCTGCCACACAATAAACACTTTATTGTTCTTATTAATAGTCTAGCACAGGGTTCAACAAACTATGGACTGTGGGCCAAATCAGGCTTTTACCTCCTTGTTTACATATTATTTGCAGCTGCTTTTGTGCCACAAGAGCAGAATTGTGACAAAGACTCTATAGTCTGCAAAGCCTTAAGTATTTACCGTCTGGCTCTTTACAGAATAAGTTCGTTGATGCTTAGTCTAGAACCTTGCTCCTTAAAGTGCGATCCATGGGTCAGAAGCATCAGTGTCACATGGAAGCTTGGCAGAAATGTAACATCTCAGGTCCCATCTCAGATCTACTGAATTGGAACCTGCATTTTAGCAAGATACCCAGGCAACTTATATGAACATTTACATTTGAAAAGTACTGATCTAGAAGTGATCTTTTAATGACGTAGTTAGTTAGTTCTTGTCAGCCTTTAGTTTTTAAAAAAGGTTTTTCATCTTTTTTTAGTTTGTGAAAGTAGTAATACTTTATAGTAAAAACTTCAGATAGAACAAAGAAAATGTAGTGAAAATATATAGAATTCTTTTTTATTCCTCCTTTTGGCCCAAAAGGAGCCATACTGCATACATTGTTATGTACCTCGGTTTTACACACAGCAACATACTTTAGAGAGAGTCTTATCAGTACATAAATCCATCCCAATCTTTCACATGGCTGCATGGTTTTCAATGTTGCATATATACTATATTTAATCCAACCAGTCTCTTTATAAAGCATTTTCAGTGATAAAAGTTTTCATTTACTGAAGTTATTTTTTTAATTAATCCATTCGCTAGAGAGAGAGCATGAACAGGAGGGGCAGAGGGAGAAGGGGAGGGAATCTTAAGCCAACTCTGTGCTGAGCACGGAGCCCAATGCAGGGCTCAATCTCATTACCATGAGATCACAGTCTTAGCCGAAACCAAGAGTCAGACGCTTAACTGACTGCGCCAGGCAGGCGCCCTGAAGTTATTTTTATTATCACTGTTTCTCTCGGAGCAACTTCAAGGGCATCGTTGCTTTCTAGGGTATGCTTAATCCAAAACGTGATCCCAATAGGCCCCCAAAATTGGCGGTTTCAATGACCTCATCAGGGAATCTTATCATAGAATCAAATATGGTAGAACTTAAAGGTTTTTTTGAGTTGTTGAGAGAATCTGAATCAGCACAGCTTCACCAGGATCCTTGGGCTGGAATCTTCCCATTGCCTCTCTAGATCCACATTCCATCCTTTTCTGCTTTCTGCCATCTTTCTTCCAATTTAGCGGATAAGGAGGCCTGAGAGAGGCTGGAGGAGGAAGGAGAGTGAAATCTGGGTTTTTCCTCCCTGGCTTCTTCCTAGACTTCCACTGAAAGTCAGTGTTCTTTCATAGGTGGCTTTTTCTATATGACTCTCAGTTGATGTGCAAGTGGACACAAAACTGGTTTTGCACGAGGGGCAAAGAAGTCAGACCTCAGTCAGGACAGAATTTGCATATCTATAAAAATTATTTTACATTTGTATCACTTAACTACTTTTTACAGAATTGTGAAATAGCTCAAAGACAATGACAAGATAGAATCTGATAACCGGAAAGGGTAAGACAATGCATAGTTGCTCATTGAAAAACAACATTTTTCTACATTTTTTTTTAAAAATTGTATTTTATTATGGTAAGAACACTGAGTAAGAGATCTGCCCTCATAACAAATTTGTCAGAGTACAGTTCAGTATTGTTAACTATAGGCATAATGTACAGCAGATTTCTAGAACTTACTCATCTTGCACCACTGAAACTTTCTATCTGCTGATCAGCAACTTCTCATTTCCCCCCAGCCGCAGGCAACCATCATTCCATTCTCTATGAGTTTGATTATTTTATATACTCCATATAAGTGGAATCATGCAGTTTTTCTCCTGTGACTGGCTTACTTCACTCAGCATAATGTCCTTAAAGCTCATCCATGTTGTCACATATTGCAGAATTTTTTCTTTTTAAAGGTTGAATAATATTCCATTGTATGTGTATACCACATTTATTTATCTATGCAGGAATCAATGAACATTTAGTTTGTTTCTATCTCTTGGCTGTTGTGAATGGTGCTGCAATGAACATGAAAGTGTTAATATCTCTTTGAGACCCTGATTTCAGTTCTTTTGCATGAATACCCAGAGGTGGGATTTCTGGATCATATGGTAGTTCTATTTTTAAATTTTTGAGGAACCTCTCTACTGTTTTCCATAGTGGTTATACCATTTTACATTCCTATTAACAGTATGCAAGTGATCCAATTTCTCCACATCCTTGCCAACATTTGTTGTCTTTTTTTTTTTTTTAAGTAGGTTCCATACTGGTGTGGGGCTTAACTCATGACCCTGAGATCAAGACCTGAGCTGAAATCAAGAGTTGGATACTTAACTGGCTGAGCCAACCAGGCACCCATCTTTTGTTTTTTTTTTTTTCAAAAACAGCCATCCTAATGGGTATGAGGTGATATTTCATTGTGGTTTTGAATTGCATAGTACAGAGATCAGGAAATGTACCAAATGTAGAGCTTCCATTGTCCTCTCCCCATAGAGTCATGGACAGTGTTACTTTGCCAGCATTAATGTGTGAAAATATATATGGAGTATCACCAACCAGGGAAGCTCACTTGAGCTTTAGTGTCCAGAGTTTTTATTGAGGTTTGATCACATACTCCCCATGTGGCTGGCCTTACATTTTGAGCCCCTCCAAAGGTAGAACTGATACCTCATGGTCCGAAGCTCCCATTGTAAATCACATGATTAGACTCTCTGTTGGCTAGGGTTCCAGGCAAACAAAGATGTTCTAATGGGGCATGTTTTCCAAAGGCCTAGCTCTCCCCTCCTAGTAGCCAAGAGCAAAGGCCAAACCTCTTTTAGCAAACCTAAAGGAATTACCTCTTTTGGTAATTCTTCATTACACAGCAGGGAATAACCAAATTCTTTAAACTACTTTAGCTCTCAGGTCTGCAAATTACAAATATGAATAACAATATGAAATTCTCTCACATGTTCAGTGCTTACCAAGTGTGATACCTAGAGTTAAGACTTTTACGTATATTCTCAGTCTTGGATTTTGTCATTCAGTTCTATGAAGTGGGTACTGTTAGCCCTGATTTATGCATGAGGCAATGATACTCAGAGAGTTTGGGTAATTTGGCAGCGACTCATAGGCATTGCTAGAGTTAAATTCTAGTCTGTTGGACAGACTCCAAGCCCTTTCTTTTAACTACAGGATTCCTTGCCTTCTAGTTGGCATGCTTTGAATGAAATAATTCAGGCTAAAGTGTTGGCATAAAATAGGTTTAAAAAAACTAAATAATTATACTAGTAAAATGGTTTCTTATATCCTATCAACATTTAGATGGAAAGAAGATGGTTGACCACTAACTATTTTGCCTGGGACAACACAGGAAGCTCTTAGGCATTCAGATATCAGCTTTGTGGGGAGAGGTGAGGAAAGCAGGAAGGTGAGGGAATTTTTTCTTTTTTCTTAAGCTGTTGGCAGAATCTCAATCATCACAAAGAAGTTGAAATCTAATCTGTCCTGTGAGGTAGACATGGTGGGCATTTGTCTGTTTCCATTTGGGAAATTTCAATATTATAATTTTCACCTGCCAAACTTCTATGGGGAGATTTTGAGGATAAACAATGTGATATGAAAGAGCTTCTAGCTACTGTTCATAAAGGTGAGGAATAAAAACAAAGTGTTCTCAGAGAAACTAGTAAATATGCATGTTGCTCAAAGGTACATTTGCTCCACTAATTCATGGGCTGGTAGAATTATTTTGGTGTAGTGTCCCTTTGAATTTCATCTGAATAATACATGAATTTGGCACTTTTGTTGTCTGCACAGTTGTGTATCTGAGAATTTTAAAGGAATGAGATGTTTTCTACTTAAAAAAAATAGTATGAAGAGGCAGGCTAACAAGTTGAGCATTCACAAGACTAGATCAGAAATGAAGAAAGCTCATATTTTATTTAAGTGGTACTTATGGAGATGATAGAAATGCTATTAGAACCTAAGATTAACTCCTCATACTAGGACATCCTCTCTTTTCCAGAAAGAGCCAGTCAAATCCACAATGTCCTTGGAATATTCAACATCCATAGGTTAAGTGATGGGCCATTTTGGGGAAGGCCAGCCCCATCACTAGTGAATACCACTCTGTTTTAATATAGAACAGTGTAATCCCACATTTTGCTGTATTCAGTATTCAAATGCTATCTCTTGTAACTAGTATTCAAATGCTATCTCTTTAGATATTGATTATTTGTCCATAAAAATCTGCCTTTCGGTAAGATCTCAAAAGGAAATTGAGTGTGCATCTAAAAAATAAACTAGCTGTGGTAAGAGTATTAGTTTTATGTTGTTTAACTAGGCTGGTTTTCCTCAGCAACTGCACTTCTGAGAATCTATCCCATGTATACACTAGCAAAAATATGAAAATATATGTGCACAAGACTGTTCATTGCAGCTCTATTTATAATAGCAAAAGAGTAGAAACACCCAAATGCCCATCATTAGGAGGCTGGTTAAATAAACTAGGATGCACCACACAACAGAGGACAGTACAGCTGTGAAAAGGAATGTGGTGTATCTCTAGATATGACTTTGGAATGATTGTCAGGATATGTTACCAAGTGAAAAAAATCGAGGTATAAAAAATATATACAATATTCTACTAACTAAAGAAATATAAGAGTACACATATTTGTTTTTTTTTTTAATTTTTTTTAAAGATTTTATTTATTTATTTGAGAGAGAGAGAATGAGAGAGAGCACATGAGAGGGGGGAGGGTCAGAGGGAGAAGCAGGCTCCCTGCCGAGCAGGGAGCCCGATGCGGGACTCGATCCAGGGACTCCAGGATCATGACCTGAGCCGAAGGCAGTCGCTTAACCAACTGAGCCACCCAGGCGCCCACACATATTTGTTTATAATAAGAAAAATAAAAGCAAAACAAAAACTTTTTAAAAGTATGTTACCCATAAGAAAGAGAGGGGGGAAAAGGGTAGAAGGGGCAGAAATATAAGCTAGGCCTCTAACTATGCCTTGCTTTGTAGATTTGATAAAAATTTAACTTACAATAATGGTTATGTAGTTTCTTTTTGGGGTGATGAAAATGTTCTAAAACTAGCTAGTCCCAAATCAGCCTCACTGGGCTTAAACCAAAATGTCAGCAGGGCTGTGCTTCTTCTGGGGAAAATCTGTTTTCTTGTATTTTTCATATTCTAGAACTATATACCACAGCTCATGGCCCCCTTCCTCCATCTTCAAAGCAGTATAGCATGTTCCAGTCTCTCTCTGCTTCCATCGTCACCTAGCCTTTTGCATTCTGTGTCTCATCTGTCTCTGCCTCCCTTTTATAAGGCCTCCTGTGATGGCATTTAGGGCCCAGATAATCCAGGATAATCTCCCTGTCTCAGAATCCTTAACTTAATCACATCTGCACAAACCATTTTTTTCCACATAAGGTAACTTCACGAAGTGGTAGGGATAAGTACCTGATATTTGTGTGTGTGTGTGTGGGGGGGATTATTCAGACTACTACAGATTATATTAAGAAATTATCTAATAAGGGGCACCTGGGTGGCTCAGTCGTTAAGCGTCTGCCTTCGGCTCAGGTCATGATCCCAGAGTCCTGGGATCGAGCCCCGCATCGGGCTCCCTGCTCAGTGGGAAGCCTGCTTCTCCCTCCCCCATTCCCCCTGCTTGTATTCCCTCTCTCACTGTGTCTCTCTCTGTCAAATAAATAAATAAAATCTTTAAAAAAAAAAAAAGAAATTATCTAATAAGAAATATTAGTAAGTTTGATACTGGTATGACAGCTATTTTATTTTCAAAAGTCCTTATCTCTTAGAAATTTATAATGAAGTATTTACATATAAAATAATATATTCACAGATTTGTTTTAAAATATTTGAGCAGAGGGAGAGATGAAAGAATGACAGAATGATGATAATTTTTGAAGCAGATAGAGTAACATGGGGGCTTATATTATTTTCTCTACTTTTGCATATGTTTGAAATTTGCCAATAAAATTTATTAAAATAAGGAAAATAAATAATTAGGCTTCTTTTCCAATCATATGTGGTCATCTATTTAGAGGTTCACTATTCTTTTTTTTTTAATTCCAGTATAATTAACATATAGTTTTATATTAGTTTCAGGTGTACAGTATAGTGATTTGACAATTCTATATATTACTCAGTGTTCATCATGATGAGTATACTCTCAATCCACTCCACCTGTTTCACGCACTCCCCCATCCACCTCCCCTCTGGCAACCATCAGTTTGTTCTCTATATTTAAGAGTCTGGTTTTTGGTTTGTCTCTTTTTTTCTTAGTTCATTTGTTTTGTTTTTTAAATTCCACATATGAGTGAAAACATATGGTATTTGTCTTTCTCTGACTAACTTATTTCACTTAGCATTATATCCTCTAGATCGATCCATGTTCTTGCAAATGACAAGATTTCATTCTTTTTATTGCTGAGTAATACTCCATTATGTATGTGTGTGTATATATATGTATATATGTGTATATATACACACACATTATGTATGTGTATATGTATATACATACATATATATACACACACATACATATACACCATATATATATACACATACCACCTCTTCTTCATCCATTCATCTATGGATGGACACTTGGGTTGCTTCCATAATTTGGCCATTGTAAATAATGCTGCAGTAAATATAGGGGTGCACATACCTTTTGAATTAGTGATTTCATTTTCTTTGGGTAAATACCCAGTAGTGGAATTACTGGATTGTATGGTAATTCTATTTTTAATTTTTTGAAGAACCTCCATACTGTTTTTCACAGTGGCTGTACCAGTTTGTATTCCCACTGACAGTGCACAAGAGTTCCTTTTCCCCACATTCTCACTAATACTTGTTGTTTCTTATGTTTTTTATTTAGCCATTCTGGCAGGTGTGAGGTGATATCTCATTGTGGCTTTGATTTGCATTTCCCTGATGAATGATGTGGAGCATCTTTTCATGTGTCTCATGTGTCTTCATAGGTCTTCTTTGGAGAAATGTCTCTTCATGTCTTCTGCCCATTTTTAATTAGGTTATTTGTGGCTAGGACTTCCAGTACTATGTTGAATAAAACTGGTGATAGTAAACATCCTTGTCTTCTTCCTGATCTTAGTTTCACCACTGAGAATGATGTTAGCTATGAGATTTTCATATAGAGCCTTTATTATGTTGAGGTATATTCCTACTAAACTTAGTTTGTTGAGAGTTTTCATGAATGGATGTTGCATTTTGTCAAATGTTTGTTCTGCATCTAGTCACATGATCATATGTTTTTTATCCTTTCTCTTGTTGATGTGATGTATCACATTGATTTGTGAATATTGAGCCACCTTTGCATCCCAGGAATAAATCTCACTTGATCCTAGCCTCAGCAGTCAGACAACAAAAAGAAATAAAAGGCATCCAAATCAGCAAGGAAGAAGTCAGAATTTCACTACTTGCCAATAACATGATACTCTATAACCTAAAAGACTCCACCAGAAAAACTGTTAGAACAGATACACAAATTCGGTGGTTGCAGGATACAAAATCAGTGTACAGAAATCTGTTGCATTTCTATACACCAATAATGAAGCAGCAGAAAGGGAAATCAAGGATTGGATGCCATCTACAATTGCACCAAAAACCTAAGATACCTAGGAATAAACCTAATCAAAGAGGTAAAAGACCTGTACTCGGAAAACTATAAAAATACTGATGAAAAAATTGAAGATGACACAAAGAAATTGAAAAACATTCCATGCTCATGGATTAGAAGAATAAATATTGTTAAAATGTCTATATTACCCAAAGCAGTCTACATACTTAGTACAATCCTAGTCAAAATACCACGAGCATTTTTCACAGAGCTAGAAGCAACAATCTTAAAGTGTGTATGGAACCGCAAAAGACCCCAAATAGCCAAAGCAATCTTGAAAAAGAAAAGCAGAGCTGGAGTCATCACAATTCCAGACTTCAAGTTATATTACAAAGCTGTAGTGATCAAGACAGTATGGTACTGGCACAAAAACAGACACATAGATCAATAGAACAGAGTAGAAAACCCAGAAATGAACCCACAACTATATGGGCAATTAATCTTTGACAAAGCAAGAAAGAATATCCCATGGAAAAAAGACAGTATCTTTAATAAACTGTTTTGGGAAAACTGGACAGCAGCATGCAAAAGAATGAAACTGGACCACTTTCTTACACCGTACACAAAAATAAATTCAAAATGGATGAAAGACCTAAATGTGAGACAGGAAATCATCAAAAATCCTAGAGGAAAGCATAGGCAGTAACCTCTTTAACATTGGCTGTAGCAACTTCTTACTGGATAGGTCTCTTGAGGCAAGGGAGACAAAAGCAGAAATAAACTATTGAGACTTTATCAAAATAAAAAGCTTCTGCCAAGCAAAGGAAACAATCAACAAAACTAAAAGACAGCCTATAGATTGGGAGAAGGTATTTGCAAATGACATACCTGATAAAGGGTTAGTATCCCAAATATATAAAGAACTTATACAATGCAACATCCAAAAAACAAATAATCCAGTTAAGAAATGGGCAGAAGACATCAATAGACATTTTCCCAAAGAAGACATACAGATGGCTAACAGACACATGAAAAGATGTTCAACATCATTCATCATCAGGGAAATACAAGTCTAAACTACAATGAGATATTACCTCCCACCAGTCAGAATGGGTAAAATTAACAACACAGGAAACCACGGGTGTTGACAAGGATGCAGAGAAAGGGAACCCCTTTACACTATTAGTGGGAATTACTGGTGCAGCCACTGTGGAAAACAGAATGGAGGTTCCTCAAAAAGTTAAAAATAGAATGACCCTACAATCCAGCGATTGTGCTACTAGGTATTTATTCAAATGATACAAAAATACTGATTGGGAGGGATATATGCACCCCGATGTTTATAGCAGCATTATCAACAATAGCCAAATTATGGAAAGAGCCCAAATGTCCATCCACTGATGAATGGGTAAAGAAGATGTGATATATATATACAATGGAATATTACTCAGCCATCAAAGAGAATGAATCTGGCCATTTTCAATGATGTGGATAGAGCACTCTCTAGAGAATTATGCTAAGCAAAATAAGTCAGTCAGAGAAAGACAAATACTATATGATTTCACTCATATGTGGAAATTAAGAAACAAAACAAATGAACATGGGGGGGGAAGAGTCAAACCAAGAAACAGACTCTTAACTATAGAGAAGAAACTGACAGTTAGTGGATGGGAGGAGGGAGGATGGGTTAAGTAGGTGATGGGTATTAAGGACGGCACTTGTGATGAGCACCAGGTGTTGTATGTAAGTTATGAATCACGAAATTCTACACCTGAAACTAATATTACACTGTATGTTAACTAGCTGAAATTTAAATAAACACTTGGGAAAAAAATTCCCACGTGATTGTGGTGAATGATTTTCTTAATGTATTGTTGGATTTGGTTTGCTAATATTTTATTGAGGGTTTTTTGTGTCTATGTTCATCAGACATATTGGCCTGCAGTTTTTTATATTATTATTATTGTACTGTCTTTATCTGGTTTGGGTATCAGGGTAATGCTGGCCTCATGGAATGAATTTGGAAGCTTTCCTTCCTCTTCTATTTTTTGGAATAGTTTGAGAAGAATAGGTATTAACTCTTCTTTAAATGTTTGGTAGAATTCACCTGTGAAGCTGTCTGGTCCTCTGGTTTGGTTTGCTGGGATTTTTTTTTATACTGATTCAATTTCACTGCTGGTAATGGGTCTGTGCAAATTATCTATTTCTTCCTGACTCAGCTTTGGGATGTCATATGTTTCTAGGAGTGTATCCATTTCTTCTAGGTTGTTCAGTTTGTTGACATATAATTTTTCATAATACTCTCTTACAATTGTTTGTATTTCTGTGGTGTTGGTTGTTATTTCTTCTATCTCATTTCCGATTTTGTTTATTTGAGTCCTTTCTCTGTTTTGTTTTGTGTTGTTTTTTTTGATGAGTCTGGCTAGAGGTTTATCAATTTTGTTGATTTTTTTGAAGAACCAACTCCTGGTTTCATCAATCTGCTCTGTTTTTCAGTCTCTATTTCATTTATTTCTACTCTAATTTTTATTATTTTCTTTTTCTACTGGCGTTAGGCCTTGTTCTTCTTTGTCTAGCTCCATTAGGTGTAAGCTTAGGCTATTTATTTGAGGCTTTTCTTGCTTCTTGAGGTAGGCCTATATTGCTAAAAATTTCCCTCTTAGAACACTTTTTGCTGCCTCCCAAAGATTTTGGACCATTGTGTTTTCATTTTCATTTGTCTCCATGTATTTTTTAATTTCCTCTTTGATTTCTTGGTCAACCCATTCATTGTTTAGAAGCATGTTATTTAACCTCCATGTGTTTGTTCTCTTTCCAGATTTTTTCTTGTGGTTGATTTCCAGTTTCATAGCATTTGTGGTCAGAAAGATGCATGATAAGATTTTAATCTTTTTGAATTTGTTGTGACTTGTTTTGTGGCCTAACATGTGATCTCTTCTGCAGCATGTTCCATGTGCATTTGGAAAGAATGTACCTTCCGTTGTTGGGGGATGGCATGTTCTGAATACATCTGTTAGGTAGATCTGGTCAATGTGTCATTCAAAGCCACTGTTTCCTTGTTGATTTTCTGTTTGGATGATCTATCCATTGATGTAAGTGGTGTGTTAAAGTTCCCTACTATACTTGTATTACTATCAGTTTCTTCCTTTTGTTTGTTTATAGCTGCTTTATGTATTTGGGTGTTCCCATGTGGGGTACATAAATATTTACATTGTTATTGTATCTTCTTGTTGGATTGTTCCCTTTAAGATTGTATAGCTTCCTTCTTTGTCTCTTGTTACAGTCTTTGTTTTAAAGCCTATTTGTTCAATTTAAGTACTGCTACCCCAGCTTTCTTTTCATTTCCATTTGCATGATAAATGCTTTTCCATACCTTCACTTTCACTCTACATGTGTCGTTACATCTAAAATGAGTCTTGTGTAGGTAGCATATAGACAGGTCTTGCCTTTTTCTCCATTCAACCACCCTACGTCTTTTGATTGGAGCATTTAGTCCATTTACATTCAAGGTAATTATTGATAGGTATGTACTTGTCCTTTTGTTACTTGTTTTATGGTTTTTAAAAAAATTTAGTTCTTCTCTGTTCCTTTCTTCTCTTGTGGTTTGATGGCTTTCTTTAGTGATACGCTTGGATTCTTTTCTCTTTATTTTTTTGCATTTCTATTATAGGTTTTTTATTTGTGTTTACTATTCGGTTTATATATAATATCCTATGCATATAGCAGTCAATATTAAGTCAATGGTTGCTTAACTTTGAACCCATTCTAAAAGCACTAAATTTTTACTCCATCCCCCCATGTTTTAGATATATGGTGTCATACTTTACACCCCTTTATTTTCTGAATCCCTTGACTGATTTTCATAGACACACTTGATTTTACTACTTTTGTGCTTTAACCTTTGTACTGGTTTTATAAGTGACTAATCTACTACTTTTATTATTTTTATATGTACCTGAGAAATTTTTTTCCTTTCCTACTTTTCTTATTCCTGCTTATCATCTTTCCTTTCCACTCAAAGAATCCCTTTAAACATTTCTTGTAAGGCTGGTTTAGTGATGATGAATTCTTTTAACTTTTGTTTTTCTGGGAAACTCTTTATCTGTCCTATTCTCACTGATAGCCTTGCTGGATAGAGTATTCTTGGTTGCAGAGTTTTTTTTCTTTCAGCACTTTGAATATATCATGCCACTTCTTTCTGGCTTGCAAAGTTTCTGCTGAAAAATCAGCTGATAGTCCACTGGGATTTCCCTTGTATGTAACTATTTTCTTTTCTCTTGCAGCTTTTAAAATTCTCCCTGTCTCTACTTTTTGCCATTTTAATTATTATGTGTCCTGGTGTGGACCTCCTTGGGGTTGATTTTGTTAGGGGCTCTCTGTGCTTCCTAGATCTGGATTTTGGTTTCCTTCCCCACATTAGGGAATTTTCAGCTATTACTTCTTCAAATAAATTTTCCGCCCCCTTTCTCTCTCTTCTCCTTCAGGGATCCATATAATGCAAATGTAATTATGCTTGATGGTGTCACTGAGTTCCTGTAACCTGTTCTCATTTCTTTTTTTTTTTTTTTTTAAAGATTTTATTTATTTATTTGACAGAGAGATAGAGAGAGAGAACACAAGTAGGCAGAGAGGCAGGCAGAGGGAGAGGGAGAAGCAGGCTCCCCGCCGAGCAGGGAGACCGATGCGGGGCTCGATCCCAGGACCCTGGGATCATGACCTGAGCCGAAGGCAGCCGCTTAACCAACTGAGCCACCCAGGCGCCCCTCCTGTTCTCATTTCTTATTATTCTTTTTTCTTTTTCATGTTCAGCCTGATTTCTTTCCGTTATTGTGTCCTCTAGGTCACTGATCCATTCTTTTGCTTCCTATAGCCTCTATTTATTCCCTCTAGTATATTTTTAACTTTAGTTATTGAGTTCTTTATCTCTGAGTGGTTCTTTTTTATATATTCTATCTCTTTATTGAAGATCTCACTGAGATCCTCCACTCTTTTTTCAAGTCCAGTGAGTATCTTTGTGACCATTACTTTAAATTCTCTGCTAGGCATATTGCTTATATCCATTTTGTTTAGCTGTCTTGCTGTGATTTTGTCTTGTTCTTTCATCTGGGACATATTCCTCTGTCTCCTCATTTTGTCCAACTCTCTGTGTTTGTTTCTATGTGTTAGGAAAGTCAGCTATGTCTCCCAATATTGAAAGTAGTGGCCTCATGAAGAAGAGGTCCTATAGCACACTGCAGTGCAATGTTCCGTGTTCACCAGAACCTGGTGCTTCAGGAGTGTCTCCTATGTGCACTGTGTGCACTCTACTATTATGGTTGAGCCCCTTTTGCCTTCAGTCCAGTCATCTACAATGGTTCTCTTTGCCTGTGCTATTAAGGAGCTAGTATGGGCCCACCCTGGGCTTGAGTTGGGTCAGACCAGATGTTTACAAGAACAGTGGTTGCACAGAACTGCAGTGTGCTATCCCTGCATTGTACCCTGAGAGGCTTTCATTTGTGGGCAAATCGTGCAGTCGTATCAGATGTCTGCCCTCAGTCTGTTGGGGTTGCCATGGCCCCCAAGTACTGGGCTCTCTCTTTGTGCTGCCCCTTGTGAAGTTTTTGTTGATGGGTGGGGCCAGCAGTCAGATCAGATGTCTGCCCCCAGTCCATTGCTGGGGTTGCAGTCAAACTGGTGTGTGTGGTTATCTTTCCCTCTTCCTAAGGACAAGGGTCACTTTGGAGGGGTGCTGGCCACTCTTGGGGCTGCTTTCACCATACCATGCTCTTGGCACTGCTTTGGATGGACTCTTACCAAGTGGGGCAGGTTGGATGGGGTGGATCTGCAAGGGAGCCTATGGTGGGACATGTGTTGTTAGCAAGGTATGCGCTGGTCTGCTTGTGGGAGGAGACCTTGAGCCACTTTAGAGGAACTCCTGCATAGTGGGACAGGTTGGACAGGGCATATCCACTGGAGGCGGGGAGGTGTGCTCTTAGCAAGCTAGGTGGAGAGCATTGACATTAGTTCCTGCACCAGCCAGCTCTTTTGTTCATGCAGAAATCTCCTAAAGATCTCTGCCCCTTCTGCACATGTTCTGAGATTGGTAAATAAATCTTCCCATATACCCCAGTCATTTTTCAAACTGCTGCTTCTGTACTGAATCTCAGCAGGATTGATTGTGATGTTCTCTTTAAAGGCGGGGGCTCAGTTTCCTATTGCCCTCTGGCTTTCCTTGAGTTGATTCTGCTGATTTTTTAAATGTTTCCCAATGCTAAGGCCCACTAATTGTGAAAACGTGTGAAGTTAAGCCCCTCTAGTTTTCAAAGCCAAATGTTATGGGGATTTGTCTTCCCAATGTAGATCCTCTGTGTCTGGGGTGCCTGGTGTGGTGTCTGCTTCTCTCCCTTCTCTGTGCCTGTGGTGTCCCTCCCTTTTGTGGTTAATCTCACAAGTTACTTTCGTTCCTGACCATGTCTCTGTCCTTCCTATCATTTTCATTGTGGCCTCCTCTCTACAATTAGCTGTGGAGAGTCTGTTCTGCCAATCTTTGGGTGATTTTCTGGTTTATTTACACTGATTGGGTGTCACCTAGGTGTATCCATGGGATGAGGCAAGATTAGGATCCTCCTACTCCTCCATCTTCCCCTGTTTCTGACTCTTCTTAATTATACCCTTAATTGCAAGTCATGTTGCTTCCATATTCCCCTGAGTGAAGTACTTAGTACTGTGAATAAAGTGCTGAAGATTGGAGGGATGAGATCTTGATGAAGAATGTGGGGACAACTAGGAACACAGTGGAGGGGTTACTGGCTTAGATCAGGGGGACCAGAATGGCTTTTCTGTACAACTGTATGACTTGAGCCATGTTCATTAACCTCTGTACACTTTGGCTCTCTCATTTGAAGAGGAGGATAAGAATATTACATACCCCACAGGATCGTGTGGGAGAAAATGAGATAATCCACGAAAAGTGCTTAGCATTTTGACACTGCCTGCCATCATTGACAGATCCTGGCAAATGTTAAGCATACCTCCCTGAAACAATCTCCATTTGGCTTCCAGAACATCAGTCTTCTGTGTTTTATCCTGGATTCCTGGCCAATCCATTTCTTTTGCTGACTTTTCTTTGGATGCTGGTGCTTGTCTTAGTTTGTGTTCCTCTCAAAATAGAGCTGGAAACAAGAACTTGAGAAAGAGGGAGTTTATTTGGGAAACGTTCCCAGGTTAAGGTTACCAGATTTAGCAAATAAAAATATAAAATGCCCCGTTAAATTTGCATTTCATATAAACAATGAATACTTTACTTTTTTAAGTATTTTTAGTAATAATAAAAAAACCCTGAGTGTTCTCTATGTTATCTGGCAACCTATCCCAGGAGGCACTGTAGAAGAAATGAGCAGTAAGACATAGAAGAAAATCTGCTAAAGGGCATGTTAATCAATCATTAAAGACCACTGTTAAACACCTGAGGCTCAGCCCCACCATGAGTCCTCTGAGGGATCATGTAGAATAAGGCTCAGAATTGCCTTTTCCATGGATGATGGAAGGTAGAAGGTGAGGCTGGTGCATTGCTTTGGAATGTTGCCTCAAAGGGTACAGAACTCTCTAGCACTCTTCTATTTGGGCTGAGAAACCCCTTGCAGCTTCAGAAAATGCCCTGTTATAGATTCCATATGACCTTGCATGTTTCCTTTGTAGCCTTTTTCACAAATACCATAAATAATTTTTGTGATTATTTTTTTAATGCCCTTATTTCCCTTCATTAAACTAAGCTCTCTGCGAATAGGATCTTGTCTTTTTCACTGCTATAGCTCCAGAGCTTAGCCATGTCAACAGGTCTTAACAAAAAGACCATGCTTTGCTTGCCATTGCTCTACAGTGGATGTTGTTGACCTAAGAAGTAGTTTACTCTTGGGCCCCGAGTGGTGACCGCAATAGGTGGTAGGGTGGACAGTCTCATAAATACTCCACTGGGTGGAAGGAAGTGCTCCTCCTAAGCAGCTGAGTGTATCTGTTCCTCTCCTTTTATCTGCCTCTCAATCTTAATGCCTGTTGTCCTGATTGGTGGGCTGATACAGACAAGGAATCTGTATAATCCCTTCAAATTTAAATCTGCCACTGTAAATATCTTTTGAGCACCTAGACAGAGCACATACCATAGTGAGTGCCATGGGAGATCACACAAAAGTTAGATGGGGTACTCCTCCTTGCCTCTATGAACTAACCATAGTACATGAGACATATGTGAAAAGCTTTAACAGGAGGTAGTATTAAAGTGTATTGATGACCTGTCTCTGTCTTTCCTACCTCCCTGGCAGCTTTATGCCCTGCTCTGTGGGTTAATCATCTCTGTCCCACTTCTCAGAACAAGCCAGGCTTAGAAAGGAAATACTTAGGCACCTAACTCATAAGGCTGATCTGGAATGTGGTCCCTGCAGGTTCCATTATTGCCCTGCTGTTATTGGATGAGTGCAGATCACAGGACTCTCTCATTCTCTCCGTGGCAGGTCACTTCTTCCCATTGATGTCTAATTGCTGGCAACTGAGTCCCACCCTGAGTTCTTCCTTCCGCCCAGCCTCTGTGTTCCCCAGGTCACAGAGAAGTGTTGTGCTGCTTTGCTCTCCATTTGTAATTCCCCTTCTAGTGGTCTGTCTGGTTCTTAGCTCTTCTTAAAAAAAAAAAGCAAAAAACAAAAAACAGAGCCTGGTCTTGTCCTCCCTGACAATACTTAACTATACTAAGTGTCCTGTCATTGGATAAAGCACAACCGCCTATGGACAGACTCTCAGACACTTGCCTGTGGGGTCTTCCAAGGATGGAGAGCCACAGTGACCCATGAAGGGCTCCATCCTCCAGGAAGAGCACAGATTGCTTCACTTGTTTTATGGGTGTGAGCATTTGCCTGAACTGAGGCAGAGATCATCATGCTCTGGAATGCTATCCATGCCTGATAGGCAGAGCTCTTCTGACAGCCCAGTTGACCACTCCTGTACCCGTTCAGGCCCCAGCTTCTACCCCCGCCATAAAACCTTCCTGGTGTGGTCCAGGTAAACCCACAGGACTCATTAAGTAGTCTTGAAAGTTGATACCCTGGGGGTTGTGGTTAAGGAAGAGAGTGACTCTGACTGTCATGACCTGGGATCATTGGAAAAATGGCATGTGGGGACTCAAGATGAGTAGGACCTCCAAAGTCCTACTGAATCACCAGTATTGGGTGTATTCTCTCTATAGCTATAGGAATCTATTAAAAATACATCAGTTGCTGCTTCTTTCTCTCTGTCTGCTTTCTGCTCCTCAATACCTTTGTCAGAAATATTTAGATGCTTCCAGAAACCTTTTATGGTGAAACCCTCAGAATTTCAGAAGGCCTCAGGAGCTTTGAAAATACTTGGGAAAGAATTGCCCTCTAGTCTGAATTAAAAGTTTCACTCCATGATAATTCTTTCATTATTCTGATTTTTTTGACATGAAACATTGTGTGGCATATCTTTCACAAACTAACTCTTTTGGGTTTTACATTTGTGTGCAAATATTACACTTTGGGATCTGTATTCAACTTATCAATTAAATTTTTTTGCAGAACCAAATTAACTGTGCAAATACAGTATATTTGTAATTTTTGCTCATCTTAATTATGATTTCAGTCAGCCCTGAACAGCAACATTTGGTTTCCTACTACAGATAGTCTGCAAAGCATAGAAAAGTCTGTTTTAACTTTGTCAATTGCATTTATATATTTCTAGGAAAGATTGTAGGAGTATTGTTTTATTCCATTTAAAATGAATGTTTTCTTCTGATAATTTTATATGGAAAGACATATCCACCATGCTGTTTTAATAAAAAAATTTTTTTCGGGGCGCCTGGGTGGCTCAGTCGTTGGGCGTCTGCCTTTGGCTCAGGTCATGATCCCGGGGTCCTGGGATCGAGCCCCGCGTCGGGCTCCCTGCTCTGCGGGAAGCCTGCTTCTCCCTCTCCTGCTTCTCCCTCTCCCACTCCCCCTGCTTGTGTTCCCTCTCTCGCTGTGTCTCTCTCTGTCAAATAAATAAATAAAAATCTTAAAAAAAAATAAAAATAAAGGGCGCCTGGGTGGCTCAGATGGTTGGGTGTCTGCCTTCGGCTCGGGTCATGATTCCGGGGTCCTGGATCGAGTCCCGCATCGGGCTCCCTGCTAGGTGGGGAGCCTGCTTCTCCCTCTGCCTCTGCCTCTCTCTCTCTCTCTCTCACTCTCATGAATAAATAAAAAACATTTAAAAAAATAAAAATAAAAATAAAAAAATAAAATAAAAAAATTTTTTCCCCAAAATATCTACTCCAAATTATCCCATCTCCCTTCCGGAGAAAATAAGTTTACTTAAAGGAATCAAATATTATAGATTTATTACTTCCCATTAGTTTTTTTCTTATAAGCTGAACAAGTATAATGCTTAATCAAAAAGGGAGAAATGTATTTGCTATTATCATTGCTACTTCAATCTATTTTTTTAGGAGTGCCACTTTAAAATGAATTTTTGAGATTTAAATTTCTTTTTTTTTTATTAAAGATTTTATTTATTTATTTGAGACAGAGAGAATGAGAGACAGAGAGCATGAGAGGGAGGAGGGTCAGAGGGAGAAGCAGACTCCCTGCCGAGCAGGGAGCCTGATGCAGGACTCGATCCCGGGACTCCAGGATCATGACCTGAGCCGAAGGCAGTCGCTTAACCAACTGAGCCACCCAGGCGCCCCGAGATTTAAATTTCTTATATCCTTGTATGAATCATTCTGATTCTTACCAACGTATACATTATATCCATTCAATATTTTACATTTTTACCTGATCCAAAATGATAAAGTAGGAAAATAGACAGATTCAGGCTTTTATGAAATCTAATCTAACATCCATGGACTGGTGACTTGGGTTTAAAAACTAAAACAAAAGGAATTACTCTTCTGATTTCTTTGAAATGAAAACTACTATTGAAATTTACCCTTACTGGTGTATTGTGTATGCACCCAAAGTTACTCTATAAAAGGAAATATATTGAGGTAGAAGATACTTATAGACTTGTACCATCTTGAGACTGGGTTATAAAGGACATAGCCTCACTGGGATCCTCCCAGCAGGATGGAGGAGTCCTGAGTTCATCTGGTAGCTTTTATGGGATCTGGGAAATTCAGAGTTGGCCAACCTCCCTCCCCCAACATCTGTAGGTAGAACTCCAGAAGAAAAGGAAGAAAGGAAAAGGATGGTGTCTCCTACCAGTCTCCTGCCCTCCTTGCTCCACAACCAGTTTCTTTTGTACAAAGAATGAACAGACACAACAGAAACCCCAAAGAAGGCAAGATGGAATTTCTAATTTCCCTCTCCGTCTCTGTAACATTTTTTCCATGCTGAGTCATAGCCCTGTCCTTGGCACTTAGTGCTTGGCTGAAATCATGCTGTTCAGGTGAGAAAGAAGGTTTCATAAAGCTGGCCCAAAAATCAAGTATGATTTTCAGATAGGGGGTGAGGATGCATGCTAGGGAACATGTATTTCATTCTCAAATGCATCAATCAAAGTAAATCTGTCTGAAGGCTCTTTAGATTTAGTAAAAATCAATAGCCTAATGTGTCCACACCATACTTCCTCATGAGTAAGCTTTCAAGTTTCCTGTGGGCCTCTCTCTAGGCCCCCTCTCAGAACTTGCATTTTCCTTTTGAATGCACCATTTCACTGGAAGTCCAGTCATGCAGGAGAGTGTTGCATCACTCAGTTAACCTCGGTGCCATAGGCAAAGGCCTTTCTTCTAATTCTGCAATGAGCACCTCTTCTGCCCTTCCTAATTAATCCCTTTCCTCTTCACACTTAAAGTAAAAGTGCTACAGTGGATTCTTTTTCTTTTCAATGACAAAGAAATACTGTCAAACTATTTTATGGGAGGTGTGAAAGATGGTATGGAGGTATCACAGAATAATATTTGAGAACCTACAGGTATCTGTATATCTTAGCCTGGGATTTTCCAACAGCAGAGCCTGAGAAAAAGGTTTGTGTGTGAAGAGTTTATTTGAGACCTGATCCAAGGGTATAGTAAAGACAGGGGGGTGGCAGGGAAGCTGGTACATCAGGGAAGAAGGTAAAGCCAATGCACAGATGTGTTATTGAGTTGGCTCCTAGTCTAGGCTCCTTGTACTTGATAACCCAAGGCCCTCTCAGGAGATTTGTGAGATGCAACTCAAAACTGTCTGCTCAGGGCACATAGGAAGGAGTCTTTATTCTTCATTTGCTGACCCCACTGGCCAAGGGTGGATCTATCTGTATTCATTCCCGCACACTTTCTGGTTGCATTTATATGAGGGCCAAGTGGGTTCCTGTGAGTGTCTGCTGCTGTAGTATCCCAGAATCCTTATGGTAGGAAGCAAGAAGTAAGAGACACAACATGTGGCAAGCCACTGTCAGGTTGCATCTGTGTGAAACTGCTAGACACCACAGTATATAACATGTGACCCAAAATATCATGCTTCCTTGGCTTTCTTTGTTATGAAAAGCAAGCTGCTTCCTAAACCTAGATCTGTCTCCACTTTGCAAAACTGTTTTTGTTAGCTCATAAGGACTCTATTAGAAATTTACCTTAGAAATTTTCCAAAGTTATCAAAGAATCACCTATAATATAAAACTACCCAATTTGTTGCCATGCCAAAAACAATGTTCTACATAATCTCTATAAAGTACCATCTCATTATGTCCACTGTTGATGAATTCACTATTACTCTGTATTAGTCAGGATCTTTCTGGATGCCAGTGAGGAAAACATCATTCAAATGAGTGGAGGCAAAGAAAATAAAAGAGGTGTTTTGTTGTTTGCATAATAGTTGAGAAGTCTTAAGGTGAAATAATTTCGGGCTCAGCTATACCCAGGGTCTCAAATGATGCCATCAGATCTCCCTCCTCCTTTCCCCTCTATCTCTCCCTCTTTCTCTCCAAGAATCAACAATCTTTCTGTGCTATTCTTTGCATGCCAACTCCACTCTGTTGTTACAAATGCATGGGAATAATAGCCAAAGGCAGCCCAAATCTTTCAAACTCATAGCTTGTGATTCAGAGTCTTGTGTAAGTTATCTATTTAGCCTGTGGGCCAGTCACTGTGGGGAGGAATATGGGGTACCATGATTAGCAAGGCTTGGGTCAAATAGCGACTTTTGTGGTCTAGGTGATATTCTGGACTTGTCCCATCAGAATCACATAGGCTGGGATACTAGCAGGTCTCAATAGAAAGAGATGTGCCAGGCATTTAACAACAGTGATATGCAATGCTAGCCCATGAGTGAAGCTTCCAATAAAGCCTTCCTTTTCAAGCAACAAAACTTCCTGTATTTTTACTTTTTATAAAAATTTTTACATAAATAAAAGTATTTACCACTCTCTTATTTTTATGCTTTTTTGCTCCCCTTACTCATTTCTTTCTCCTCTCAATCTTTTCTACTCTTTATGTTCTTGTCCCCACAGATAACTCATGTTAACAACCTAATATATAATCCTTCTGTATTTTTTCTTCACGCTCATGTAACCATAGCAAATATACACATGCATACTTAGACACATACAGGTATGTGATTCTTAAATAAGGGTGAGCTTTTGCCCCTGGGGGACATTTGACAATGTCTGGAGACGCTTTTGGTTGTCACATCTGAGGGGGTGCTACTGGCATCTAATAAGTAGAAGTCAGCGATGCTGTTAAATATCCTACAGTGCACAGGACAGTCCCCACCACAGAGAATGATCTGGCCCAAAATGTCAGTAGTGCTGAGGTTAAGAAACCTCGACATATATACATGTATATAAGCTTTACTTACTGTTTGCTTCTAAAATTGAGATCATGTTAAACCCAATTTTCTACATTTTGTTTCTCTTGCTCAATAATACCTTATTAAAATAACTCAGTATCAACTGATATAGCACGAATTAACTCTGTATGATGGTTGCTTAATATTTCATTATGTGGATGTAATCTAATCTATTTAACCATTCACTCACTGACAGCTTTCATTTTGTTTTCTGGTTTGGGGTTGTTTTTTCCTCTACATCCTTGTCTTAGTTTGGGAATCCCTGAAGCAAACCCGAGATGAGGGTGAAATGTGATAGTTTCTTTTGAAAGTGGAAGGAACACAGTAGGGGAGTGGAAAAGTGAGACAGGGAAGGGAAGACAGCCTGTGAAGGATGCATTATCCAGACTGCTATCCCTGTGGATAATTGGAAGTTAATTCCATTAGGGAGCTCTCCGAGCCAGGATAGAAAATGTGCTTCAGGATTTTTCTACCCAAGGGTGAGGGAGCAGGGGTATTTATACCAACCCACACCAGTGATTGGCTGTGGGCTACACCTAGTGAGCATTGACTCCCCAGAACTTTGGAAGGTGGCCAAGTAGGTTCCAGCAACAATCTCAAGCAACTGTCTGTTGAAAGACAGATTGGTGGGCATTGATGCAGTGAAGTGAGCATATAGGGGTTGGACACTGCTAACTCTCAGCCATAATCCTTGACATACATACCTTTATTTTTAGTACTCTTATTTCTGTGGGATAGTCTTTTAATAAAGGTTTTGCTCAGTGAAAGTATACATTTATAGTAATTTTGATAGATGCTACTTAATTACTTTCTAAAATAAATGTCATAATTTACATTTCCATCAGCAAACTTGAAAGTAGTCCTTTTCCCACATCCCTGCCAACAAGAAATGTTATGATCCTTCAGAATTTTTGCCAGTCTGATAACATAATATCTTATTACTTTAAAAATTATTTCCCTATTATTTTTGTTTGTTGGCCAAGTGGATTTACCCTCACGTAAAATATCTCTTCAGATTTTTCATCTTTTTTTGTAGGTTTTTTTAACCTTTTTGATAATTTTTAAGAGTCCTTTATTCTAATCCACTGTCTGTTCTCTGTGTTAAAAATATTTTTTCCAAGTCTATTGTTTGCCTATCAAAACTTAATTAAAATATTTTTACAATAAATAAGTTTTTATGGAACATTTTCTAGATATACTGTATTTTGATGACTCAAAGATGTCAAGACTCAGTGAGTCTTTTTTTTTCTTTTCATAAGAATAAAAAAAACCACTGTCAATGAATTGCTTTAACACTTTCTCAAGAATTGAAGTTTATGCTTGTAGAAGGGACATTTTTTGATCTTTAGTATTGACACTATAATTTTGTGGCACACTGAAGAAGGCTGGGTTTTGTTAGCATGCCTTGCTTGACTAATTCCCTTATTTTTTCCTCTGTTAAACTATATATACCTGGAAGTTTATCATCAACTTTTGTTCTGAGTCAGCAGGAAATTTCTGACACATTGATACTCAGCTCCTTAATGACAGTGCTACATAAACTGGTCACAGTGGCCTCTTCTTCCTTTGAAACCTCTTTCGTCTTTTCCAAGAAATTTGGTAATTTCTTCAGTGTCTGTTTCAGGGTTTGGTGTTGATAGGCAATATGTTTCATATATCTCAGCAACAAAATGTAATATAGTTTCACCTATTTGTAAGAATCTTCCCTTTTGGTCCTACAAAGCAGTTGGTTGTTGCCCTAAGTGAAGTGTGGAATTGGTGGCTATTCCTCCAGTGGTCATGAACATTGCTTCTCTAATAAGAGTCACGTCCTTATACTATGCCTTTCTATGTACCAATTAACTTTTCATTTCAATCCCCAATCATAGTGTAAACTTCTGAAGTCATTTAAAAAATAGCAACTGTACTCAACAAGTAGAAACCAACAATGCACATATATGACTCTGTCTAAGCAATAATAGTATGACCAAGTCTGAGCATGCTTAGACATATAAAACTATGCCACAGATTGGCAGCTACATCCGGGTTCAGAGATGTGAAATGGGAGGAAATATGTGCATCTTGGAATCAACAAAATAAGGTATATATTTTCTTATCTTCGTATGTAAACTATAACAAGCATAGTTTCAGTTTCCATGAAGGACCAGTTTCAGTGAGAACATCTATCTTTGTACTGTATGATAAAACAGAGATAACTTCTATGAATATTAAGATGGGTGATGGTAGCCCCAGGTCATGCCACTTTGGGAATGCTTTGTCCTTTCTTTTTCTATCTTCTTGCTGAATATCAGGCAATGATGAGTCAACACTTCACATAGGTATCTACACGGTCTCGCTTTTTACATTCAGTCTACTGTGGGCTAGAAAAACACAATACCAGGAAAAGCTACTTTCCAGGCTAGCAGCCTGAGGAAGGACAATCACAGGATGTGGGTGATATAACAAAATTACAATAGACAGTGGTTATCTCTGGGGGGAAGGAAGGGATGAACATGAGGACAGGTGAAAGCACCAAGTGTTCACATGTGCTCATCTTTTTGTAATTCTTTATAATGTACCCGCACTTTATAAAATTATTTTGTATCTACTCAATATTTAATAGAAATCTTTAAAGAAGAATACACTAGCTGTAGAGGCTATAATTAGTATTACCTGATCTAACCCAGATCAGAAGAGCCAGTACATTGCTCTCTCTCTGGCCTCGCTTTTCACATCCAATCTGCTGTGGGTAGAAAACACACCTGGCAAAGGTGCTTTCCAGGCCAACAACATGAGGAAAAACAACTAAAAAGTGTGGGTGTTACAACAAAACTACAAAAGCAACTTTCTGGGTTAGTCATTTATAACACAGTGCTCCCCTTACAACTTAAACAAGGGCTTTATTCCCAGAAGGTCTAACAATGCCTGGCATACAGTAGGTGCTCAATAAATGCTTGCTAAATGCATTAAAGGGAAGAATGATCTCTGTGCCTTATTTCATTTAAATTTATCTCCCTAATAGTCACTCCTAAAGTGACTAGTCTAGATTTTACCTCTTCTTCTTTCTTTCCCCAAGAGTTAAAATCATATAACAGCTTTATTGAAATATAATTCATATGCTGTACGAAATGCCCATTCAAAGTGTACCATTCTATGGATTTGGTATTCACAGAGTCGAGTAACCATCACTGTAATCAATTTTAGAAGATTTTCATCACCCTTAAAAGAAACCCCTGTGCCCATTTTATAGTCACTCTGTATTTCTCCTAACCCCAGCCCTAGACAACAACTAATTTACTTTCTATCTGCCTGTTCTGAACATATCATAAAAATGGAATCATGTGCCTTTTCTGACTGGCTTCTTTCACTTACCATAATGTTCTTAATGTTCATCCATGTTGTAGCATGTATCAGTATTTCATTTCTTTTTATTGCCAAATAGTATTTCATTATATGGATAGACTGCATTTCATTCAGGCATTCACCAATTAATGGACATCGAGTTGTTTCCACTTTTTGGCTGTTATGAATAATGCTGCTATGAACATTCATGTATGTTTTTGTGTGGATACATGTTTTCATTTCTCTTGGATATATACCTAGGAGTGGAATTGCTGAGTCACATGGTAACTCTATGTTTAACCTTTTGAAGTATTGCCATCCCACAAGACATTTAAGGTAACACCTTTAGGAAAGGCAGCAGAAAGAAAGAGGAAGAAAGACAAGGTGAGGTCACATGATCAGGGTATTAGGGTAAATATGAAAAAAGACATCTTTTGAACACTTCATTTCTTAAATAACGATTGAGCATCTGCCACATGCCAGGGTGACTGCAAGAAAGGATAGACAACAAATAAATTAGGAAGTAAATAAATGATGATTTCAACTAGTGAAAAGTGCCAAGAAGAAAATAAAATAAGATGGCATGATGAGGGTGGGGAGAGCACAGGAGAAGGTAATATTAGATAAGATGGTTAGGGAAGGCTTCTAAGGAAATGTCTTTTGAAACTGAGATCTAGAAGGTAAGATGGAGGCCTCATGCAACTTGCAAAACAATTGCACTAACTCATTGAAATATTTTATCTTCATTTGAGAATTTAGGGAAGAATAAAAGATGAGCAATGTTATATCATTGCCACCTTCAATTTAAGTGGAAAATAGGAAATACCTTTTAAAACTTTTTAGAAAGTGGAATAAATTGCCTTTTGTATGCATTTTTCTCTCCCTTTTGTTTTCTAGGCACTATAGTCATTACATTTGGTGGGGGTGAGCTATCATGTCTCTGTCCGTATTGTAAAGGGAACTGCATGATTGAGGAATCCTCTCTAGTCTCCTGTTTATGTCCATGATCTGTGGTTGACATTCTTTGGTATGTTGTTTGTGGAAATTCCCAGTAAGAGAGACAAAATAGACTCTCTCTATAAGTAGCAATCTCAGGTAAGGAAAATATGATATACTATAAGCATCCATTTTTGTCCAGAGATATGGGCAGAAAGGCCAAAATAATTTGAATGTTCACTAGCAAGAAAAGATAAGCTTTGTTCTGGGTAGTTGTTAAAAAAAAAAAAAAAAAAAGGTTTCTACCAGATTATCTTGCACAACGGGGATGGTGAAATCTTTATGAAATGCCCAGGATCGTTTGGTTAAATCTGCAGCCTTAGAGGCTGGGAAACTCTATTTAGATGTGGAGTTGTCTGAAGGCAAGACAATAAACTGAAAAGTAACCATGACTCTATCTTGGTCTGTCTCATACTCTGCCTATTTCCATCCTCTCCTCCCTGCCACCCCCCTTTTCTTTCTGGAATTCATTTCTACAAAGACCATTTTGGGAAGCTTTTGTGACCACACAATATGTTCATTCATCATCCAGCAAATGTTTATTGAGCATCTTCAAACTTTCTTCCTACATAGATCTTACATTATTACAATGGTGGTGGTAGGGAATAAGCAAATGAAAAAATAATATACTTTTTAAAAGATGTAAGATATAAAGGAAGACAGAAAAGAACAGGATCATGAGGAAGAAATTGAGGAGTTGGGATAAAAGTCAAGTTGGCCATGGAAAGTGTACACAGCACTATTAATTGCCCTCACAAGAGCCATACCTAACCCTCTTCTTTACTAAAAGAAGCCTGGTTTTCCTCCAAATCAAGTTGCTGTGTGCTTCAGTGAAAGCCAGGCCCATCTCTACCCCAGGAGGTAAGTACTGATTAGTTTGAGCCAATTGTAGTGATTCTGTCCCTCTGGCCAGTGATTGGTTTAGGAAGGGAACAGTGAGATAATTTTGGCCTTTGAGATGCAAGGGAAAGTTGGCTGGAGACTGTTGGAACCATTTTCCTCCATTTTACACAAGGGCATAAGGAAAAGAAGTTCTCTGCTTTAGATATCTGAGAAGTGATGCTTGAAGCTGGTGGAGGTTTCCTGAAACTGTGAGGGGAAACCTGAAGATGGCAGAGCAAAATGATGGAAAGAACCTGGATCCCATAAGTTGTTGAGCCACTTAATCACCTACTCTGGAACCACACTACCTCCAGACTTCCTATTATGTAAGATAATACACCCCTTATTATTTAAGCCATTTGAGTTAGTTTGCCATTGCTTATAGCCTAAGGCATCTCAATAGAAACAGCCTCCCTGAGAAGGTGACATGTGAGTGGAGATGTAAATGATGGGAAAGCAATCCAACTGGAAATGATTTGGCCTTTCTCTCCCAGTTCATCACTGTGTTATCTTCTTCCAAAAGAGTTACATGACCAAAATATGAGCAAATTTTCTGTTGTATGACCGTAGGTATCAAGGCAAGCGTACGCTCATATTTGCCACATAGAGGAACCCTAAGACCTGGAAGGCTTGGGAGTTGGAGTGTTTAACACACTTTCAAGCCTGAAGTTCCCTGACCTGATGGTTAACCTCTCAGTGCTATTGGATTTCCAGCAGCTTCCAGGTTAACTAGAAGGATCCTGTGTCTGGTTTTGAGCAAGCTCCATTGTTACGGAACCTGGACTGGATTGCCCAACAGAAGAACCAAGCGGCACTCAGAGATCTTGGAGGATAGGAGGTTTATTTAATGCTGGCGGGCTCAGAGGAGAGTGGTCTCCAGAGGTCTGAGCCTTGAGCACAAACAAAGGGGGTAATTTATACACTTCTACTTCCACATACTTGGCACTTTCGGCTAATGCGCGAAGCAGAGCAGGGAGAAGAACCTGGAAGAGCCCCGGAGCAAGGACTGGGACTCTCTCGTTGGCTCCGTCGGCTATCTTAGGACACAGATTTTCCTTATCATTTCCCTTTTTGATGCCCCTTTAAACGCCTAGTTTAGACGGCATCATTTTCATCTTCTAAGGGGTGATAGTGAGTAAGGAATAACTGGAGTCCAATTTTAGCAATTTGAGTAGTGACAAACCTAGTAAGGGCATTAAGAATACAAGGACCAAATGCCACTATGAGGAGAAGCAATAGGAGGGGGCCGATGAGGGGGGCAAACCAAGGGAACCATTGTGAGAGGGAATCCCACCAAGTTGCCCGCTGGAGTGTTTCCCACCAGCAATGTACTCGTTCCTGTAATTGGGTCAGAGTTTCTTGGACCACCCCCAACTCATTAGCATAGAGACAACATTCCTCCTCTAAGAATAGGCAGAGCCCCCCTTGTGCGGCCATGAGCAAGTCGAGCCCGCACCTGTTTTGGAGGACCACTGAGGCCAGTGAATCGAGTTGGCGCTGCAGGGCCAGGGCCAACTGAGTGAGGGTGGAAAAACCCGCCATGAGTTGTTGAGTTAACCCCTGGTACTGAACCTGAGACATCCCAATGCCAGTGGCGCCGAGGGCAACACCTGATGTGGCCAGCAGGCTCACAGTAAGAGGGATGGCCATGGGGGAGCATTGAGGGTGGCTAAGAGGTCTCCATGTGAGTGGGGCATCGCTCCCGGGGAGGACTGAAAGATCGGGTAAGAGACTGACAAGCGTGCATGATTGATGGCGTGGGGTGATGCAGATGTATACACCTTGATCACAAGCCAGAAAAGTGTTGTTAGGCGCACAGACCCAACTGCGGCCCATGATGGGAGAGGAAGAGTTGCCAGACAGTGGTACCGGAGCCAGAAAGGGATAATCTGAGGTCCCCGGTGCCGAGGTGGGAGGTGACATGGTAGATTGGTTGAAGATGACACCTAGGTATTGGATGGGACCGGGCTTTATACAGATCCAGCAATCAGATGCTAGGGGTGGATTTGAGTGGTTAAGCGCTTGGTGGAAGGCATTAATCATACCTAGCAGTTGCGCTATAGATGCTTGCTGCGTATGGATGGGGGACCAGGGATGCACCAGGGCGAGTTATTTTCTGTCTGACTCTGGGGGTTGACTGTAAGGCTTGGAGTGAACATGGACTTAATCATAAATTTGGCCATGGGGTCAGTTCCCATAGGGTGATATCGGCCCAACAGGAGAAGGATTCCTGTAGCCCATGATGTGGCATTGGGTTCTAAGACTGAGAGGGTGAGCAGTATACAGTGATTGTTAGAGCAAGAGGATGAGGTGGCATTGTGTGACAAGGAAATCTGGATGTCACTGCGCTGTTTGAGGTGCCACCACCTGGTGGACCATAGTTCCATTCCTGGCCAAGTTGCCACCCATGACTCACATCCCCAGGCTTGCGAGCAGAACTGAGGGCAGGTGTTTGGCTGTGGAGGCACAGGGCCCCCACAGATGTAGATATCTACCAGCTGGTAACCAGAGTGAGGGCCATGGTAGGAACACCGTCTATGAGGTTCCCAGGAGGTATCAAGAAACTGGCATCCATCAAAATGGAGGTTAACCTTTGGTGCATGCCCATCCCAGATGGAAGAAGTCAGTGGGGGTGCTGGTGAGGGATTGAGGGGGATAAGCTGGAAAGTCCACTTGCCAGTAATGGTAATACGAGAGTTTGCCCCCCTTGCCGGGCCGGGCAAGCTAGAGGCAGTGCGGAGGAACAGCACACCAGGTAGCAGAAGACCGGGACTGACTGGAGTCAGGAAAACCATGGTGAAATGCGCTCAGGAGTAGACAGCAGAGGGCCAGTAAAAGCGGGGTTTACGACCTTAGGTAGAGGGAACCATCGTGGCTAACCTGTCAGCAGATGAAACCCGTGGACAAATAAGTGCAGTAATACACCCTAGGGTCACCCAATAAGCAATGACAATAGTAAGCCTCTAGGGGAAAGTCCAGTCAGGAGGGGCAACAGTGTAGAGTCCAACTCCCAAGGTGAGGGAAATCACACCAATGAGAGCCAGGGACCATGGTGAGTAGGTGTCCATCAGTCAGTGGGGTCTCGTTGAAGGTGAAGCGGGAGTGGGTTCATGAAGTCTGGCTGGACTCTCCACTGGCGCGTCTCCTCATCCGAATGATGAGCTTTCTTCACTCTGGAGTGGTGGACCCACGGGGTGACACCTGAGACCTTGAGGGCAGTAGGGGCAGTTAGAACAACAGTGTGGGGCCCTGTCCACTGTGGTTTGAGGGGGTCTTTCTTCCAATCTTTGACCCAAATTGAGTCCTTTGTCTGGAAGGAGTGTACCTGAGACCCTAAGGAGATTGGGGCCCTCTCAATGGTGTACTTTTGTAATTTATTTAGGGTGGCCCCCAGGACCTGAAGCTGCTCCTTTATCCCTTTTTCTCCAACCTGATGCAAGTTTCCAGGAAGGCTTCCCAAGCACAGGGGAGGCCGTCCATATATTAATTCGAATGGGGGAGAAACCTGATGTCCCGGGCATGCAGCGAGCACACAGGAGAGCCAGGGGTAGCAGATCCGGCCATGGGAGGTTAGTCTCCTGACAAAACTTTGCTAAGGTTCCCTTTAGGGTGCAATTCGTTCACTATACTTTCCCTGAACGTTGGGGCCGGTAAGCGGTGTGGAGTCTCCAGGGGTTGTTGACAGATTTGGTCAAGATCTGTACAATGTCTGCCACAAATGCGTGTCCATTTCCACTATGGATTTTTAATGGTAGACCGAACCAGGGCATGATCTCCCGCGAGAGGACTTTAGCTAGTTCCCGGCTTTGCTCTATCCTAGTCAGGAAGGCTTCGACCCACCCAGAGTATGTGCATACTATTACTAGGAGATATCTGAACCCCCTACTCGGCTGCATATCTGTGAAGTCTACCTCTAGATCTTCAAAGGGTTTTCTCCCATCCTCTGGACACCTGGTGGGGCCATGGTGCAGACCGAGCATTATTTTTAGCACATGTTATGCATCGTTCACTCGGTGCTTGGCATAGTGCTGGCAGCTGACTGATGTAGTGGTGCTTCTTGAGAAGGGCCCCTAATGCAGTTTTTCCCAGATGAGTGAGTTGGTGGTGTTCCTTGACTAGATGCCCTCCAGTTGCTGTTGGAACAAAGATGCGCCCATCTGGCATCATCCACCATCCCTTTCCAGTCAGGGTGGCTCCCTCAGCCATGGCCCATTCCTTTTCCTTTTTAGTGTAACTGGGTGGAGGGACTTCTTCCGAGGGTGTTAGGGCCATGGTGAGGGAAGGGGCTCTGTCCATGTCCTCACTGGCTGTGGTCTTGACTGCCTCATCTGCCAGATGATTTCCCTGTGCTATGGGGTCGTCTCCTTTCTCGTGTCCCTTATAGTGCAGGATTGCTACTTCCTTTGGAAGCTAGACAGCTTTGAGGAGTCTCAGTATCTCCTCTCTGTTCTTGATAGCTTTTCCTGCTGTGGTTAGGAGGTCCCTTTCCTTGCAGATGGCTCCATGTATATGTACAGTAGCAAAGGCGTACTGAGAGTCAGTATAGATGTTGACTCACTTGCCTTCCCCGAGGATGAGGGCTCGGACTAAGGGATATAATTCAGCCCATTGAGCTGACCATCCCAGCTGGTAATGCCTTAGCTTCTAGGACTTCAGTGGTTGTGGTTACTGCATAACTCACTTTCCAGGGACCCACTTGTAGGTAACTGCTGCCATCACTGAACAGCATGAGCTCTGGATTCTTTATGGCTTGATCCTGCAGATCTGGACGGCTCGCGTAGACTTCATCAGTCACCTCAGAACAGTCATGGTCTGGTTCCCCCTCTTCCGTGGGGAGAAAGGTTGCTGGGTTTAATGTTTTTACTGTTTTGAGGGTGACCCATGGGTTTTCGCAGAGGAGCCCTTGGTATTGTGCTAGCCTAGAGTTGGAAAGGAAGCGGTGTCCCTGTGTGTTCATGAGGGACACAACTGCATGAGGGACCTTGATATTATGTTCTTGCCCCAGGGTAAGTGTGTCCACCTTCTTGATGAGTAGGACTGTGGCTGCCAGCGCCCTGGGGCACGGTGGCCATCCTGCTGCCACGGGGTCCAGCTTCTTTGACAGGTAAGCAACTGGCTGTTGCCAGGGTCCAACAGTCTGGGTGAGTACCCCAAGTGCTATTTTTTCCTTTTCATGCACAAAGAGATTGAAGGGTTTTTCTACATCTGGTAGGCCCAGGGCTGGAGCCCACCCCAGCATGGCCTTTATCTCTGTGAAAGTGGCTTCTGCTTCCTCAGTCCAGGTAGGGGGTTCTCGATTTGGTCCCCCTAAGAGATCATAAAGGGGTCTTGCTATTGCCGAGAACCCAGGGATCCAGATGCGGCAGAATCCTGCAGCCCCCAGGAATTCTCATAGGCCCCTTTTTGTCTGGAGCTGTGGCAGGGAGATGATGACTCTTTTCCTCTCCGGCCCTAGTTCTCTTTTCCCTTGGGTGAGGAGGAAACCAAGGTATCGGACCTGTTGTTGGCAGATTTGTGCATTTTTCCATGAGGCTCAGTATCCCAAGTCTGACAGGAGCTGTAGGAGGGCCTTTGTGCCTTTTGTGCAGTCTTCTTGTGTGTCACTGGTGAGGAGGAGGTGTTCCACATACTAGAGGAGGGTACATCATGTGGCCTCTCTTGGGAAGCTGGCAAGGCCCGCGGCCAGTGCTTCCCCAAAGAGGGTTGTTGAGTTTTTAAACCCCTGCGGGAGGCGCATCCAAGTCAGTTGCATCTGGCGCCCTGTATCAGGTTCAGACCGTTCAAAGGCAAATAGTGGCTGGCTCTGGGGAGCTACGTGGAGGCAGAAGAAGGTATCCTTCAAATCTAGGTAAGTGAACCATCTGGCCGACCCTGGGATTTGGCTGAGGAGGGTGTATGGATTCGGGACCACTGGGTGCAGAGAGATGGTCACCTTGTTGATGGCCTGCAGGTCTTGAACTGGTCGGTATCCCCCTCCTGGCTTCTTGACTGGCAGGAGTGGGGTATTCCAGGCTGGCTGGCACTCGACTAGAATACCTGCTTCTTTGAGTTTGGTTAGATGTTCTTGGATGCCAATCTTAGCTTCTTGTGGAGGGGAGTATTGCCTTTGCCTCTGAGGTTAGGCTCCTGGGATTAGTTCAACAATGATAGGGGCCCGATTCTGGGCTAGTCCAGGTGGGTTGTTTTCAGCCTATACTGAAGGGAAGATGAGTCTGAACTCCGGCGGGCTGCTTGGTTGGGCCTGGGCACAGAATAGCCTCCATTCTTCTTCCCTTGGTGTGGTGATTGCTAGTATTAGAGACCCTGTCTCCTCTTGCCTTGGGTTCAGTTGGAGGCTGGTGTGTCCAGTGGGCTCAAAGGTTATCTGAGCCCTAAGCTTGGAGAGTATGTCTCGGCCCAGGAGAGGGATGGGGCAATTGGGCAGATAAAGGAATTCGTGTCGGACCTTGTGGCCCCTGAGTTCACACTGGTGAGCCTGGCAAAAGGGCTGTTGTATCGCCCGTGTCCCGGTGGCCCCGAGGATGGTCACAGTCCTTTTGCTGAAAAGTGCCACTCGGGAGGTGACAACAGAGTGCTTGGCCCCAGTATCAACCATAAAAGTCACTGATTGGCCCCCCGCCTTCATTTTGACCCTGGGCTCATGGGGGCCAAGGAGGAAAGAGCCTGGTCCCCTCAGTCTGAGTCCATTCCCGCAAGGCCTATGAGGTCCTCCTCTCGGGGTTCTTCCTTGTAGTGGCTGGGCTTTTGAGCCTTTCCCCATTTGGGACATTCATTTTTCCAGTGCCCTTTCTCTTTACAGTAGGCACATTGATCCCTTCCCAAGGGGGTTCTGGGCTTCCCCCCTTTTGGTGGTTGGGGTCTCCCTGCCTTTGTGTTGTCCTTTTCTTTCAGGGTGGCAGCAAGGAGGCTGACTTTCTTTTTCATCTTTTTGTCAGCTTCCTGTTCGGCTGTGACCTCCCTGTTCATGTAGACTTTATTGGCAATCTCTCTTAGCTGGGTGATGTTCATCCTGGCAAAACCCTCTAGTTTCTGAAGTTTCTTTCTGATGTCTGGGGCAGCCTGAGCCATGAAGGAGGTGTTTACCATCTGTTGGCTTTCCTGTGCCTTGGGGTCAAATGGAGTGTATATCCTGTAGGCCTCACATAGTCTTTCGTAGTAGTCCCCGGGGGACTCCCCTGGTTGTTGAGTGACTGAGGATACCTTAGTCATGTTCATGGGTTTCTTAGCTCCTGCCTGGATTCCCCAGAGGAGGGCCTCCTGGTACTGGTGGATGTGGGCCTGTCCCTCGGTTGTGGTGAAGTCCCATGCTGGTTGCTCTTTGGGTGCGGCTGTGTTAGCCCAGGCAGCAGGGTCAATGACTCCTGCTGGTGCGCGCTCTTCCAGGTACTGCCGTGCACCTCTCATTATTCTCCTCCTTTCCTTTGTGTTAAACAGGGTGCGGAGTAACTGTTGGCAGTCTTCCCAGGTTGGCCGGAGTCTGGAAGAGGGATTCTATGAGGTCTACCGTAGCCTGTGGTTTCTCAGAGTAGGATGGGGTGTTAGGTTTCCAGTTGAGGAGATTGGTGGTGGAGAAGGACTGATAATATATCATGGAACGGCCGGGTTGGACCATCCTGTCTTCATCATGCCTCTTGGGTTCCTGCGTCTCTCAAACTGACATTTGGAGGGTGTTTGCACCTGGCCTGGGGCACAGCCTGGCTGCTGGTCTTGGAGAAAGTGGATCTTTTGGGCCTGGGGGCACTGGTGGATCCTCTGGGCCTGGGGGCACCGGTGAAACCAATGGCGGCGGAGTGTGTGGAGCTGAAGGGGCAGGTGTAGAGGGTCTTGGGGGTACATATCGGGGGGGCAGGGTCAGTTCGTCCTCAGGATCTCTGGCTGGGATTTGTGGAGACTGGGGCTTTTGCTGATTTTCTTTAGGTCGCTTGGATGAGGCGATTAAGATCCTGGCCTGTCCCTACCTATTGCAAGTGAATTGCACCCGGCGGGGGAGGGTCTGAGCAATTCCTAGCCAGGAGTCAATGTACAGAAACTGGTCAGGGTGTCCTCGTTCTCCTATTATGACTCACCATACTCAACGAATCATTGAGACATCCATTGTCCCTTCTGAAGGCCACCTGACATCAAAGGTGGGCCACTCCAATTCACATAGGGTTCTCAACTTGCCGGGGTTCATCCTGACTCTATAATCTCCTGAAAACCCCTTCTTGAAATTTTTGATCATGGTCTCTAGAACCGTAGGTTTACTCTGCCCTGACCCCATGGTGATGTCCCCATGTGTGGTGGCGCAGAGACAGACAAAGGGGGAGGTGCCTCCTGAGATGAGACCAATCAGATGCCTGTCTGGCCATGTCCCAAAGGAGCGTAGGTGAGGCTTAGCCGTAGCGGTCTCAGCGTTGTGACTTGCGATTGGAAACTATTCCGATGCCGCCATAGACTGTATGCCGTTCACCACGGAATCACAGACAGACCCACTCAGACTCCGTAGGCTTCTGGGGACCTTAAGGGTGCCCACCTGTGGAGTCACAGAATCAGTCTGCTTGAGCAAGCCGGGTCAGACCTCACATTCACTCACACATTCACACTCCAGAAGTTATTACATTCCCTCCCTGGGTATCCCTACCTGTGAGACCTCTAAGAGATCTCTGGAAGGTGATCAGGCTCCCCTTCCACCCCAGTGGTGGTGGGCCTGTCTGGGTCCTGGGGCCCCAGGCCTTACTGGAATCCAACGTAAGGACCAGATCCTCACCTGCCAAGTCTCCTAGAGTCTGGCGGGAACAGCGGAGCGGGGTTGGCCCGAGGCGACCGGGGTGGGAGACTGCCGAAAATTAGGCAGGGCGTGCCTTCTCCGTTTCGATCCCTTGTTCCATCACCACCCCACCATTGCCCCCAAACCAGTGGCAACAATGGGCCAGCGTGGTTGCGTTTCCCGGTCAGGGAACCAAATGTTTCGGAATCTGGACTGGATCGCCTGATGGAAGAGCCAAGCGGCACTCGGAGATCTTGGAGGATAGGAGGTTTATTTAACACTGGCGGGCTCAGAGGAGAGTGGTCTCCAAAGGTCTGAGCCCCGAGCACAAACAAAGGGGGTAATTTATACACTTCTACTTCCACATACCTGGCACTTTGGGCGCATGGGTGAAGCGGGGCAGGGAGAAGAACTCAGATAGGTGCACACGGGAAGCAGAGCAGGGAGAAGAACCTGGAAGAGCCCCCGGGCAAGGACTGGGACTCTCTCGCTGGCCATCTTAGGACACAGATTTTCCTTATCACCATGAGTTGGGACCAATGTCAATTCCCATACAATCATGATGGGCTTTGAGAAATCAGCCATCATCCATTAGCTGTGGGATGGGCTCTTCCATGTGTTGCTTCTGTCATGTAGACCACCAATGGTGCCTTTTACAGGTGAATGACTTGAAAGCACATTACTCAGCTAACATTGATTTCACACTGAAGTTAAAACTCTTCTCTACTTCACCCTGCCCATGATCTTTACCTATACATGCCATTGTCACCACTTGGTAAAATTACTACTGTCCTAAGGTTAGGTAAAATCAAATGCTGATCTAAGGATAGAGGCCTAGGCTAATGGTGCTCAAGTGATTACAAGTATCCATAACTGAAGTTGGAATTAAGGCAAGGTCGGTGGCTACAGCAGATGCTGTTAGTGTCCAGGCCAAATCCTTTTGGCCTTCCCTAGGGGTTATTTGCAGAGAATTCCCTTATATATAGAGACTATAACAAATGAAGTGAATGAATGAATGCTGATCTATATTTATACAAACATGTCTGGATCATTTATTGTATTTTTATTATTCATTATTATATCTAAAATACACATATTGACTACTTCTCAAGAAATACTTAATAAAATTATTGAATAATAAATGATGGATAGGGATGAAAATACAAAAACCAAAATTTAAGATAAATTTTAGTGGATATACTTTGATGATTATTCTATAAAACATTGTATCTTAATGTCTAAGATCAGCAAGTATTCAGAGATGTTGCAAATTGCCAAACACATATTTGATTTGGTTAGATGTGCTAAATTTAAAGAAATGGAATGCAAATAAGCAGAGACTAAAAGCTTTTGCTGGCTCTGACATGAGGTACTTTGGCAGGGAAAAAACCCTCAATAGTAGGACTAAAATAAAGAATTCAGTGTAAATTGAAAAGACTGGTCTAAAAATTCAGCTTACATCATCCTTTAATATAACTCAATCACCCAGAAGAATATATGTAGCATTGTGAAGAATATGTTGACTTATTACTCCCATTTGAAAATGAAACTCTCCCATACTGCTGCCACTTAAAACCCCCTAAAGCAGCCCAGCGTGCCTCATCCTTTAGTCCTTCCCAGTTAGCCTCTCAGCAGATTGTCATATATTAAAAACTGCACAGGAAGTCATTTAATGCATGTGATGATTTTTATCTTGTTTACACAAATTTTTGCCTGCTAATACGTATAGGTAGTAATCATGATTATAAGTGGTATGGAAATGAAGACAATATGGAGTACAGAAGTTGACATATCTATCAACCATGTTCTGAAAGATGAGTAGTCAGCTTGTGTAACTGATTATCCTTTCTTTTATATGCTAATCTCTCTCTCATTCATTTCCTTCCCATGAACTTTTTTTGGTATAGTTGACACACAATGTTACATTAGTTTCAGGTGTACAACAAAGTGATTTGACAAGTTTATACATTATGCTATATAAACCACAAGCGTAGCTATCATCTGTCCCATTACATCACTATTACAATATCATTGACTATATTCTTTATGCTGTGTGTTTTATTCCTGTGACTTATTCATTCCATAACTGGAAGCCTGTAACTTCCTCTCCCCTTCACCCATTTTGCCCAATCCCCCACTCCCCTCCCTTCTGGCAAACATCAGTTTGTTCCCTGTACTTATAGGTCTGATGCTGCCTTTTGTTTGTTTCTTCATTTGTTTTTGTTTTAGATTCCACATATGAATGAAATCAGGTGGTATTTGTCTTTTTCAATTTGACTTATTTCACTTAGCATAATACCCTCTGGGTCTATCCATGTTGTCACAAATGGCACAATGATATATCTGATAAGGGGTTAATATCCAAAATATATAAAGAATTTATACAATTCAACACCAAAAAACCAAATAATCCAATAAAAAATGAGCAGAGAACCTGAATAGACACTTTTCCAAAGAAGACATACAGATGACCAACAGACACATCAAAAGCTGTTCAACATCACTAACTCTCAGGGAAATGCAAGTCAAAACCAGAATGAGATATTACTTCACACCTGTCAGAATGGCTAAAATCAACAACACAAGAAACAAATGTTGGTAAGAGTGTGGAGACAAAGGAGGGCTTGCGTACTGTTGGTAGGTATGTAAATTGGTATAGCCACTGTGGAAAAAAGTATAGAGGTTCCTCAAAAAATTAAAAATAGAAATACCATATGATCCAGTAATTCCACTATTGAGCATTTACCCAAAGAAAATGAAAACACTAATTTAAAAAGGTATTTGCACCTCTATGTTTTACAATAGCCACAATATGTAGGCCACCCAAGTGTCCACTGATAGACAAATGAATAAAGATGTAGTATGTACACACACACACACAAACACACACACACATGCAGACACACAAATATTACACAGCCATGAGGCCCTTCCTGTGAACTTTTAAATCTCTCCCTTTTAAACAACAAAATAATCTCTCTTTTCTTTTCATTTTTTGTTATGTTAATCACCATACATTACATCATTAGTTTTTGATGTAGTGTTCCATGATTCATTGTTTGTGCATAACACCCAGTGCTCCATGCAGTACGTGCCCTCTTTAATACCCATCACCAGGCTAACCCATCCCCCCACCCCCTCCCCTCTAGAACCCTCAGTTTGTTTCTCAGAGTCCATCGTCTCTCATGCTTCGTCTACCCCTCCGATTTCCCCCGCTTCATTCTTCCCCTCCCGCTACCTTCTTCTTTTTTTTTTTTTCTTAACAAATATTGTATTATTTGTTTCAGAGGTACAGATCTGAGATTCAACAGTCTTGCACAATTCACAGCGCTTACCAGAGCACATACCCTCCCCAGTGTCTATCGCCCAGTCACCCCATCCCTCCCACCCCACCCCCCACTCCAGCAACCCTCAGTTTGTTTCCTGCGATTAAGAATTCCTCATATCAGTGAGGTCATATGATACATGTCTTTCTCTGATTGACTTATTTCGTTCAGCATAATACCCTCCAGTTCCATCCACGCTGTTGCAAATGGCAAGATTTCATTCATTTTGATGGCTGCATAATATTCCATAGTATATGTATACCACCTCTTCTTTATCCATTCATCTGTTGATGGACATCTTGGCTCTTTCCATAGTTTGGCTATTGTGGACATTGCCGCTATAAACATCGGGGTGCACGTACCCCCTCGGATCCCTACATTTGTATCTTTGGGGTAAATACCCAGTAGTGCAATTGCTGGGTCAGATGGTAGCTCTATTTTCAACTTTTTGAGGAACCTCCATACTGTTTTCCAGAGTGGCTGCACCAGCTTGCATTCCCACCAACAGTGTAGGAGGGTTCCCCTTTCTCTGCATCCCCGCCAACATCTGTCGTTTCCTGACTTGTTAATTTTAGCCATTCTGACTGGTGTGAGGTGGTATCTCATTGAGGTTTTGATTTGGATTTCCCTGATGCTGAGTGATGTTGACCACTTTTTCATGTGTCTGTTGGCCATTTGGATGTCTTCTTTGCAGAAATGTCTGTTCATGTCTTCTGCCCATTTCTTGATTGGATTATTTGTCTTTGGGTGTTGAGTTTCAGAAGTTCTTTATAGATTTTGGATACTAGCCCTTTATCTGATATGTCATTTGCAAATATCTTCTCCCATTCTGTCGGTTGTCTTTTGGTTTTGTTGACTGTTTCCTTTGCTGTGCAAAAGCTTTTTATCTTGATGAAGTCCCAATAGTTCATTTTTGCCCTTGCCTCCCTTGCCTTTGGCGATGTTTCTAGGAAGAAGTTGCTGTGGCTGAGGTCAAAGAGGTTGCTGCCTGTGTTCTCCTTTAGGATTTGGATGCACTCCTGTCTCACATTGAGGTCTTTCAACCATTTGGAGTCTATTTTTGTGTGTGGTGTAAGGAAATGGCCCAGTTTCATTCTTCTGCATGGGGCTGTCCAACTTTCCCAACACCATTTGTTGAAGAGACTGTCTTTTTTCCATTGGACATTCTTTCCTGCTTTGTCAAAGATTAGTTGACCATAGGGTTGAGGGTCCATTTCTGGGCTCTCTATTCTGTTCCATTGATCTATGTGTCTGTTTTTGTGCCAGTACCATGCTGTCTTGATGATGACAGCTTTGTAATAGAGCTTGAAGTCCAGAATTGTGAGGCCACCAGCTTTGCTTTTCTTTTTCAACATTCCTCTGGCTATTCGGGGTCTTTTCTGGTTCCATACAGATTTTAGGATGATTTGTTCCATTTCTTTGAAAAAAGTGGATGGTATTTTGATAGAGATTACATTGAATGTGTAGATTGCTGTAGGTAGCATCGACATCTTCACAATATTTGTTCTTCCAATCCATGAGCATGGAACGTTTTTCCATTTCTTTGTGTGTTCCTCAATTTCTTTCATGAGTATTTTATAGTTTTCTGAGTACAGATCCTTTGCCTCTTTGGTTAGATTTATTCCTAGGTATCTTATGGTTTTGGGTGCAATTGTAAATGGGATCAACTCCTTAATTTCTCTTTCTTCTGTTTTGTTGTTGGTGTATAGGAATGCCACTGATTTCTGTGCATTGATTTTCTATCCTGCCACTTCCCTGAATTCCTGTATGAGTTCTAGCAGTTTTGGGGTGGAATCTTTTGGGTTTTCCACATAAAGTATCATATCATCTGCAAAGAGTGAGAGTTTGACTTCTTCTTTGCCGATTTGGATGCCTTTTGTTTCTTTTTGTTGTCTGATTGCTGAGGCTAGGACTTCTAGTACTATGTTGAGTAGCAGTGGTGATAGTGGACATCCCTGCCGTGTTCCTGACCTTAGGGGGAAAGCTCTCAGTTTTTCCCCATTGAGGATGATATTCGCTGTGGGTTTTTCATAGATGGCTTTTATGATATTGAGGTATGTACCCTCTATCCCTACACTCTGAAGAGTTTTGATCAAGAAAGGATGCTGTACTTTGTCAAATGCTTTTTCTGCATCTATTGAGAGGATCATATGGTTCTTGTTCTTTCTTTTGTTAATGTATTCTATCACATTGATTGATTTGCAGATGTTGAACCAACCTCGCAGCCCAGGGATAAATCCCACTTGGTTGTGGTGAATAATACTTTTAATGTACTGTTGGATCCTATTGGCTAATATTTTGGTGAGAATTTTTGCATCTGCGTTCATCAAGGATATTGGTCTATAATTCTCCTTTTTGATGGGGTCTTTGTCTGGTTTGGGGATCAAGGTAATGGTGGCCTCATAAAACGAGTTTGGAAGTTTTCTTTCCATTTCTATTTTTTTGGAACAGTTTCAGAAGAATAGGTATTAATTCTTCTTGAAATGTTTGGTAGAATTCCCCTGGGAAGCCATCTGGCCCTGGGCTTTTGTTTGTTGGGAGATTTTTGATGACTGCTTCAATTTCCTTAGTGGCTATAGGTCTGTTCAGGTTTTCTATTTCCTCCTGGTTCAGTTTTGGTAGTTGATACATCTCTAGGAATGCCTCCATTTCTTCCAGGTTATGTAATTTGCTGGCATAGAGTTGCTCATAATATGTTCTTATAATTGTTTGTATTTCTTTGGTGTTGGTTGTGATCTCTCCTCTTTCATTCATGATTTTGTTGATTTGGGTCATTTCTCTTTTCTTTTTGATAAGTCTGGCCAGGGGTTTATCAATCTTGTTCATTCTTTCAAAGAACCAGCCTCTAGTTTCGTTGATCTGTTCTATTGTTCTTTTGGTTTCTATTTCATTGATTTCTGCTCTGAACTTTATCATTTCTCTTCTCCTGCTGGGTTTAGGCTTTATTTGGTGTTCTTTCTCCAGCTCCTTTAGGTGTAGGGTTAGGTTGTGTATTTGAGACCTTTCTTGTTTCTTGAGAAAGGCTTGTATTGCTATATCCTTTCCTCTTAGGACTGCCTTTGCTGCATCCCAAAGATTTTGAATAGTTGTGTTTTCATTTTCATTGGTTTCCATGAATTTTTTAGATTCTTCTTTAATTTCCTGGTTGACCCATTCATTCTTCAGTAGGATGCTCTTTAGCCTCCATGTATTTGAGTTGTTTCCGACTTTCCTCTTGTGATTGAGTTCTAGTTTCAAAGCATTGTGGTCTGAAAATATGCAGGGAATGATCCCAATCTTTTGGTACCGGTTGAGACCTGATTTGTGACCTAGGATGTGATCTATTCTGGAGAATGTTCCATGGGCACTAGAGAAGAATGTGTATTCTGTTGCTTTGGGATGGAATGTTCTGAACATATCTGTGAAGTCCATTTGGTCCAGTGTGTCATTTAAAGTCTTTATTTCCTTGTTGATCTTTTGCTTAGATGATCTGTCCGTTTCAGTGAGGGGGGCGTTAAAGTCCCCCACTATTATTGTATTGTTGTCAATGTGTTTCTTTGCTTTTGTTATTAATTGGCTTATATGATTGGCTGCTCCCATGTTAGGGGCATAGATATTTACAATTATTAGATCTTCTTGTTGGATAGACACTTTAAGTAGGATATAGTGTCCTTCCTCATCTCTTATTACAGTCTTTGGTTTAAAATCTAATTTGCCTGATATAAGGATTGCCACCCCAGCTTTCTTTTGGTGTCCATTAGCATGGTAAATGGTTTTCCACCCCCTCACTTTCAATCTGGGGGTGTCTTTGGGTCTAAAATGAGTCTCTTGCAGACAGCATATCGATGGGTCTTGTTTTTTAATCCAATCTGATAGCCTTTGTCTTTTGATTGGGACATTTAGCCCATTTACATTCAGGGTAACTATTGAAAGATAGGAATTTAGTGCCATTGTATTGCCTGTAAGGTGACTGTTACTGTATATTGTCTGTGTTCCTTTCTGGTCTATGTTACTTTTAGGCTGTCTCTTTGCTTAGAGGACCCCTTTCAAGATTTCTTGTAGGGCTGGTTTCGTGTTTGCAAATTCCTTTAGTTTTTGTTTGTCCTGGAAGCTTTTTATCTCTCCTTCTATTTTCAATGACAGCCTAGCTGGATATAGTATTCTTGGCTGCATATTTTTCTCATTTAGTGCTCTGAATATATCCTGCCAGTCCTTTCTGGCCTGCCAGGTCTCTGTGGATAGGTCTGTTGCCAATCTAATGTTTCTACCATTGTAGTTTACAGATCTCTTCTCCCGAGCTACTTTCAGGATTTTCTCTTTGTCTCTGAGACTCGTAAATTTTACTATTAGATGTCTGGGTGTTGACCTATTTTTATTGATTTTGAGGGGGGTTCTCTGTGCCTCCTGGATTTTGATGCCTGTTTCCTTCCCCAAATTAGGGAAGTTCTCTGCTATAATTTGCCCCATATACCTTCTGCCCCTCTCTCTCTTTCTTCTTCTTCTGGGATCCCAATTATTCTTATATTGTTTCGTCTTATGGTATCGCTTATCTCTCGAATTCTGCCCTCATGATCCAGTAGTTGTTTATCTCTCTTTTTCTCAGCTTCTTTATTTTCCATCATTTGGTCTTCTATGTCACTAATTCTCTCTTCTGCCTCATTTATCCTAGAAGTTAGAGCCTCCATTTTTGATTGCACCTCATTAATAGCCTTTTTGATTTTGACTTGGTTAGATTTTAGTTCTTTTATTTCTCCAGAAAGGGATTCTCTAGTATCTTCTATGCTTTTTTCAAGCCCAGCTAGTATCTTTAAAATCATAATTCTGAAATTTAGTTCCGACATCTTACTAATGTCCGTATCGATTAGGTCCCTGGCAGTCGGTACTGCTTCTTGTTCTTTTTTTTGAGGTGATTTTTTCCGTCTTGTCATTTTGTCCAGAGGAGAATAGATGAATGAGAGAACAAAATGGTAACAGGGTAACAACAACCCCAGAGAAATATACACTAAACAAATCAGAAGAGACCTGAAACCGGGGGAAAAGAAAGGGAAAGAAAGGAAAAAGAAAAGAAAAAAAAAGTAAAAGATAAAAACAAACAAAAAACCAGAATACTTATGTGTTACTTATATGTGTACAAAAATAAGGATAAATACAATGAAGGGATGGAATATGACTGCAAAGATGGAAATTATAAATGATTTTATAAAAGGAATTGATAAGATAAGAAGTTGATTGAAAAAAGAAAGAAAAGGATTTAAAAAAAAAGGGAGAGAATGTGATCAGGCAGGAGACTAGAACAAAGCCATACACTAGAGATTTAGGGTATATTTTGGTCTGTTAGAAGAAACTGTATCCCAAAATTTTAAAGAGAGAACAACATATATATACCAAAAGTAAGGTTAACTACTATGAAGGGATAGAATATGAGTGTAAAAATGAAAAATGAAAAAGATTTTTTAAAAAAGGAATTGATAAGTTGTTGGTTAAAAAAGGGAAAAAGAAAAATTTAAAAAAAAAAAGAAAAAGTTAAAAAGAAATTAACTTTGAAAGAGTAAAGAATCATGGTAAAAAAACCATGGATTCTCTGTGCAGTATTCCCCTAGCGCTGGAGTCCTGCTGTTCTCATTGATCAGTGAACTTGGTCTTGGCTGGCTGTTCTTGCTGATCTTCTGGGGGAGGGGCCTGTTGCCGTGGTTCCCATATGTTTTTGCCGGAGGCGGAATTGCCCCGCCCTTGCCCGGTCCGGGCTAAGTATTGTGCTCGGGTTTGCTCTCGGGAGCTTTTGTTCCCTGCAAGCTTTCCGTACAGCTTTGGAGGATGAGAGTGAAAATGGCGGCCTCCCAATCTCCGCCCCGGAGGAGCCGAGAACTCGGGGCCCCGCTCCTCAGTGAGTCCCCAGAGAAAAGCAGTCAATCACTCCCCTCTCCTGGTCTCTGGCCGCACTCTGTGCTCACCCGGCCTGTGACTGAGCATTTCTATCTCTGGCACATGACCCCGTATGGAGTCTCCAAACCCAGCAGATCCCTGCAGTGCGCTCCCACGCCGCTCCTCCCGGGGGAGGAAGGGGAGTCTCCCCGGATCTGCCACTTGTTGGGTCCCTGCTGGAGGAGCAGTGGCCCAACTGTGCCGTGGATCATGGTTTATGGCAACCCCGAGCTGAAAGCCTGTGCCTCGGCTCTGTCTCTGCAGCTGGCTTCCCTGCTCTGATCCCTGGGAGCTCTGCTGCACTCAGGCACCCCCGGTCTTTCTGTGACCCCGAGGGTCCTGAGACCACACTGTCCCAGCGCGGGTCCCACCCCCCGCTTAGCCACTGGAGCGACGTCCCTCAGCAGAGGGATGTCTACAAGTTCCGATTTTGTGCTCCGCTGTGCTATCACTTGCCAATAGCGGCCAACAGAGGTCCCCTCCCCCACCATCTATCTTCCTGAATATCGCCTCGGATTCACTTCTCTGCATGTCATACCTTCCAGAAAGTGGTTGCTTTTCTGTTCAGAGAGTTGCTGCTATTTTCTTCGCTCTCCTGTTGAGTTCGTAGGTGTTCAGAATGGTTTGACCCCTATCCAGCTAAATTCCTGGGACCAGACGAAATCCAGGTCTCCTACTCCTTCGCCATCTTGCTCCTCCCCCCCAAATTTTCTCTCTTAACCTTTTATCTCACTCCAGCCAACTCCAAATTTCCCTCCTATTCCTCATCTCCAAATCCCTTGAGTTGTCTGTACTATCTGTACGGACTGCATCCTAAGGCCGACATAGTCAGTTCCCCGCTCAACTTCTTGCAGCACTCAGCTTCCAGAACAGGTCAGTGGCATCCTAATTTAAGCACCTGGGACGCCCCTCAGCCCCCCACCCCAGAGGCTTCTCTCTAGTCCTAGTGCAGGGTACACCAGAAGTTTTGGGGAATTTGTGTCCATGGGAACATCCCTCAGCAAATGATGGATGGAAGTTGGAAGATAAATATGAAACTTCCTAGTCCCTAGGTGAGATGAGCATAACTCTGAGGTATGTTCTGCACTGTCTCCCAGAGATACCCAGCAGGACTGAGTAACAGTTGCCACAGCAATAATATGCTCAGTACCTCACCTTTTACATGGTTCTTTCCCTTTCCTTCTCACTTCCCTTCTCCCTTACTGTTGCTTCCTGGGATTGTCTCCCAAATAAACCACGTGAAGTTAAATCCTGTCTCAGCATCTGCTTCTGGAGGAGCCACACCCAAGACATACCCTTTTCTATTTCACCACCTCTCATCACTCTCCAACCGTGCCCCTGTGCATTCTGCCCCATCATGTCACTGAAGACCTTCATGTCAATGAATACAAAGGGCATTTTCAATTCTTAGTCTCATAGTGACATTATACAAATTGACTGCATACACCTCTTGAAACACTCTTGACAGCTCGATACTATGTACCACTGGTTCTCCTTTTACTTCTCTGCTTGTTTCTGCCTGGTCTCCCTTGTAGGTTCATCTGTCTCTGACCATGAAATGTTAAAGTTCCTCAAGGCTTGGTTCTACACCTACTCCTGTTCTCACTCTATAGTCTCTGGCTGATTTTATCCACCTCTTCACCTTCAGTTGCCACCCATAAAGAAAGAAATCACATTTGTATCTTTTGCCCAAACCTTTAGTCTGCACTCTAGACCAGCATGTCTGTCTAATTTATACCTCTTTGATATCATAAAGGCATCTCAAACTCAACAAGATCCAAAGGAAAACATGGCATTTCTTCCAAACATGACCCTATACTATCCTATTGATCTCTATCTCAGGGAATGTTACCACTATTCATCCAGTTTTAAAAGGCCAAAATCTAGTAAGTATTTCTCAATTCATTTCTCTTCATCACCATTCCCCAACACACATGTATAATCTATCATTAATCTAATTCTTTTTATTTTACCTCTTAAATATTTTTGAACCTGTCAATCTCTTTTGTCTCTCCACCATCTCCTAAACCTCTGCAAATATCTCCTAACTTGCTTGCCTACTTCCTCTCTACCACTATCCATGATCTATTCTCAAAGTCATAAGATTACTTCCATCCTCATTCCCCTCCCCAGATTTATTTTTTTTAAGATTTTATTTATTTATTTATTTATTTATTTATTTATTTATTTATTTATTTATTTATTTATTTTAGAGAGAGAGTGCATGAGCAAGAGAGTGGGGGGGAGGGGCAGAGGGGAAGGGAGAGGGACAAGCAGACTCTGCACTGAGTGTGGAGCGTGACTGGGGGCTCGATCCCATGATCCTGAGATCATGATCTGAGCCAAAACCAAGAGTCAGATGCTCAACAAACTGACCCACCCAGATGCCCTCCTCCCCAGATTTAAAACACTTTAATTTTAGGGCCACCTGGGTGGCTCAGTCGGTTAAGCATTGGACATTTGGTTTTAGCTCAGGTCATGATCTCAGGGTTCTGGGACCAAGCCCCGTGTTGGGCTGCATGCTCAGCTGGAGTCTGCTTGAGGATTCTCTTTCGCCCTCTCCCTCTGCCCCTCCCCACCCCGTGCTCTCTCTCTCTAAAAGAAATAAACAAATCTTTAAAATAAAAAAGATTCTCCCTCTCTCTCTCTGCCCCAGCCCCACCACTCATGCTCTCTCTCCCTCAAAAATAAAAAATAAACACTTTAATTTTAAACACTTTAAAATCATTGCTCATTAAATAGACACAAAATCCTTAATCTATGCCACAAGACCCTCCCTGTATGGCCTCTACCTATTTCTCCATCCTTCTCTGGTCCCCAACTTCCTCTCTATCTTCCTGATCTGGCTATAGTGTCCTTCTTTTGCTCCTTCACACATACTCCTTGACACAGGAGTCTTCATATATACTATTTTGTCTCTAAAACCCCTTCTCCCCCCTTCATTTGTTTCATATTTACTAATTTTTCAAATGTTGGTTGAATTGTTATTTCCGTAGGAACATTTTCAGTCACCTCTTGGGCCAGGCCAGTTATTACAGTTGAAATGCACAGTTATTTGTTCATTATATGAATAATTGCAATTTAATGAGTGAATGAAGAAAAGTTACGTTCCCAAAGCTAGAAGAATTTTGTTATTTCCTGTTGTGGGCTGAATTCTGCCCCCTTGAGATTCATATATTGAAGTCCTAATCCCTAGTACCTCAGAATGTGACTGTATTTGGAAATAGAGCCTTTACAGAGGTAATTAAGTTAAAATTGGGTCATTAGGGTGGCCACAATACAATATGGCTATGTCCTTATAAGAAGAGGAGATTATGATACAACACAGGACAACCTTGTGAGGACATAGTGAGAAGGTGGCCATCTGCAAGCCAAGGAGAGAGGCCTAAGGAAAAAAGAAAACCTGCTGACATCTTGATCTTGGACTTCTAGCCTCCAGAACTGTGAGAGAATACATTTCGGTTGTTTAAGCCACCCAGTTGTTATGGCAGCCCTAGAAAACTATTACATCTTGGATTTCTCAATGGGTTAGTGTATACTGTCTTGGAATTCATCCAACACCATCTCATCCCTCAAGAACTGTTCTCATATACTTTACCGCTATGCCAAATACAGTTTTTGACTCTGCCAAGATGATCCCATCTGCTCTAAATGAGGCAGCATTCATCATTATCCCATGTGTTCAGCTTGAAAGCAATCTTTATAAATTGAGGGATGAAATGACCTTGGTGTTATGTGCAGTACCCTCACTATATGGATAGAAATCAATAGTAATACAAAAGACAAAGTCTCTTTGAAAGCAAAAAGCAGTACTTTTTAAGGAAGCTGTCTTTGAGCTGCTCATGATACCTTCATTGTTGGGGAATTTACAGTTTCTCTCTCTTTTTATTTTTTATTTTTAAAGATTTTATTTATTTATTTCAGAGAGAGAGAATGAGAGAGAGCACATGAGAGGGGGGAGGGGCAGAGGGAGAAGCAGGCTCCCTGCCGAGCAGCGAGCCCGATGCGGGACTCGATCCTGGGACTCCAGGATCATGACCTGAGCCGAAGGCAGTCGCTTAACCAACTGAGCCACCCAGGCGCCCAGTTTCTCTCTCTTTTTAAAGAACAAACAACATTTTAAAATAAATCTTGTGGTCAATATTTTTACTTTTTCTGTTCATTTTACTCAGAGAAAGTGTGACAACTGGTAAAGTCTCCTGTTTGAAATGATAAGATGATTTAAGTGGGAAAATGGCATTATTTCGTAGCTGGAGATTTGGTGTTTTCTATTTGTTTAGTTTTAGAGAATATTGCGTCTTGGTTTATTAACTTTTATATGATAGTACTAATTGTAGGATAATTCTCTTTGAATATTTTATATCATTTTAATAAGTAGTACTATAAGTGGTTAATAGCCTAACAACAAAACTAGGCATGTTTTCAAATATGATTAATGTTTCTCTGTCTTTTTCTTAATGCTCCATTAACTAGTGCAACGTAAGTGGTCCTACTGCCAAAAGCCTTTACCATTAAATGGAAAATACATTTACTCACTTTGTGAATTAATTAAAGCCATATGGAATTTCGAGCAGAAGATTCTTACACATTTTGTTTTAGAGATTTAGAAAATACAGAGCCATTTGTACCCAACAGGACTCCCATATGCTTTCATATCTTAAAACAAAAATACAGAAACAAGTATTTCAACTTTTTCTCAGTAATGTCAGTTTTCATGTGTATGATTATTTCATGTATATGATCACATCTATATGATTCCAAGGTATATGTGATTGATAGCAGTGAGCTATACTGACTATCAAAACCTTTGGATGGGGGGAGATTTTTCAGTGGGTTTTCTCCTGATTCCATAAATCTCTAATATTTTAGAAATTTGAGTATGGGAATGGGGTACTGGCCACATGGGTAGTTTAGGTGATGGATGGCTATATCCCTAGCCTGAAAGAAACCATGTGCTTTTTCAACTGAACAGCTATGCCAAGTCAGTCACATAGGTGTACAGTAAGGAGTCCCACACATGAGTAGTTCCTTGTTCCAGGATTTGCATGAAAAGGGACTGTGGTGGCATAAGCAATGAAATGTATTGAGGACTTTTGTCCTCTGCATAGACTTCCTGTCTCCTTAGCTCAGTAGCTATTTATTGAACACCTGCTATGGGTCAAGCATGCACAGAGTAACTGAGCTGCATCTACACATTATGATATGGCATAACAGAGAGGTGGCACTGGTCCTCTCTCACTGCTTGCCCCAAAGAAGGCCGGCTCCAAGGGTTGATGTCCAATTATGGACATCCTTGAAGGAATTTGCTGGGAGTCACTTGTCTCCAGAAGCACTATTCCCCATCTAACATGAAAAATTTAAGATTGCTTTCATTTCATTTCCAAAGCTTAGGATATCGGTTCTCAAACTTGAGCATGCAGCAGAATCATCTGAAGGACTTGTTGAAACAGATCACTGTGCCTCAGCCACCGAGTTTCAGATTCAGTAGGTCTGGGGTGAAACCCAAGAATTTGCACTTCTAATAAGTTCCCAGTTGATGATAGTGTTGGTCTCAAGCCATTATTTAAGAACCACTGGTGGGGCGCCTGGGTGGCTCAGTCATTAAGCATCTGCCTTCAGCTCAGGTCATGAGCCCAGGGTCCTGGGATTGAGCCCCGCATCAGGCTCCCTGCTCAGCGGGAAGCCTGCTTCTCCCTCTCCCACTCCCCTTGCTTGTGTTTCCTCTCTCGCTGTGTCTCTTTCTGTCAAATAAATAAATAAATAAAATCTTTAAGAACCACTGGGCCAGGAAATAGCCAGTCCCAAGCAGCCAGAGCCCCCATTATTCTTACCCAAACACTACTCCAAGCTCTCTCAGCTCTTCTGTCCCAAAGGCACTTCCTAAGAAGGTTCATGCACCTCCAAGTTTCACCACCCAAAATGCCCCATTCAAAAAGGAAAAGAGAAGCATCATCAGAAGGAGGAGGTGTTCTATTATTGTTTCATTATTAATTGCAGGAATTGTATCTCCATCTTAATAACAATTTGATGAACACTTACTATATGCCAAACACTGTGCTAGGACTCTGAATAATAATGAGTTAACTTATACTGAGCACTTATCTGGGTGTTACGCTCTAGCTGTAGTCATTTAAATAGATGGTTTCATTTGATCCTCACTATAGCTCATTTTACAGGTGAGGAGATTGAGGTATATAGAAACTAATAACTTACCCAGAGACATATGACATATAGCTAGTGAATAGTGGAGCCAAAAATATGAAACCAAGAAAATGTGAGTTCTTAACCATTAAGATATAGTACCTTTCAGAGTCCATAGTCTGAAAAACAAACTGAGGGTTCTAGAGGGGAGGGGGCTGGGGGATGGATTATCCTGGTGATGGGTATTAAAGAGGGCACGTTCTGCATGGAGTACTGGGTGTTATATGCAAACAATGAATCATGGAACATTACATCAAAAACTAATGATGTAATGTATGGGGATTAACATAACATAATAAAAAAAAAACATATAGTACCTTTCAACATATATCTGTATGTCTATCTAAATTTCATTTAATCTTTTTTTTTTTTAAAGATTTTATTTATTCATGAGAGACAGAGAGAGAGAGAGAGAAGCAGAGGGAGAAACAGGCTCCCAAGGAGCAGGGAGCCCGATGTGGGACTCGATCCCAGGACCCTGGGATTATGACCTGAGCCGAAGGCAGACTCTTAACCATCTGAGCCACCCAGGCGCCCTAAATTTCATTTAATCTTAACAAGAACCCTAAAAAGTAGGCCTTGTTAGCCTCATCTGTAGATGAGGCAACTGAAGTTTAGAGACATTAACAACTTGGCCACAAGGTTAGGGATGGAAGGGAATGCAGGCTAGCTGGTTCCTCAGCACATGCTTCTGACATATATAGGATTATATTGGCCTTAGCAGGTAGGACAGCCATTATCCTCCCGAAGCTCATTGTGTACTCTTGGCTTGGCCAGAGCCCCTCTCCTGAAATGAAAGAGGAAGATGGGTTGGAGCCACCAAAATTCATATCACCTGAACAATGACGTATCAGTATCAAAGGGCTGGAACAGCTCCTCAAATAGATAGATGGTTGGCCACAATTTCTCTAAGTACCAAGAATTCAGCAGCAGCATCTGTTGGGGGTGGCACTTAGTTTTGGGCCTTTGGTTTTCCAGATTAAGATGATTGCTCTGTAAGGGACTAACTGGATCCACCTTTGGATTCATCAATATTCATGGACTTTCTGAGAGCCCAGAGTGTAACTTACTGCAAAATCCGGCACCTCCCAACACTGCCTCTTTCAGGAAGGAAGTGCTCATTGCTCCAGCTGCTGAAAGAGTTGGTAACTGACAGCTCACCGCTGAATCCCTCTCCAAACATTGCCCTTGGCTAAAGAGAGGTACATCATCCACGGTTATGCTTCCTTGGGGGTTAGGAGGACATCCCCTATCTACTGAATGGTTGATTCAGGGGCTTAAAGGCCCAGCCACCTGGTTATAATTCAGGATATCTCAACTGGGACATCCCAGTTCCAGAGGGCCTAGGGTGACCAACCATCCTGGTTTGCCTGGGACTGAGGGGTTTCCCAAGATGTGAGACTTTAAATGCTAAAACTGGAACAGTCTTAGGCAAAGCTGAATACCCTAAGAGACCCCCTTGTAATTGTCTGAGGCCCATCTTCTCCTTTTGCCCAAGGCTAACTCCTTCCCTTCCCTCACAGGTGATGTTTCCAAGAGCATTTCCCAATAATTTCTTATATGCTAATCCCCATCTCAAAGTCTGCTTTTCAGGCTTTCCCTAAAACCTGACAGGTTTCCCCTAACACCTGTGACACCAGACTGTAGAGGAGATGCTAGAGGGTACTATCTCCTCCTGTAATTTCTCCTCCTTCCCTTACTTGCTTAAGGACCCATAGGAAGAATCTGGAGAGATGGTGCCAAAGATGATGAACAAAATGAAGCTAACTCAAATTATAGCCAGATGCTGAATTCACTCAGCATCTCCAGTAGCTTAAATCCATTTGTCAGAGATGAAGTCATAATATCTGAAACAGACTGAAGTAAAGCTGACCTGTGCTATAACGAATACTTGTAGGTTTAATTTGTGGGAAAATCTATTCATATTGAAAGAAATTCTGAAAGACTCTACCCCAAAGTCTAGTCAGTCTTTCTGTCTGCCCCTCCCCCCACCCCCGCAAGCTTTTTGCTTTTGTCAGGGCTACTCCCTTTGCCAGAACTTTTAGCTAATAAAAATATGTTTGCTGAGCCTGACTCCCTGAAGCTGGATGCAACATTATTGAATTCTAAATTTTGTGTAACGTGGGCTATAATCAAGGTGGAGATCCTTACCGAAAAATAATTAGCTTTGGGGATAGAAAGCTCAACAGAAGCATAATAATTAAATTGGTTCTCTGTTTTTATTTTATTGGGAACACTAAGCTATATTGATCTCCTTTCAAACCAGATGCTGATTCATGCAGCCGGTTGCAAATCTTTGCTGAAGTGCTTAGGGAAAAAGGGATAAACTTGAGAATTCCACCCTAGTACTCTAATAGATTTTGGAAAATTCCAATACTTGGAGCTTCAATGTGCCTGGGTTGGGGTGCTGAACTCCTCCAAGTGGAATGACTCAAGTGGAAGATGCTGGTCCTTTAAATATCTGGTGGGTCTCCCAAAATGAAGGGAAAATCTAAGAGAACAGAATGTGTGTAGAGTTTCAGTTTTGCAAGATGAAAAAGTTCCAGAGATCTGTTACACAACAGTGAATATGATTAAATACTACTGAACTGTACAGTTAAAATAGGTTAAAAGGCTCTAGTGAGGAGATCTAGGCCAAGCCTGAAGTAGCAGATGACCTACTTACTGGTTCTGCTTATAGCTCAGACCTGATCCTAACAGGAGGCCTGAGGAGAAACCGTGGAATTCCGAATGGCTCCCACTCTCTCTAGATGATTCTCCCAGGCCCACTCTTCTTCCTAATATTCTGACCTTCAGACCTTGATTGCCAAGAGTATATCTCAACTGTTACTGTTCTGTTTTCATCTCTCAGGACCACCCTGCTCCTGTGCACCCCACTGAATGTGCCCCCTCCCTGTCTAATGGCCTTTTCTTGGCCTGGCATTTACCTTGTGTTGGATCCCTGTGTCCATCTATATACTGAGCTAGAGGCTACCAGCAGCTCATGCTTTTCTGGCCTTTCAGAAGGGGGTTCTCTGCCTAAAATGTCCCCCTCTCATCCCCAGGAAGTTAGACATACCCTCTATTTCATTCCCAAAGCCCCATTTGGACCCTGGCCATGTTCCGTTATAATTTTGTGTTCACATTATATCCGCTCACATTTTTGTCTCCCCAGCTAATACCAAACTGTGAGCAAGCTGAGGGCTGCAACTCATATGTAGCTGACTAGAAAGCTATTTTATTTTTATTTCTATGATAACACAAGTAGTTAATTTTTAATTTCACAGTTTTTGACAATACTGATAAAAATGAGTTCATTCTGAGAAAGAATCTGGTTGGAGAGAAAAAGATTTTATTGATCAAGTACTTATCAATTTTAGAAGTCATTGTTCTGATTTTTTTTTTTTTAAGATTTTATTTATGTATTTGACAGAGAGAGACACAGTGAGAGAGGGAACACAAGCAGGGGGAGAGGGAGAGGGAGAAGCAGGCCTCCCGCGGAGCAGGGAGCCCGATGCGGGGCTCGATCCCAGGACCCCGGGATCACGACCCGAGCCAAAGGCAGATGCCTAATGACTGAGCCACCCAGGCGCCCCGTTGTTCTGATTTTATATATAAGAGTCTAAAAGTTATTAAATGATTGCTGTGAGGTAATTTTATTGATTGTGCCAAGCGAAAAGTATTAATAGTCTTCCAGCATTTATCTACTATGGAAAATCAGTCTTCTAAAAAATAAAAGGCTTGTGTTGGATTACTACATTATATACCTGAAGCTAATATAAAACTGTACCTTATATGAGTTCTAGCAGTTTTATGATAGTGACTTATTTATAACTGAAAGCAAAACATACTATCCAATAGTTCATTCAGTATGATGTCTTCTTAATAAAGAAAATGGCATATTTAAAAAAATTATATCTTACTAATTGGATTTAAAATAAAAACTTTAAAAAATAAATAAAAAATAAAAGGCTGGTGTTAGTGTAAATAAATTGGCTGTGGCACAAAATGATTTCTTTTACTGTCAACGTGCTTTATCCAGTCTCCTTTTTATTTATGTCACTCTTACTAAATGCACTTCTCAAAAGAAAACAAAAAACAAATCTATTTGCTGTCACCTTCTTTTAGCTAATTGTTGACATGAAAGCTGTCAATTCCAAAGAGAGCTAAAGCTTAACATTTCAAAGAGTAGAGAATGAACTAGGGAGAGCATAAGATTTTTTTTAACTTCTACATTTATCAAAGTTATATTTCTATGTGCGAAGTTATAATGTGCATAACATGCATGTGTTTACAGACTTATATAAAAACCACGTCTGCCTTGCCATTTGCCCCCTTCCAGAGAAAATCACTTTCTCCTCTTCTAATTTATTTTTATTTAACTAGTCTATTTCTCTAAATAAAATGTTTCTCTTAATAATTGCTGCTTCTTATTTTTTCAGCTCAGGCATAATTAATTGACTTCCTACTGTGGAAAATGAGCATTTAACATCCTCCCCTCTCCTCAGTGTTCCTATATCTTAATTCCAGTTAGATCAATATTGTTCTTTACCTTTTTATGGCTATATAAATACTGTACGTGGGTGTGCTTTGTAGTCAAATATGATTACTTTTCCTTTTAATCACCTTTGATTCTCTTGTGATTAATAATTACCTCATGTTTGCTACATACTGAACATTAAACATTAATTAAATTCCGTATTTTCTGGCAAGTGTCTGAATCTCCTTTCAAGAGGTCCAGTCACATCAACTGTTTTTGTGATGTTCATTTTTCTTTTAGAAATACCTCCCAGTGCTTTTCCATCTGTGCTACTCTGGATACGTTGCCGTCTTTGCCTTTGCCAATGTGAGCCATGCAACCATGCTGAAGAACATCTTTACCTCTCTCCTGTGTTGGATCTCCTGGGTCCTGTATTCAGGGATTTCTTCATTGGTAAAGCACACCCTGCAGTGGTGCCCTAATAGAGTACGAAATGGTAAGTTTTTAAAAACCTTATATGTCTTCCTAATTGACTGATAATTTGGTTCAGTATAGAATTCTAGGTAGGAAATCATTTTTAAAGCATTGTTCCATTTTCTTCTCGCTTCCAGCAATGTTGTTGAGAAGTCTAAAATTATCCCAATTCCTGATCATTAGTATATGACCTATTTATATTATCTCCATCTCTCTCTATTTATATATCTCTCTTTCTCTGTCTCTATCTCTCTTGACTTGTATGTAGGACCTTTTAAACCCAGGATCCTGAATTTCTTGATGATGGGTCCTAGTGTGTGTTTATTTTTATATGTTGCCCTGTTTGCTTTGTGAGTTTTTTAAAATTTGGAAACATATCCCTTTGATCCTGAACATTTTCTTGAATTATTTTATTGATGATTTTTGCCTGTCTATTTTTTTCTTTTTTCTCTTTTGGAGCACCTGTTACTTGGATTTTGGACATACTGGACTGGTTCTTTAATTTTCCTTTCTCTCTGATTTTTCTATCTCTTTATTTTTTTAAGTTACTTTCTGGAAGAGTTTTGGAAATATATCTCCTTATCCAGCTATTGAGGTTTTCATTTGTGCTACCATTAAAAAAAAATTTAAGAGGCATAGTCATCTTCTGAATGTTCCTTTTTAATAATACCCTGTTCTTCTTTCATGCTTGCACTATCTTCTCTGGTGAGATTAAGAATAAACTTTTAAGGTTTCCATTTTTTTAATTGTCTTCTCCCTACCTAGGTACTGTAACCTCTAACTCGTTTTTTCTCTGATGGGTTCTTTTTGGTCTCAATATTTTATATTAGAGGCTTTCCTCAGATACCTGGAATTCTTGGTGTCTGCTCCTGTTTAAGAGTGTGGGATTAAATATCTAATTGGCAGCTCTGGCCAATCAGAGTCCCCCATCTCCCTGGCTGAGTGATTAGCTCAGGAATGAGCATATTGTCACAGGTCAGTTTAATAAGTATCTTCCTTTGATGTTTTAAAAAAAACTACTTCCTATTCCTGGTGTTACTAAGCTAGCAGGACATGGACTTACTGGTGTCATCTTGACCAATGCATGGGAAGAACTTTCAAGAGATGGAGAGACAGACAGAATGTAGATAACATCTCTTAAAGCCCTGAATTTGATTAATTACTTAACTTCTCCATACCTTCAGCCACTATAGACCCCTGGGGTTTTTTTCTGCTTAAATTATTTTGAGTTGGGTTTCTATGATTTAAACTTAAAGTTTTTTTGACAGATACATTTCACAATGTTTCTATGTCTGATTAAAAATAATATAATTTGTGCCACCTACAAATGCAAAGGGTCATCAACTATTGATCATTTCCTTCAGCTTTCTCAAAATGGCTTATATGTCCTGTGAGTACCGATGTGTCATCCAGTCCAATATATAGTGACATTGAGAATGGGGGAATGGGCCATAAAAATATCATCTACAAGTAACAGTGATGATAAATTCACGTTTTCTATGAGGGCTAGCTCCTCTCCTTCAAAGCTCTCATTCAGTTCCAGGCTACTTAAATATGGAGAAATTGTGCCAAAGGTTGTTCTAGGATTTCTTATTTTTCACTTTCATTGATTTCCTCCTGATAGTCTAGGTATTATATCTCCTCTTTGGAGTTTTCTGTACTTAGCTTGTTTGTGATAGTGATGTGAACATCCCTTATTCATAATGCCCTTGTTTCCCAGATGCACCTATTCTTTTTTTTTTTTTTTTTTAAGATTTTATTTATTTGACAGAGAGAGACACAGCGAGAGAGGGAACACAAGCAGGGGGAGTGGGAGAGGGAGGAGCAGGCTTCCCGTTGAGCAGGGAGTCCGATGTGGGGCTTGATCCCAGGACCCTGGGACCACGACCTGAGCCGAAGGCAGACGCTCAACGACTGAGCCACCCAGGCGCCCCAAGATGCACCTATTCTTAATCTTGAAATTTTTACACAACCATTTTAAGACTCAGATTGCTTATGCAATTTCTGGTTACTCTTTTTAGCAGGTGGGAAATAACTTCTCAATTTGAAAGCTACGTCTATTATTTAGCAAATTCTGGTTTAGATTCCTCTAAGATAAATGAGAATTTAGAATACCATAATGATACTCGCTTTTTTCTTAAGCCATGGCTGAATGTAAAATACCCTTTAGCTTTTCAGTGTTTCTAAAGATCGCTCTCATAAACTTCACATTCCTGCAAAATCAGGTTGCTTTGGAAAGCAGATACAACTCTGTGTCTCACACTGCTGTATCCATAGGGCCTGATGCATTTTCTATGTCCATAAAAAGAAGCCACAGAATAATGACTAATTTTACTAGGAAACAGTTTTGCCTGTCAAAAATACTTTTAGAGATTTGGTAATCAATGTGCCTAATTTTGAAAACATTGGGAAAATGGTTTATCATATTTATTAGTCAGTTCCATCACACATGAGCCTCTGGGCATGCTTACAGGATACTAGGGCTGGAAGAGAGAGAAAATCATTCATCGAGTTTCATGCTCTATAGTATTATAAAAGCAAGAAATAGGCTCTTATCTCAGAACCAAGAGCTGCTTGTGGGGCCTGAATTTTAAAATAAGGAGTGGGGTGTTCCCCAAGAGAGACAATACATTTGGAGGCTCTAGAGAGAAGAACCAGGTATCCTTCAAACATAATCACTTGATCATTAAGGCCCCCAAAGGACTCTTCAATCCTTGCCTATCTTTCCTCCTACCCCCCTCTTTTTCTATGGGATCCATGATTTTATCCCAGTTTTCTTTTTTTACCTTTTGTTAATTTTTCCATTTTGAATATTTCTACTTGCTTTCTCTCCCAAAATATGGCTCTACAGCTAAACACAGTCTGATTATTTTTTTCTTTGAGCCTTGTCTAATTTTAAAATACTTGCTAGCTTTTCAGTCGTTTGATCTGGTGGCAAGTACAGTATGCATCTTAATTTAAGGACAACTTGCTATTATCACTACAGTGAAACAGATAAGGAATGATACATGAGCACATACACACATTTAATAATTGAGACAGACTCCAGTCTAAAAGTTTCCATTACCTTTTCTCAAGGATTCTGGAAAGTATCTCTCCCCACTTGGACAATATCCAGAAGGTAGAACAATGAGACATTTAAAAAAATCCATACCTCCTTCTTCCTCTAGCTCGTAGAAAGATTGTTAGAGTGTAATCTACAAAACAATGTCAAATTCCTTATCTTTAGAAAACAAAATGTCCATGGAGTCTGGCTGTACAAAACAAGCAGGTTCAGGGACGCCTGGGCGGCTCAGTCGGTTAAGCATCCAATTCTTGGTTTTGGCTCAGGTCATGATCTCAAGGTTGTGGGATCAAGCCCCACCTGGGGCTCTGTGCTCAGCGTGGAGACTGCTTGGGATTCTCCCTCTCCCTCTGCCCCTCTCCCTGTTCATGCTCTCTCTCTCTGAAATAAATAAATAAATAAATAAATAAATAAATAAATAAATAAAATCTTTTTTAAGAAAAGAAGCAGGTTCGGGGTGCCTGGGTGGCTCAGTCGTTAAGCGTTTGCCTTCAGCTCAGGTCATGGTCCCAGGGTCCTGTGATCGAGCCCCGCATCGGGCTCCCTGCTCGGTGGGAAGCCCGCTTCTCCCTCTCCCACTCCCCTGCTTATGTTCCCTCTCTCGCTGTGTCTCTCTCTGTCACATAAATAAATAAATAAATCTTTAAATAAAATAAAATAAAAAAATAAAAAAAGAAGCAGGTTCATCCACATCACATTGTTCTTATTTTTCCTAGTGGCCCAAAGGCAGAGGGTTTCTAGTTCATGATCATGAGGCTACAATTCTAAAAATATGTTTTCCTTGAAGTGACCATGTGGTGCTTAATAAGAGTGATAGCCTTGGCATCAAGAGGCTATGTTTCTAGATTTATAAAATTTAGATTATATCATTTTAAGGTCTTTTCCAGCTGTAATATTTTATGTTGTGTATCAATATAGCTGTTCCCTCTTGGAAGAATTTTCTCTCTTTTTGTTCTTTTCATTTTTGAAAGAAAATGCCTTATTTTGTGAAAAGATCTTTGTGAAACCCCCACTTTATAGAATATGATAAGTCCCTGTCCTTCAATCCCTCCATTATACCTCTCTCCTTCCAGGGATAGTGAGAAGGTTAAATCGACTAAACCTTATAATTCTAAGCTTTCTTGGCTTAATATTATTACATGGGGTTAAGAACTCTGAACAGCTCTACAGACACTCTCTCATCTTGTTTTTCCAAGAGGATTTTATTCTTGACCTTCAAGAGTTGAAATAATTTGAAGATAAAATGTTGAGGATTTTGTAGTAACTATTTCTCTACACCACAAATGGTTTTCCTCAGCACAGAGCTTTCATTAGGGAACTTCCAGTATAATGGTGAACATCCTCACAGACAAACATTTTGACTTTCACTCTTGGGATGGTGTACGGGGAGACATGAGCTGGATTTATGTTTCAATATTAGATAAGTTCTGCCAGACATTTTTTTCCTTGAGGTTAAAACCACTCTAACGTGGGCGCTTGAGTTTTATTCTTCTCTGAAATCACTCTCATAACCAGTTTATTGAGAAGAGGGTATAAAAATGATTGGGTTTATTTTTCCTTCAATCACTACTTTCAGCCATGTGCTATCATATCTCCCTTTTATGGAAGATAGTGAATCACTTAATGCATATCTTGGAAGATTCCACTACCTTCTGGTGGCTTTCAGTTACTTCAAGACCAGCCCAGGTTAAAACTTCAATCTCAGACTTGATTTATAACTCATTTCCTCCATTGCCCACAACGTAAGTTTAAGCTGGGACAATGACTGCCGCTAGTAGAGGAGCTTAATGAGCTCTGAAACATGGTTTTTCCCACTCCACTTCCACAACTAACTCTAGAGAAAGGCAGGAAGGAAAGACAAGGAAGAAGACAAGTGCCTCTTGACTTAAAGTGGCTGTTGTCATAGTGTCCCTGGCTAACACTCTCGGTTCGTTGATTCCCCTGTGGCAAACATCTGAAGAAGCCACATATTGACTCTCTGGTGAAGTGAGTTTGAGGCTATAAACTCTTAGGGATGGAGGATTTAAAAGGGTCTCTTTGCTGCTGCCTAAGCCCCTGAAGATGCTGAGAGGTTTAGCTTTGGCCCCTTCCAGCCTCTCCTCAGCTCCCATAGCTTCTTGTTCCAGAGGTCTCATTGAGAAGGTAGCCTTCTTGGGTGGAATATCAACAAGATAGATCAAATTCACTTAGCATGGGTCCCCAGAAGCATACTCTCAGACAAGAAGTGCAGAAAAGGAGTTGGGTAGTGAGGCAGAAAAGGGAAGACAGCCAGTAAAGAGTATATTAGAAAGCAAGTTACCCCCTCAGGTAGCTGGAGCTAAGTTCCCTGGGAAACTCTGGGAGCTAGATTAGAATGTGTGTCTTAGAGTTATCTTGCCTGAGGGGCAAGGGAGAGGAGCGTTATATAGCGGTCCCTTCAGTCATTGGTTGAGGGTTACTCTCAAGGATGTAAACTGCTCAGCATGTTTGGCCTGTGAAAAAGCTCTTGGATACACAGATGCTGGGAGTTGGTATTTCCCTTCATGGAGCCATCTCCAATCTCACACCCACAGGTCTACCGTTGGCCAGGGCTGCGTTGTTTTAGGCTGCAGATCTGTGGGGGTACCTGGAGAAGTTCTGTAATACGTGCCTTATTCCCTGACTCAGGCTAGAGGAGCAGTAGGTTTGTGGGCACATTGTCCTCATGGTGGGAGTTGGAGACTCACAGAGGGGTGAGAGGAAGCACTCAGGGCTTCTTAAAGCCTAGCCTTTGAACTCACTCTCTGTCACTTCTGCCCTACTCTTTCAGTGGTCAAGTTCAACATCCATAGGGGGATGGAGAAAATACTATTTCTCCCCTGAAAATAGAGCAGGGGGCAAGGGAAGTGAAGATTTGGTAAACAATAATGTCATCTACCACACATGGTCTTCAAGCATGGAAAAAAATTTAAGAGTCTCAAAATGGATAGTAACAAATGTCTAGAGAGAACAAAGAAATGGCTACTGCATTTGGTGGTTAAAGAAATTGACTACTTTCAAGTACATATCTTCGCCAGAACTGAGGAGAACAAAATAAGACTTTAGGTAGTGATTACAATTTTTAAAATAATAATAATTTATTAATAAATAATAAATACTTATGTAATAGTACCTATATTATAATAATTAATTTATGAGTTCTATTAAAATATTAAAAAGTAATAACTGAGACAGCTGGTGTGTGCAACTCAGTTTCTGAGAGCTTGGCAGTGAGAAAAATGAGAAGGTTGAACAAGAGCCAGAGAAGAGAGTCAGGAAAATATCATAGGAAAAACATGTGACTCTTTGATGGAACAGAATAAAAAACATTATGAAGACAAAAAGAGAGGGTTTAACTACAAAACAAAATTTCCTCAGGAGGCGAGAGTTCATTCTGCCAAAGAAAACTCTAAGGCCAAAAAGAAGAGAATGCCAAATTTGGCGAGCAACCTCAAAAAGAAGAAAAAAAAAAAAACAAAACCTTTTCTGGGAACTTTTTGGGAAGATTCCAAACTAATTGTTAATTAAAATAATTATTAACTGTGTTAATTTTGTCATGGAATGAATATCTGGAAGTTTTCACTCCCTTCATTTTCAGTGTTCTTTTCTCCTACACTCTTAATTTGACAAATCAAGTCCTGAAATAAGAATAAAAATAATAAGTGTGGTAGGCTGAATAATGGCCCCCAAAGACATTCACATCCTAGTCCCTGGAAGCTATGAACGTGTTATGTTAAAAAGGGATTTTGCAGGTATAATTAAGTTAAGGCTCTTGAGTTGGCAGATTATCTTGGATTATATAAGCAGACTCAGTGTAATCACAAGAGTCCTTATAGGAGGGAGGCAGGAGGCTCAGAGTGGTAGTAAGAAGACAGGCAATGTGAAGAAGGAAGCAAAGATGGGAATGATGCAGCCAGGAGCCAAGGGATGAGGACAGACTTCCAGAAGCTGTAGGAAGCAAGGAATAGATTCTTTCCTGGAACCTCCAGAAGGGTCCATCCCTGCCAACACCTTAACTTTAGCGCCTTAAGACTCATTTCAGACTTCTGATCTCCAGAACTGTAAGGTAATAAATTTGTGTTGTTTTGAGCCAGTACATTGTGCTAATTTGTTACAGCAGCAAAAGGAAATGAATATAGTAAGTGACAATTACTGGGTGCTCCCCGTGTGCCAGGCACAGTGCTGAGTGCGATGAGGTGCCCTGTTTCCTTACCCCATGTTACAGTGTGGGAACTTGCTGCCAGCTACACAGCTGCTATGTGCTGGGAGTCATGACTCACACCCAGGCCTCAGAGCCCATGCTGTTCCCATTGTGTTAAAAGTTAGGGATCTGGGGCACCTGGGTGGCTCAGTCGTTAAACGTCTGCCTTCAGCTCGGGTCGTGATCTCAGGGTCCTGGGATCGAGCCCCACATCGGGTTCCCTGCTCAGCGGGGAGCCTGCTTCTCCCTCTCCCACTCCCCCTGCTTGTGTTCCCTCTCTCACTGTGTCTCCCTCTTTCAAATAAATAAATAAAATCTTAAAAAAAAAAAAAGTTCGGGATCTACCATTCTCCACTAGAAGTCACTAGAGCTTCTTAGAGAAATTGCTGATTCTAGAACTGGAACAGGAAAGACAAGGTAAGACAAGATGAGCCTTGGAGTATCTTGTAGTCCAGAAAGCAAGAAGTATTAAAAAAAAAAAAAAAACAAGAGGAGAGGGGCAAGTCAAAGAGACACAGGAACCAACCTGAACATGCTCCCAATAGTCAAAACTGGAACAATTTGAGCAACAAAATAAAGTCATACTGGATTATAACCCAAAGTAGAAAATAAATAGCCATGCATCCATACTGATATAAATAAATGATAAAAATAAGCAATTAGAGAGAAAGGACCTACGTCCCTCACAAAAGAGTTCTAAGTAATATATTTAGATACCTACCCCCACCCCCACCCCAGTTTGGACTAAGTTTAGTGACTTGTCCTAATGAATAGAGAATGAAAAGGGAAAAGTAGTAACTTTTCAGTGGAGAAACGTAGCAGACAGCACTTTTCCAAATAGTCAAGATTAATATCACCAGTGATAAGTCATGTGGACATCACGTTTCTCCTGATGTGATGTGATGAAAAGGGCACTTCACCTCTCTGTTTTTTTTTCCTCCAAAATCTGTATCTCAAGCCCAAATCATGAGAAAACATCACATAAACTCAAATTGAGGAAGATTCTACACAATATCTAACCAGTAGTCTTCAAAACTGTTAAGATTAAGGAAACTGTGAGAAACTGTCACAGACCAGAGAGCCTAAGGAGACCTAACAACTAAATGCAATGTGGTATATACTGGATGAGATCCTTGAACACCAAAAGGACATTAGTGGAAAAATATAGAACACTGTGGTTTTGTTTATTATTCTTTACAACAGCAATGACAATTTGATGGAGTAGATTACCCTTTCCCATATGTCACAGGACCCCAAGAAGTAAAGGAAGACAGGTTTTATTGTCTTCATTTTACTGTATCATTCAATGCTCACAATTTATTGGGCCCAGTCCTAAACAGATTAGAGATAATATCATGTACCCCATTTAATCCCTGTATCGGCCCCATGGAGCAGTTACTATTTCCATCCTCATTTTCCAGAGGAGGATACTGAGGCACAGAGAGGTTAATTGACTTGCTCAACTTAACACAGCCACTAAACAGGGGAGCCTGACTTTGAGCAGAGATGTTTGGCTCCAGGTCTTGCCCCTAACCACTAAGCTATAGTGCCTTAGGTTTTTGGGGTCAAAGAGGCTAAATGATTGGCTCAAAATCATAAAACCAGTTGTTCAGAACTGAGACCACCGTTGAGATCTCCTCATTCCCAGTCCACCATTTGCCCCTATTTCTAGACACCACCACCCACTTGGTTTTCCTTTCCCAAAGCACAATGAAATTAGAATTTCAGAAGCCAATCTGAATATGCTCTCAATGGCCGAAACAGGAACAATTTAAGCAACAAAATAAAGTAGTATTGGATTAAAACCCAAAATGTAAAATAAATGGTCTTTCATCCATACTGAATGATACAAGTATATGATTGAATATATAAGTGTAAGTATATGATTGAATATATAGATAGAGGAGAAAGGAATTCTTTGACTTTCACTCTATCTTAACAACCCAAAACAGGTAAGAAGTCTCAATGACGTAGATTTGTGGTCCCAGGTTGAAAGCTGAATAGAGAGAAAAATTTTGTCACTGGTTTAGTTTCCTGACAGGATTCTGATGATTGTTTCAGAGCTGATGTCACTTCAAAATTTCTTAGGCCTGGTGGATATTATCTTGACAGTTCTTGACCTTTTTTAATCCTTGAGGTTTAACTTTATTTACACTGACTTTATATCTAATATCTTTTGGCACCCTTTGGAGTGTTACTTCAGTATATGTTCTCTGTAGTTGGACAGTAATGTTGATTGGCATCAGTTGTTGTCTTCAAAATACTTGGTTTTAAAAGAGAAGGATGGGGGCGCCTGGGTGGCTCAGTCGTTAAGCGTCTGCCTTCGGCTCAGGTCATGATCTCAGGGTCCTGGGATCGAGCCCCGCATCGTGCTCCTTGCTCCACGGGGAACCTGTTTCTCCCTCTCCCGCTCCCCCTGCTTGTGTTCCCTCTCTCGCTGTCTCTCTCTCTCTCTGTCAAATAAATAAATAAAATCTTTTTTAAAAAATAAAAAAAAAAAAGAATGACTTTTAAGACTTACAGACTTTAGGGATGCTTTTATGACTTTTTCAACTTTTGAAACTCTCTTTCCGGAAGTAGTATTCAGATTGAATCTGAAGGAGAATGGAGAGGACTAACTGTGATCATATTTTCTTTAAAACTATGTCAATATTGGGCGCCTGGGTGGCTCAGTGGGTTGAGTGTCTGCCTTCAGCTCAGGTCATGATTCCAAGGTCCTGGGATTGAGTCCCATGTGGGGCTCCCCACTCAGCAGGGAGTCTGCTTCTCCCTCTCCCTCTGCCCCTCCCCCGGCTTGTGCTCTCTCTCAAATAAATAAATAAATAAATAAGTCAATATCTCACAGATTCTTGGATTCTCATGGAAAGGGGGATGAAAACTCTTTAATTCAGAAAATTACCAGTTGGATTCACGAATCAATTGTACTCTGGTTTGAAATAATAAAACTGAGGAAAAGCATTTCCAAATTTATTTATTTATTTATTTTTAAGATTTTATTTATTTATTTGAGAGAGAGAGAATGAGAGAGAGGAAGCACATGAGAGGGGGGAGGGTCAGAGGGAGAAGCAGACTCCCTGCCGAGCAGGGAGCCGGATGCGGGACTCGATCCAGGGACTCCAGGATCATGACCTGAGCCGAAGGCAGTCGCTTAACCAACTGAGCCACCCAGGCGCCCCAAATTTATTTTTTTTTAAAGATTTTATTTATTTGACAGAGAGACACAGCAAGAGAGGGAACACAAGCAGGGGTAGTAGGAGAGGGAGAAGCAGGCTCCCTGCTGAGCAGGGAGCCCCATGCGGGGCTCGATCCCAGGACCCTGGGATCATGACCTGAGCCCAAGGCAGACGCTTAACGACTGAGCCACCCAGGCGCCCCAAGCAGTTCCAAATTTAGTAGCAACTGTGATAACACATAAAATTTGTAAAGGGCATTCCCGTTTCCAAAGTGCTCTTACTCAAGTTTTCTCTCTAGAGTCTCACAAAACTCAGTTAGATTGGTATTTTATTACCTGTCATAAGTGAAGAAATTGAGGTTGGACCCAGGTTCACTCAGCTAATTGTGGGCTAAACTGAGATTCCATCATTTCATGTGACCTTGAGTCCTTAAAAAGAAAGGATTGGAGTAGGGAAAACTCTTGCCAGTATGTCAATAATCGTTGCTTTGATAAGGACTACATATTAATTGATTCTTCCTAGATATGCCACTTCCATCAAAATGACAACAAAACACATTCACTAGTTTATCAGAGTAATAGAAGATGAAAGAAGATCAATACTAATAGTGACCATTTATTATAATCTTACCACCTTTCAGAAGCTGGAAGTGAAAAAGTCATTGTGAGGCAAAAGTCTCCCATAACCTGGTGAAATAATAGATCAAATCTCTCAAGGATAAGTTTTTTTAAAAAAAGAAAAGACCACAGTGCCTTAAAAGGGCCTCGCACAAAAATTTGTATTCAATTTTTTTTTTTTATTAACCAGCATAAGTAATAGTCACTGGTTTATTTGGAGAGGTTTCTCTTTTCTTGGCAGAGAAACAATATAAATTAAGTCAGTTTGGTCACCATAGGCTTAGTTCTATCTGAGAAAACCTCGCCTAGATGAGGTCTGCAACCTCCTTCATCTTGGGGACCACCAACAGGACTTCACAGGAGTCTTGGGGAGCTGTGAGCAGGAAGCCTCCTGCAGGCAGAAAACTGGCAAATTGATCCTGCATAAATCCCTATATGGCTTCCCACTGCTCTTACCGTGGCTTTCCTGGTCCTAGCACAGTCTGTCCCCAGGAAGCCCCCCAACTCTATCTCTTGCCTTTGCACATGCTGTTCCTTTTGAATGGCACACTCCTTCCCATTCTTTGTATGGCTAATGCGCACTTATCCTCAGGTCTCATTGTAGGGGTTCCTTCCCCTAACTCCCCGCATCCGGGTAAGGAGTCCCCTCAAGTGCTCCAGAGCGCCCCCTAGTTTCCCTCTCGTAGCACTCACCACTTTGTACCACAGTCCCTCACTGGAATGTCAGCTTCTTGAAGGCAGTGACTCATCTGTTTTCTTCCTTGTTTTATTTCTTTTGCCAGGGAGACCTGGCCCTTGGCAGGTGCTGAGCAAATATCTGTTGACTGAATGAAGCAAAACAAGGAAGCAGAAGAGGTAAGAGAAGAAAGGGATGAGAGAGAGAGAATTGCTTTTGAAGGAGCAGAGTGAACTGTCCATAGCAATAATGTCCCACGTTTGAGTGACATCACTGGTTTCTACGCAGAAGCTATATCATGACATAGCCTTCTTTTCCTGCTTGCAAATTACAAAGATTACATACCTTCAGTTTTCTTCAGCAATAGATAAGCAGACAATGAGATCCAACCAACAACAGAAGTAACAATAGCACCTTGCATTTTTATGCCATTTTACAACTTTTATATTTTTTAAGATTTTATTTATTCATGAGAGACAGAGAGAGAGGCAGGCAGAAGCAGAAGCAGGCTCCCCACGGAGCAGGGAGCCTGATGTGGGACTTGATCCCAGGACCCCGGGATCATGACCTGAGCTGAAGGCAGATGCTTAACCAACTGAGCCACCCAGGTGCCCCATTTTACAGCTTTTAAAGAGTGGTCATGTAACTGTCATATCAATTCTGGGAGTCAGGCAGGACAAGTGTTATTATTACTCTCATTTTATGCATGAGGAAACTAGGACTCTGTGACACATGACTTGCCACTTAATGAACACATGACATTGGCAGGTCAGTAATTATTTTTTAAAAGACAGGCAGTAAGCGATGCATGGGTTAGGGTGGGGGTTGGGTCTTGCACTCCAGCCTTTGGGACTTATTAATTGGGATGTTTAATTGCCATGATAAAATCTTCTTTGCAAGTTTGTTGTGAGTATTAGGAATGAGAAAATTTATGTCACTTGCATAATACACTGTCTGGGACTCAATAATCATTATATATTTGTTGATATATATATTTTTTGCCTTCATGTGTTTGTTTTTCTCTAACTTGCCAGTGAGTTGCATCAGTGGTCCCCCTGCAGTCCATTCAGAGTTGGTGACATCCATTTAGGATAGTACAATTTGTGGGCTTAGAGTGAAAGGGTTAATGTAATTTTCTTCAGGCTTGTGCCCAGGAACATTAGTAAGATTGGAAAATATAAGGTAGTTATCCTGCAATTTGCCACAGAAAAATGGGAACAGTATAGGAACCTGCAAGCAGGATATCAAGCATCTACCCCCACAATGTTTCAGGAGTGGAAGAAATCTGGTGCCAACTTGTACTGCACAGGGTCTGTCTATGATCACAATGAATAATACCAATACTGACCACATGGATGATGTAGGTCTAGTTTATAGTCAATGGGTGCCCAGAAAGGTGAGGGGTATGGTCAGAAAAGACTCATATAACTGTCATTCATTCATACGTTTACTCAGCACATATTTATTAAATACCCAACTAGACGTAACACAAGATGGTAGGTCCCATAGGAGTTACAAAATGGAATGAGATTAGGGTCCTACCTTTAAGGAATTTACGGTCTCTAACATGGATAAGGAACATTTCTTGAGCTCTCCCATTGTACCAGGCACTGTTCTAAACACTTTCCATGTATTAGCTCTTTTGATCTTTACAACAAATGAATAGGTCACATGTTATGACTAAAAATCGCATTATACAAGTGGGAAAACTAAAGAAGGGAGAGATGAAGGCACTTGCCCAAGTCCCTAGAACATGTACTCCCAGCGGGGGAGATAAGCAAAAGTCTCAAGTGTTCAAATCCAGCAGTGCCTTCTACCACAAACTCAGTACCTTCGGCTCCCGGCACAGGCAGTTCTGCTGACCAGCGGGGGTGGCCTGCGACACCTCCCACAAGATTGTGGTGGCTGACAGGGGTAATCATCACAACCAGACCTTCACCTTTTAGGGCTAGTTCCTCCTCAAGTTTGTTTCTATTTTTATTAAATGATTGTACAGCTGTCTGCTTTTAGAGAATCTATGGATAAAAGCCTTCTTTTCCCTGGAGTAGAGAATATCAACCTTGAGATTTGTTCTTTCCCCATACTTGCTATCATCCAAAACTTTCAAAATTAATGTACCAAAGAATTACCTGTTTAATGCTTATAAAACCACTTCTTAGGCTATTTACTTGGAAATGAATTCCATGCAAGGGAATAGGGCAATAGGGCAGAAGGAGAATTTCTTTGAAAATATGATATCAAGGAAATGTTTTAAGTGTTGAACCAGCAGGTACTTCAGGTGAGGAAATACATGCCTTTCAAATAATGACGAAAGCCATTTGAAGCAGAACAGTGGCGACAAGTCCAATTTGTTAAACAATCTGAAGATGTAGAAGTGTAACACTTCAAATATATTTAGTGTCTGCCTTTACACATAGAAGGAGTTTTATTCCAGTAACCATGGTTACATTATATACTACTCAGGTACTCATAAAGTGAAAGAGATGAGTGAAGAGTAAAGTTAAACGCTACTGAGATACACAAAGCTGTGACTGGTACTATAATGGAATTTCCTTTGGCTTTGAAGATTTAGATTTGCATGTACACTGATCTAGTTATTTCTATGTATGCATTTTACCTTTATCAGGACTATACTTTGACCAGGTAGATAATAATGTCTTATAATCTAAAATAGTAAAACTTCTCAGAAATACGTGTACTAACTATGGTGGGATACTGGGAATCCTTTGGGTGAGTACAGATGTGGGAGTAAGGGGGAAATCAATAAGAGTAGCATGTAAATCTGAAGAAGGGATATAAATCACAGTGTTTATGAGAAGGACACATAATTACAATTAAGGATTTAAAAAAAAACAAATACAGGAACTTCTCTCCAGTATAAAGGAATAAGTGAGTCCAAAAAGCTCAGTTGTGTCATTGCATAGTTAATAAATCATTTGGTACAAGCCTGTGCAGCTAGCTGACCAGGGGTTCCAGGAGCCTGGCTATAGGAAATGAACCCTTTCTTGTCCTTGCTATGGTTTAACATCACCTGATGGCAGTTGTCTGCTCCATCTTTTTTTTTTTTTTTTTTTTAAAGACTTATTTATTTATTTTTGAGAGAGAGAGAGAGCACGAGCAGGGTGAGGGGCAGAGGGCTAGAGAGAGTCTCAAGCAGATTCCCTGCTGAGTGCAGAGCCTGATGCAGGGCTCGATCTCATGACCCTGAGATCATGACCTGAGCCAAAATCCAAAATGGGACTCTTAACCGACTGAGCCACCAGGCGCCCCTAATTTTCATTCCTTTATAGTTATCACATCTCTCTTTCTCTCTCTCTCTCTCTCTCTCTCTCTCTCTCTGTCCCCCTTGAGAGAGGCTTCTAGGTTCCCTTCTTTATTCTTTTGTAGTAAACACTTGTTTTCATTCTCACCATCTGTTTCTCATGCTCCACCTTTCAAATAATCCTCTATTTCCATTGAATATCCATGGGTTTTAGGTGCAGTTACTTTTCTCCTAGTCCCATGAGTCAAACATGTGAATTAGGACAAGTCAGTCAGAACTTGCCATCTTTCTGACCATCTCTTCATGGATGTGTGCATCAACTATGCCTGTTCAATCCGAGTGAATCTTAGGACTTTTTTTGGGAACTCTGAAACACAAACCCTCTTTCCTTATGGACTCTGTGGTATGCAAATGTGACGCCTGGAACTTCTGTCACCCTTTTGCCACCATGGGGAAAGCCTGTCTGGGAAGAATGCTGACTCCTGAAAAAGGGAAGGGCTGAGGGAATGACAAAGGAATGATACTGGAGCTCTTCTCAAACCACTCATAGAAAGCATGACATTAGTCAAGTGAGCTCTCTATCTCTACCACAAACTCAGCAGATAATTTTTCCTTTTATTTCAAAGAGAAAATAGAAATCAGACAGCCCATCACCAAATTTGCAAACCAAATTTCCATTGATGAAATGTCTTTTCCTCTCTAAGCCTCAGGTCTCCCCCATGCTCTGGACCCTAGGTCCCTCTCCGTTAGCATTCAAACTCACTCAAGCATCTCTCAATTAAAAATCCCTCACTCCGGGGGGTGGGGTGGGAAGGATGGGGTGACTGGGTGATAGACACTGGGGAGGGTATGTGCTCTGGTAAGCGCTGTGAATTGTGCAAGACTGTTGAATCTCAGATCTGTACCTCTGAAACAAATAATGCAATATATGTTAAGAAAAAAAAAAAAAGAAGAAGAAGAAGGTAGCGGGAGGGGAAGAATGAAGCGGGGGAAATCGGAGGGGTAGATGAACCATGAGAGACGATGGACTCTGAAAAACAAACAGGGTTCTAGAGGGGAGGGGGGTGGGAGGATGGGTCAGCCTGGTGGTGGGTATTGAGGAGGGCACATTCTGCATGGAGCACTGGGTGTTATGCACAAACAATGAATCATGGAACACTTCATCTAAAACTAATGATGTAATGTATGGGGATTAACATAAGAATAAAAAAAAAAGAAAGACAAAAAAAAAAAAATCCCTCACTCCATCTGATTTTTGCATCAGGCTTGTTCCATTTTTCTTTTCCCTATTCCCACCCAAACTTCTCAAAAGACTACTCAATATTTGCCATTCTCATTCCTTCAGTTTCCTCCCATGCCTCACATTCTCATTCCACAAGTTCCACATGATAAAAAACTGCTTTTGCCAAGATCATTGGTGACCTCCATGTTGCTAAATCCAATGGGCAATCTTCAGAATTCTGACTTCACATCTCACCACCTACCTTGACATAATTGTCCTCTGTCTTTCTTGAAGCACTCTTTCTTTGGTTTATGTATACCATGCCTTTCTGGCTACTCAAAGTCCCGCTCCTTTTAATCAACTCTTATATGTTGGAGTTCTTGAGACACTGACCCTGAGTCCTCGTCTCTTAATCTTTACTGTCTTCGTAGATGATCTCACCAGTTGCACAGCCACATTATCATCTTTGTGTCAATGGCTTCAAACTGGTCCTCTCTCTTGAATTCTAGATAGATTTATTGTCTCTCAGGCATATTAAGCTAATTATATCTGAACTTGAACTTACCATTTTCTCTTCCAAAATCTGATTCTTCTTCAGTGATTCTTATCTCAGTAGATGGCCTCCACAATCTTCCCAAATGCTAAAGGCAGAAACCTAGAGTCAAAATTTGATGATTACCTCACTCTCTCTCAAGCCCTGTTATAGGAGTAAGGGAATGAGATAACCATACCATAGGAGGTTGTGACCTGAGATGGTACTTCAGAGTTCAAGATTTTATTTTATTTTTTAAGATTTTATTTATTTATTTGGGAGAGAGAGAGCACAGAGGGAAGGTGAGAGAGAGAGGCATACTCCCTGCTGAGCAGGGAGCCTGAAGTGGCCCTCGATCCCAGGACCCTGAGATCACGACCTGAGCTGAAGGCAGATGCTTAACTGACTGAGCCATCCAGGTGCCCCGAGAGTCCAAGATTTTAGAGGTGGAAAAGTTTCAGGCACTGTTATGTTTTAAGAAACAAAACAGATAAACATAAGAGAAGGGAAGGAAAAATAAAATAAGATGAAAACAGAGAGGGAGGCAAACCATGAGAGACTCTTAACTATAGAGAACAAACTGAGGGTTGCTGGAGGGGAGGTGGGCAGGGGGATGGGCTAAATGGGGGATGGGCATTAAGGAGGGCAGTTGTTGGGATGAGCCCTGGGTGTTGAATGTTAAGTGATGAATTGCTAAATTCTCCAGAAACCAATACTACACTCTATGTTAACTAACTTGAATTTAAATAAAAACTTGAGGGGAAAAAAAGGTAACTAGCAGTGTAGAAGGCTTAAGTGGATGTGGAAGTAAGGGCCACTAGATTGAGAAGGTTAAGTCAGCTATGAGATTAACATGTGGGAAGTTTCCACATCTTCCTAGAAAAAAAAGCTTAACCATCTGCATACATTTAATCAAAGCACAGGCATTAGTTTTTCTTAATTTAACATTCCCTTGGTGCCAAATTGTTGGCCAGGAGTTAGTGAACACATGGTTCTCAATGACTTGCAGCAATATACAAACAAATCCTGAGACAAATAGTGACATTCTATCCTGTTAAACATTAAGCTGCATACCTCTTTTTCCCAATTAGGAGAAAATGAGTTTTTCCTCCAACCTTGCCCTTTGAAGGTAGAACTAATTTAAAAGCTGTGGTCTCTTAGCAACCATAGCTGATTCACACAATTAGTGTGGATAGTAGATGTGCTTTTCTGAAAAGATTTGAAGTTACTATCTAAGCTTTCCAGAGAATGTTTTTTAAATATATTTAAGCAACATATAGCAAGGTATTTTAACAGAGATAGGAGCACTTTCATCTCAGTAGTCATACCCTGTTCGTAATCTTCATGACAATTAAATCTATTCCAAGTTTCTTAACTGCCCACTCTTACCTAGCTACGGTGGTAGAACATATGTTTGCTTGCATTAATTCAGGGATTTGCATTCAAATTTGGTCTTTTTTGCTACTCATGATAAAATTTTAGTAAATCGTGACTCATTACAACACTGTTCTTCTAGCCACTATTCTGGTTGATGCACAAGTACATTCTAACTAAAGACTCATTCCCTTGTTCAGGATTTAAAGTTTCAACTTCTTAACTCAAGAGTCACAACCTTGGGGTGCCTGGGTGGCTCTGTCAATTAAGCGCCTGCCTTTGGCTCAGATCATGATCCCAGGGTCCTGGGATCGAGCCCCACATCAGGCTCCCTGCTCGGCGGGGGGTCTGCTTCTCCCTCTCCCTCCGCCCCTCCTCCCTGCTTGTGTTCTCTCTCTCTCTCTCTCAAATAAATAAATAAAATCTAAAAAAAAATTTTTTTTTAAAGAGTCACAACCTTTGTTGAAAAATCTCTTGTCATACTCAAGGTTATAAATTACAGTAGTAGAAGAAGCTGTCAAAATGGCATGTTAAGCTGTTTGCAGGAAATTTAGTTGTGGCCAAGTGTTTTTTTTTTTTTCTTTTCTCCAGACCAGAAATATAAATTCATGAAATTGCTTTTAAAATATATCAGTGAGAGGAAGGTCAAGAGTTCTCAAGCTTGATTTTTGCAGCTACCCCATAGGCTCTAACACTTAGGGGCTTTCAAATGGATTGAATTTGATTTCTTTTATTTTCCTCCAAATAATAAATGTTAGAAGTGCTTGATCAGTAGTTTAAGGAAATTAATGAAAACATTCTTACAGGCAATGTGGAAAGAGCACAAAGAATAGGAGAGAGAAGTCAAGCAATTTTCAAACAAGCCAGAGGATAGAATTCAAACCTGACAGGGAAATTCATTAACAAATAAAGCTCCTCCCAGATATAAGAGGTTTCTGGCACCTTTTACGGTCTTTTGGCTCTATTCAGTCATCTACTTTTTTATTCCTTTCATCTTTAAGTCGAGTGTTTTTCAACCATATTCCTGTTGATAATTCTAGCTAAATAAAAGAAGTGAAACTTCCTTAGCCTGTCTTTATTCTTTTTTGGCTCACCTGGCTTAAATTATGAGCTACCTCTCACACAGGCCCAGGTACACTGTAAGACTTCATTAAATATTTATGGCAGAGCTAAACTCACCTTTCTAAAATACCAGGGAAATAATTTTCTTTAATATTTTATCTTGTGATACAACATACAAAATGTGCATAAGACACAAATATTTGGCTTGACAAATTACAGATCTTCCTCAACTTATGATGGGCTTATATCCCAACAAGCCCATCATAAGTTGAAAATACTGTTAAGTCAAAAATGCGTTTAATATACCTACCCTATTGAACATCATAGCTTAGCCTAGCCTACCTTAAATGTGCTCAGAACACACACATTAACCTGCAGTTGGGCAAATCATCTAACACAAAGCCTATTTTACAATAAAGTATTGAGTATCTCATATAATTTATTGAATACTGTACTGAAAGTGAAAAACAGAACAGCTGTTTAGGTACAGAATGTTTTGTCAGTGTATTGGCTGCGAACCCTCGTGATCATGTGGCTGGTTGGGAGCTGTGGCCTGTTCCTGCTGTCCAGCATCACAAGAGGACATTGTACTACATGTCGCTCGCCTGGGAAAAAAACCCCAAATTCAAAATTCAAAGTATGGTTTCCACCTCATGCTTCTAGCTTTTGCACCATCGTAAAGTCAAGAAATCATACATTGCTCCATTGTCAGGGACTGTCTGTATTGAAAAACACCAGTGTGTCTTCCCTGCAGGTCAAAGCATAGAATGACATCTGCCTCCTAGAAGGCCTCCACCTGTCTCTTCCTGATCATAGTCCTAACCTACCTCTACTGGTGACTGCTAGCCTGATTTCATTGCATTGATGTTTTACCTCCTTTGGAGTTGTATGCTACAATTATTATACGTATAACTATATTATTGTTATTGTGCTATATAATAATGGTTTAATTTTGGCCTCTTTTTGAAATAAGTATCCTTGGGATCATACAGTAGGTAGTCTGGCTTCTTTAGCTCAGTCTTCTTGTGTTTAAGATTTATCCATGCTGTTGTATGGAGGGGTAGTTCATTTATTTTCTTGCTATATAGCATGGTATGGATCTACTCCATTTGTTTATCAGTTCTTTTATTGAGTTGTTCTTGTTTGGGGCTTTCTGCTAACAGTGCTGTTGGAAACATTCTAGAGCATGTTTCTTGGTGCATGAAGCATGCATTACATGCATGGGGATGTGCCTGTGGGGTACGGACAGCCACCAATAGAATTGCTAGGTCATAGGCTGTGCACACATTCTGCTTTACTGTCAGACAGTATTCGAAAATGATTTTACAATGTAAACTCCCATCAGCTGGGCGTAAGAGTTCTCATTGCTCCGTATCCTTGTTAATATTTGGCAAAGCCATATATTGTTAACATTTTTGCCATCCCGACACATGTGGATAATCAGATGTTTAATTTTTGTCACTCTGACGCATATGTAGTGGCATGTTGTGGTGGTTTCAACTTGCATTTACCTAGTAGCCAATGAGGTTGAGCACCTTTCCATATGATTTTGACCATTTGATTTTCCTTTATTGGGATGTGCCTGTTTGAGTGGTTTTCCTGTTTTTCCCTTGCATTGTCTGTCTTTTTCTTACTCATTTGTAAAAGGTTTTCATGTATCAGTAGGACTGTTGATCCTTATCATCTAGTTCACTCTCACCAGAGGCTGAAGGCACTACTGTGTACATTTCATCTGTATGTACTTATGGTATCAGTTTCCTTGGTGACTCAGAGTGGGATACCTGTGAAATTGAAAAAGATAATGAAACTAAAACTTATTTAATCTTTCTCAAGTAAGCTCTATGCCCAGTGTGGGTCTTGAACTCACGACCCTGAGATCAAGAGTCACATGCTTTATCAACTGAGCCAGCCAGGTGCCCCTAAAATATATTTACTTTTTTAAAAGATGTATTTATTTCTTTTAGAGAGGGGGCAGTGGCGGAGAAAGAGAGAGAGAGAAGCTAATCTGCCATTCATGAGCTAGTTTTAAGAAATCATACAGCATCACTTTTATCACATTCCATTTGTCAAGATGGTCCCAAAGACCTGCCCAACTTCAAGAGGAGAGAGAAGTAGACTCATCTCTCTCTTTTCTTAAAAGATTTATTTATTTATTTTAGAGAGAGAAAGAGAGAGCAGGGAGAGGGGCAGAGGAAGAGGGAGAGAGATTCCAAGCAGACTCTCTGCTAAGCGTGGAGCCTGAGGCGAGGCGATCCCAGGACCCTGAGATCAGGACCTGAGCAGAAACCAAGAGTCAGACCCTCAAACCGACTGCACCACACAGGCGCTCCTAAAGTTTACTGAATTTTTAACATACTTGCTATTTTAAATTTTTTTAAGGATTTTATTTTTAAGTAATCTCCACACCCAAAATGGTGCTCAAACCTACAACCAACCCCAAGATCAAGAGTCACATGCTCCACCAACTGAGCCAGCCAGGTGACGCCTGCTATTTTAATTTTTATGTAGTTCTCTTGTCAATATTTTCCTTCACTTTTTCATTATTTATAATAGGTTTACTTAGCCATCATTTTAATCCTTGAAAATCTCTATCAATCAGTCCATCTTCTCTTTCCTAAAGACAAATTAAAGTATACTTTTCAATGGAACCATGTTTAACAGTATGTATAGTATTAAAAGAGAGAGTATTCTAAAGTGATTAGCACATAGCAAGAACTGAATGACTCTAGTTATTATACTCTATTTAAGAAGAGCATTAATATTACCTTCCTGAATCCTGATTCCTTAAAAGTAAGAATCTGTATCTTGTTAAATTTCTGGGAACCAGAACTTTGACTAATCAGAACACTTTATTTCATCTAAAATATTACATATGTGTACTCACATTCAAAATCTAGAAGAGAAGAATCCTGAAATTGCCTTTTATATCTGACTTATAAAGTTCCATTTTAATATACCTTCAACTATCTTTTATCTTTGCAAACATTTCCTTGTATTTTTCCTCCTCTGAGCTCTATCAAAAGAGGAAGCACTTATCTGAGAATAGTATCAGTCCTCTAGAGGGCTTGGTTTAATATGGAACCCTACCTCCTGTGGTTACTAACAAATTGCAAAAGGATATTCACATAAATGAAAGCATCACTCAAATTTCAAGAAATTATAAATTTCTGTTCATTTAGCCACTCATCAGACTGAAAGCTTGCAAGCCTAAAATAAAAAAATTTTGTATTAGCTGTAGATGGTCATTTTTGGCAACTATCCCTGAAGATAAAGAATTCTAATAAAGAAGAATATTTCTTCTGCTCCTTTCTGAAGAATTTCTGTTTGCTGTAGAACATACTTGGGACAGAAAGGCACCAAGGGCTCCAATTATTTATGTCTCAGTGGCATTATTTGAAACTGTGCTAGAGGAAACTTAGGGACTCCAGAACCTCCTTTAGCAGTCACATCTTAAGGTGCCCTCTTAGGTATTTTACAAAATGTAAATGCGCAGTGCTTTGATAGACACCACCAGTCTTAGAGCAGTACAGGATCCTTTCATCATAAATAGGCTTTGAAAATCAAAGGTTCACCATCCTCAATGTGAAGACCTATAAGCCTAACACCTAAAGTGCTTTAGTAACTTTTTCTAACTTCCTGTAGCTCTAGGACACTAGATTTTTTTATTTCTCTTTCTTTTCAGAGAACAAATTTTATAATGGATTTAAATATTATATCCTTATATAAATTCAGCGTGACAGAAAATGTATAGAGACTCTTAGAAAAGCTGAGAATTTGATGCGATCCATTCCTCAACCTTATGGCACTTGATGTTAACAGCATAACCTATATTTTCACTTGGAGCTGAAGAATATATACTATGATTGTATTGGGCCAAACTCTAGTAGGACATGGACAATCTATTGATAAATGACTAAACTGTGAGAAAATACCTTTGCTGAACTTGCATTACTATTCTAGGTTTAGATATGGTTTTTGTAATCATGAGAAAAATGCAATGACCCAAATTCTCCCAGTAGTATTCACCAATTACCAAATGAACATGGAAATGTAATATTGAGATTATTAATTTAAGTAGGGGTGCTTTTTAAAAAACAAAAGAAAACTAAAATTAGATATTTCACGGTAAATTAACTCACTTACACCTAACCTAACAGCACATATCAAGGTCTCTTTTACTAACAAGCAGAGAAAGCCTGCCTATCAAACCTGCCCAGAAGGGTCCACATCTTAAAAAACACAAGAGGGAGAAATGTTCCATGAGGCACAAGTAGAGAAGTTAAGAGTCAAATTACTTGGCTTGAATCTCAGTTTCTCTGCTTGATAAGATAGGTCTTCAGGCAAATTATTGTCTTCTGTTATTTTTTCAAAAATATTTTTGAAATACAGTAGAGATACCTAAAATAATATTGAAACATCATATACTCATTTCTCAAAATAAGGAGGGGAGTGGGGGGATGGGGTAGCCAGGTGATGGGTATTAAGGAGGGCATGTGTTGGGATGAGCACTGGGTGTTAGATGCAACTAATGAATCACTGAACACTACATCGAAGACTAATGATGTACTCTACAGTGGCTGACTGAACATAATAATAAAGTATATTAAATTTTTGCATGTTTTTTATTTAAATGAAACTGTGGAGATAAAAGTTGAAATCTCTGCTTCCTTCCCCAGGCCATCCCTGTCCCTCCCTCTCCAGATGTAACCATTTAAATGATTTGGATGTATATTCTGTTCAAGAGTCTATAATCTATCATAATAAGCTTTTGGGAAGGCCATATGTAAAATAACTGGATATGTAAGAATTTGAGTTTGGCATCAAGGGGGCTTTTGAGCTGGTGGATCACAGCCTGCTGTGAAGAAGTAAACAATACAGGGGCCAATGTACAGGGGCCATATTTGGCTCACTTACATAATAGTAAAAAAAAAACCAAACCTGTGCCCTTTCCCTTCTTTGTTCAGTCTCAAACATTTTTCCAAAGTGGTTATTTTCTACATAACATAGAAAAATGGCTAAGAACAGGAACTTTGGATTCAGTCAGGCTGAGTCTAGTTCTATCACTTCTATTCCAGCATTTTCTACCCATGAGACCTTGGGCAAGGTACGTAAACAGTTTACATTTCATTTTCCTTATGGGAAAATGCAAATAATAAGAGTGACCTCACAAGTCTGACATAAGATATAAATAACACATGCAAAATATTGGCCCAGTGCGAAGAATGTAGTAAGCCCTCAATAAAAACCTGTTATTATTTTTATTTTTGCATATATATATGTATATATAAGTTCAACAATACAAAGCTGCCAGTTCTGCCTGCCAATAATGGTCAAAATCAGCACTTTCACGTAGTTCAACCTAATACACACCATGAATACCTCTTTGATCTTGGTACCTGGTGCTTTACCCTCCAGGGCTTTGACTCAGTGAGCTGGAAACCAGCACCTGCTTTCCTAACTCTTAGATATAGTTATAATTCCTTGAGCCTAAAAGCATTTGTCACTTTGTACTATTTCTTCCATAATTGTGGGCAAGGATCTTTGTGTCAAATACCGCCTGTGAGAAACTGGGCTTCTGCTGCCCTCATCAAGGGATGGGCAAACTATAGCCATGAGCCAAATTGGCAGCCACCTGTTTTTATAAATAAAGTTTTATTGGAACACAGCCATGCTCATTCATTTATGTATTGGCTATGGCTGCTTCCGCACTGTAATGGCAGAGTTGAGTAGCTGCAACAAACACTGTATGGTTCACAAAGCAGAAAATATTTACTCTCTGGCCCTTTGCAGTTTGCTGACCCCTGGTCTAGACTAGTGATCTGCAAAATAGAGTATACCTCTCAGGGTTGGACAAGATGTTTTAATGTAGTGCAGGGGAAAGAATTATAACTGTTATTTATGCTTATTTTTCCCTTTTTAAATAAAGAAACAATTCAATCTTCTAGTATGTCATATATGGGCTCACACTGGCACCCCCTTCTATCCTGTCCCTGAGATATCTGGAGAAAATATTGGCATCCTATTTGGGGGAGGAGTGGACAGTGGCCCCTCTACCTTCATTCTGTTGCTGTCAGTGTATTGTGAAATAATGGACTTGACAAATGCCCATTCAGTGTGTCTACAGGTTGCATTATCTAGTGGTAACTTAAACCCCCCAAATGGACAAGTGACTTTAAAATATACGAGTAAACAATAATATTAATCAGATAATGCTAATAATGCAAGCCCCAGGGGAAAATGAGATCTACATTAGTTATGTTAGGAATAAAAACCAGTCAAATCTAATTTTAAAAAATCAGCTAAGAGAAATCCAAAATTTCAAGAAGATTACTGGAAACAAAGGTTCTTGCACACTGCCATTCAGAGTAAGACTCACATTAAGTACCTGTTGTGTTTAAGATGTTGGTAAATGAAAATATGAAGTGCCCTAATTAGCAAGACTTTCAAGATCCATTTTATTTCATCTGTGTCATACTAGGTTTGCAAATTTGCTTTCTTTTTTAACCTAGGCACTGTATGCAAAATACAATATAGGCATGCAATTTAATAATAAATATATAACCAAGCATATAACAGTAGAAGGTACTCAGATTTCCCCCTTAGAGCTTTGTATAATAAATGGAAACCAGGTACCATAGTCCAGGCTTCTCTATGGTGGAGATCCTTTGGTGAACTACAAACAATGCCTGTATTCACGGCCCTTTCTGTGGGCGCCCCTCTCTGTTCTTCTCACAGCTGGGCTTGGACATATAATCTCCGTGTTCCTCTCCTAACCTGTGGAAGTCTCCAGGCCCTACTGGATGATCATTGGGTAATTTTTTTTACTTTTAATAAATTTCCTCCAGGCTCTATCTTAAATAACTCCAGGGGGAGAAAAAAAGCAGTGTGTTAAAATAGAAAAATCATGCAAGTCCTAGGGATATGGAATTCATGTAACACAGAGTTTCCCATCTAGCCCAGGGCCCACATGTGCCCATACACTTGTGTCCCCAGCCTTCAGGGTGGATAAGAGCCTAGGGCAGCTAGAGACCACAGGTTGGTGGCCTCTGGCCAGAAGTAACCTCTTCCTATTGTTATAACAGTTTCTCCTATAAATACCATTTTTCTACTTGTGTCATGATACAGAAAAAAGGTTAGGAAGCAGTTAAAAACCACAGGCAAACTCCTGACCTCATAGAGTTTGCATCCTAGAATATAGTCATACATAAAAACCGTAATTTGTACAGTTGTTCTTTAGGATTACCTCATTCCTTTTGTGATAGGTGCTAAGAAATCATGTAATAATGGATCTAACCTATCTGGGAATCAGGAATGGGGGTTCTTTGGAAAATAAACTGAGAGCTACATAAGGAGCAGAAAGTTTTCTATGTTGGGGATGGAGGATGGGAGAGCAGTAAGAACATGAAATACCAGGGTGAGAATTTTGAATTTTAGCCTAAAAGCAAGTGGAAGCCTTTAAAATGTTGAAACATGACCATATTTGGGTTTTAAGAGGATATCTTTAGTGAAGTGATTGAAAGGGACAAATTGTTTTTAAGGAAGACTGGACTGTTTTAGAGCCCAGCACTGGGGTGGGGCCATAGGGGTGGAGTAGAGTACAGAGTGTCAGATGTATGACTGTCTGGACTTAGGATATGAACATGAAGAAGGAGGTATCACGAGGGATCCCTGGATCTCTGACTTTTCCATACTGCGTGGGTGGGTGATGGTGCCATTCCCAGAGTTGGGACTCACCAGCATAAGAGAGCACACGCCCAGTTGGCAACATGTTAAGATTGAGATGCTTCTGGGGTGCCTGGGTGGCTCAGTTGGTGAAGCATCTGCCTTCGGCTCAGGTCATGATCCCTGGGTCCTGGGATCGAGTCCCACATCGGGCTCTTTGCTCAGCAGGGAACCTGCTTCTCCCTCTGCCTGCCGCTCCCCCTGCTCATGCTCTCTCTCTCGACAAATAAATAAAATCTTTGAAAAAAAAAAAAGATTGAGATGCTTCTACATTAAAAGGATCATCCACCATGACCAAGTGGGATTTATCCCCAGGATGCAAGGCTGGTTCAACATTCGCAAATCAATCAATGTGATAGAACAGATTAATAAGAGGAGAGAGAAGAACCATATGGTCCTCTCAATTGATGCAGAAAAAGCATTTGACAAATTAAAACTCTTAAGAGTATAGGGATAGAGGGAACATCCCTCAAGTTCATAAAATCCATCTATGAAAAACCCACAGCGAATATCATCCTCAATGGGGAAGCGCTGAGAGCCTTTCCCTTAAGATCAGGAACACGTCAAGGATGCCCACTCTTGCCACTATTGTTCAACATAGTACTAGAAGTCCTAGAAACAGCAATCAGACAACAAAAAGACATAAAAAGTATTCAAATTGGCAAAGAAGAAGTTAAACTCTCTCTTTTCACAGATGACATGATACTTTATGTGGAAAACCCAAAAGACCCCACCTCCAAATTACTAGAACTCATCCAGCAATTCAGTAATGTGGCAGGATACAAAATCAATGCGCAGAAATCACTTGCTTTCTTATGCACTAACAATGCAACTGTAGAAAGAGAAATTAGAGAAACGATTCCATTTACAATAGCACCAAAAACCATAAGATACCTCGGAATAAACCTAACCAAAGAGGTAAAGGATCTATACTCTAGGAACTACAGAACACTCCTGAAAGAAATTGAGGGAGACACAAGTCTCCATTTTCATGCTCATGGATCGGAAGAATAAACATTGTTAAAATGTCTATGCTACCCAGAGCAATCTATACCTTCAATGGCATCCTGATCAAAATTCCAATGACATTTTTCAAAGTGCTGGAACAAACAATCCTAAAATTTGTATGGAATCAGAAAAGACCTCGAATCGCCAAGGAAATGTTGAAAAAGAAAAAGCTGGGGACATCACGTTGCCTGATTTCAAGCTATGTTACAAAGCAGTGATCACCAAGACAGCATGGTACTGGCACAAAAACAGACATACAGACCAATGGAACAGAATAGAGAGCCCAGATATGGACCCTCAACTCTATGGTCAAATAATCTTCGACAAAGCAGGAAAAAATATGCAATGGAAAAAAGACAGTCTCTCCAATAAATGGTGCTGGGAAAATTGGACAGCCACATGCAGAAGAATGAAACTCGACCATTCTCTAACCCCATTCACAAAGATAAACTCAAAATGGATGAGAGACCTCAATGTGAGACAGGAATCCATCAAAATCCTAGAGGAGAACATAGGCAGTAACCTCTTTGACATCGGCCACAGCAACTTCTTTCAAGATACATCTCCAAAAGCTAGTGAAACAAAAGCAAAAATGAACTTCCGGGACTTCATCAAGATAAAAAGCTTCTGCACAGCAAAGGAAACAGTCAATAAAACCAAGAGACAACCCACAGAATGGGAGAAGATATTTGCAAATGACACTACAGATAAAGGGCTGGTATCCAAGATCTATAAAGAACTTCTCAAACTCAACACCCAAAAAAACAAATAAGTAAAAAATGGGCAGAAGACATGAACAGACACTTCTCTGAAGAAGACATACAAATGGCTAACAGACACATGAAAAACTGTTCATCATCATTAGCCATCAGGGAAATCCAAATCAAAACCACACTGAGATACCACCTTACACCAGTTCGAATGGCAAAAATGGACAGGGCAAGAAACAACAAATGTTGGAGAGGTTGTGGAGAAAGGGGAACCCTCTTACACTGTTGGTGGGAATGCAAGTTGGTACAGCCACTCTGGAAAACAGTGTGGAGGTTTCTCAAAAATTTAAAAATAGAGCTACCCTATGACCCAGCAATTGCACTCCTGGGTATTTACCCCAAAAATACAGATGTAGTGAAAAGAAGGGCCATATGCACCCCAATGTTCATAGCAGCAATGTCCGCAATAGCCAAACTGTGGAAAGAGCAGAGATGCCCTTCAACAGATGAATGGATAAAGAAGATATGGTCCACATATACAATGGAATATTACTCAGCCATCAGAAAGGATGAATACCCAACTTTTACATCAACATGGATGGGACTGGAGGAGATTATGCTAAGTGAAATAAGTCAAGCAGAGAAAGTCAATTATCATATGGTTTCACTTATTTGTGGAACATAAGGAATAGCATGGAGGACATTAGGAGAAGGAAGGGAAAAATGAAGGAGGGAAAATTGGAGGGAGAGATGAACCATGAGAGACTATGGACTCGAGAAACAAACAGGGTTTTAGGGGGGGTGGGGGGATGGGTTAGCCTGGTAATGGGTAATAAGGAGGGCATGCACTGCATGGAGCACTGGGTGTTATACGAAAACAATGAGTCGTGGATCACCACATCAAAAACTAATGATGTGTTGTATGGTGACTAACATAACATCATAAAATAAAATTAGAAAAAGAAAGATTGAGATGCTTCTGTGGCAACTAGGTGAAGATATGGGGTGAGAGTCAGGCATATAGATCTTTAACCCTGGCTGGGGGGTGTACATGGATAAATCAAGCCAGAGAGTGAATGACATGGGTAAAAAATAGAGAGGAAGAAGAATGGGGAGAAACAAAGAGGAGGGACGAGGCTTCAGGGTCAAATAGAGAAAACAAGGGGAGTAGGAAGGATCATCCAGAGCCTTAGAAGTACAACCAAAAAAACTTGGCGTCATACCAGCAACATGAAGAGGCTGCTTTTGGAAGGGAGTGGTCATCCGAGTCTCACGATGCCAAGAGCTCAAGAAGAATGGGAGCAGAAATGAATAAATGTTAGGAGTAAGTATTGGGGAATGAATAAATGCTGAAAGAAAGTTCAGACACAAGTTTATTTTAAAGAAAGAGGGAAAAGGGGGCAGTTTCTGGAGATAGGAGGTAAGGTAGAAATAGGTTGAAAGGAGGTTTTCTTTTTTTTTTCTCCAGATGAGAGAGACTTGATCATGAATAAAAGCTAAAAGAAAGGTCCTTTGCTCAAAAAACAACTGTGTTCTCATGTTAACATGATCTTATTCACATCGGGAATACTGGCCACCCCCTAAATGGCTAGATTAATGTCACCTGGTCCCTATGTATGAAGGCAGGAAGTGGGCTGAAATAGTTAAATAATAGCACATGCTTTCTAATTCCCAATTCTCTATTCATACCTTACATCCCCTCACTATTCAGCAAATACTTATTGAGCATGTACTAAGTGAATAACTCTAACAGAAGCTCAGGTTGCAGAGGTAACCAAAATCAACAAGCCCCTAGCATAGATTGTTGTGAAGAAGACAGACTGTAATCCAACTAAAATAAATAATTTTATATATTAAACTATTATTTACAATATTATAATTTTATAGTCATATAAAAAATAAATAATGTACTTTTATGTAGGGTTAAGTGCTCTGCAAACAATAAAGCAGGGTAAAAGTGTAGAGAGACAGAGATGGTGGGCGTAGGAGCATTTGACAAGGGGTGGTCTAGGAGGGCGTTTCTGTAAATCGGTGTTGGTCAGAGACCTGAATTGTAAGAAGGAAGGGGGCAGCCATGGAAGGACTTGGGAAGACAGCATTCCCAGGAAAAGGACCATAAACACAAGTCTAAGAAAAGCGAGTGGGGGCGCCTGGGTGGCTCAGTCGTTAAGCGTCTGCCTTCGGCTCAGGTCATGATCCCAGGGTCCTGGGATCGAGCCCCGCATCGGGCTCCCTGCTCGGTGGGGAGCCTGCTTCTCCCTCTCCCACTCCCCCTGCTTGTGTTCCCTCTCTCGCTGTGACTCTCTCTGTCAAATAAATAAATAAAATCTTAAAAAAAAAAAAAAAGCGAGTGAAGGCAGCAGGGTATGACCTGTGTGTGTCCCACCCTGCAACACACCACATAAAGCACAATAAGGGCTTTATTATACATGCTACCCGAGGTCCCTGGAGGGTTACTGGCAGGAAAACGACAGATTTTTACCCACACTTCATTAGAAACCTTGCTCGGCTTTTGCCAGTAACATGTTTGCCATGCCAACTTTAAGAAAGGATGGACTTGGTTCCAAGGATCCGGATATCTGTCCTAACGGATCTACCTGGGATTAGAGTCTTGCTTTGACTATTGTTGGTGTGCAAAGCAAGGTTATTCTTGAGGGCAGCCTTGGAGAGAGGGATTACAGTATGTGACTATATCGTGATTTCTGCCTATTTTCCAACATCCACTGAAAGCAGGTGGTCTGAAGGGTGACGGGAGCCACAGGGAACTGCTCTAGTGGTTCTGTATCTGATCAAGGCCACAGAGGAGCAGTGTCAAGATGTCCATCACCTTAGATGTCTTAGTTAACTAGTTGTGGGGAATCCTTTGACAATGTATACATGTATCAAATCATCATGATGCATACCTTAAATACCCTACAATTTTATTTGTCAGTTATAGCTCAATAAAGCTGGGGGAATAAAGAGATACCCATCACCTGCTTGCTAGCTGACATGGAAAGGAGAGAAGGGGACCCCCAGGAAAAGAGTTAAACATGACACTGAATTCAACTTGAGGTTGTATCTGAATTCCAATGAGGTCTCATCAACTCCAAAAGAGATCCCTGAGATTCCCAGGCCAGATAGCACATGTTTCTTAAGAAACCGACCTCTTACAGAAAGACACGTAAACCAGTGGAGTAGAAGTTAGACTTGTGGGCTTTTGGCACTTGGACTGTGTCAGAACATTTGTAATCATGCCATCGTCCCCCTCCCCAACCTGGTTCTGTTGTATTCACTTTGCCTAAAAGGTTGCCTCTCACTTTAGATTTAAATCTAGTGATGGGAAAGGTGCCTCAGAGCTGGCTTCGGGCATCATTGTGTGGCTTTGACAAGGAAACCCCATAGTAATTGTAGTAAAACTTCTTCAGGAAAATTACTCGGCCTGGAAATGACAGAATGGCCCTAGAAATCTCAACAGAATGCAGAGAGGACATGTGACCGCTGTAAATTCAGCCGAAGAATGCAGATGATGCTTCTAAGCCCAGTGTTACTGATTCTCTACACAGAGCAAAAGGAGATTCTTCTGGAACTAGGCTCAGGGATAGATGTGTGCTTAATGGTGGAATTATTCAGTTAGATAATGAACTGGGAATGCAGTGGGTGAGGGAAATGCTTGAGGGGCAATCTCCCATAGATTGTGCAGAAGCTCTGTATGCATTGTGAAAGATAATGGTTGGCTTTTAACATAACTGTTTCTTGAGATATTTTATTGTTCAGCTCCAAGACTTCTTAAGGTTACCAGCCTGATCAGGTCTTTTCCAAGAATCGCTTCTCTTCTTACCTGGAAGAAAAAAAAGTGCACTTCAGTTCTAACAGTCCTGATAATAGTCCCGGAAAAATGAGTTTATAAGTGCGCTGATAGAAATCTACAAAAGCAAAGCGGGGGGGCACCTGGGTGGCTCAGTTGTTAAGCATCTGCCTTCGGCTCAGGTCATGATCCCAGGGTCCTGGGATCGAGCCCCGCACTGGGCTCCCTGCTCTGCGGGAAGCTTGCTTCTCCCTCTCCCACTCCCCCTGCTTGTGTTCTCTCTCTCGCTATATCTCGCTGTCAAATAAATAAAATCTTTAAAAAAAAAAAAAGCGAAGGGGAAGGGAAAGTAGGAATCCCAAGAACTAAGGAAGGCTTAATATGGCTTTTACTTTGGGGGTGTCTGGTGATCCTCATGGTCTGTTTTAGAGGCTGCATGAGGCCTGGGGAAGAAAAAATAAAGCCTAGAGAATGCTAAGGTGGAGACCTTAATAGAATGCTCTATAAAGCTAGGACCCTGAAGAGCTTCACCCTTAGGGTTAGGGTGAACAAAAACTCAACTCATAATGCAGAGGAGGCAGCTCAGAAACTTCCCTGCCTCTACCTTTTCCCCAGATAGAAGGACTGGGGGAATTAGGCGTTTTGATACTGTGGAATACGATACAGCAGGTAAAATGAATACACTATAGCTAACTAACCTAGGTAAATGTCCAACACATGACACTGATCAAAAAGCAGCAAGTCACAGAAGAGTACATGTATGATTCCATTAATGTGAAGTTACAGGATACCAGTCATATTAGATTAGAGACCCACCCTATTACAGTATGACCTTATCTTAACTAATCACATTTACAACAACCCTATTTCCAAATAAGGTCATGTTTGAAGTACTGGGAGTTAGGACTTCAGTATACTTTTGAAGGGTATAAGTCAACTCAATAGCATAGGATGGTCTCCCACAACAAAAGATTATTTCATCTAAAATGTCAATAGTGCTGCTATTGAGAAACCCTGGGGTAAGGCAATAAAGGAAGTGTGGGGGCCGAGGGTGGGCTGCCCCAAGATGGGCCACTGTGACATGTGGATTGTTTTGAGCTGAAGGCACTTGAGACCCTGCAGTCTCAAGAAAACATTCAGCCCTCCCTTAACCACATAGACAAATCTAAATTGGAGGGTCTTTCCAGAATAAGGGTTATTACCAGAGAGAGATTTTATAGATAGATGTTGGCAGGGCAAACAGCTGTTTACCAAACACTCACTCTTTTTCATCTTCCCATGAATTGCATTCCTTGCCTCTGAGGTCCCAGATGCCTTCCCCCCCTTCTCCTTAGTGCAGAATGACATATAGACCTCATTGTGCCTGACTGTCTTTGGAATTTCCAAGTCTGTGTGGATTCCCCATACCTATGCTATTAAATTTGATTAAATTGATTTTCTCCTGTTAATCTGTCTTGTGTCAGTGTGATTCTTAGTCCAGCCAGAAGGACCTTTGAGGGAGCAAGAGTTCTTGCTCTCCAACAAAAGCAAAGAAGTAATTAACATATAATTCCGAATACCTTTTGGAGATGGGGGAGTAGAAAAAGAAGAGACTGGGGAGCAGCACACAGGGCACTTACTTCCCAGATCTTGGAATGTTGTCTATCTTTAGCTTGGTGGTGGGTACACAGATGAGCATTTCATTATCCTCAAATATACTTGTATATTACATATACTTTTTGTCTGTATAATTAACCTTTTTCAAGATAATAAAATTCCAAAATTATGAGGATACAGATAAGTCATAAATATAAGGTAGTAGGCATAGAAGAAATTGAGCCTCTTCTGAGACACACATACATGCATTCATTTAAGGTTTACATGAGGTTCTGTGTAAATGTGTTACTGTGGGTCTCAGCCAGGAGCAATGGTGAGAAATAGACCATGGAGTTTGCCAGGTGTGAGCCACCTAAGGGCTTCTCATAATGATGCCACATGTGTTGAAGATCCCCCAGATGTTGGGGTTCCCTGATTCTCCCAGACCCCTGCTTTCTCTGGCTGCAGAGAGAGAAGAGAAACTACAGACACAAGCATACCTTTCCCCAGTGGTTGGATGTCTCCCAGACCCTGGAACTGCACAGGATCGTGGTTAAGAGCGTGCGATCTGGAGGCAGACTGCCGGGGTTTGCATCTTGGCTCTGGCACTTGCAGAGTGGTCAAGTTAATCTCTCTGGGCCTCTAGTTTTGCCACTGTGAAATGAAAATATTAACAGTACTTAATAATAGGGTTGTTCTGAAGAACAAGTGAGGTAATGTGTATAAAATGTTATAACAGCAGTGGCAGGTGTTAAACACTTCATAATATCAGTTATCAGCATCATAATCACTGTTATTATCCCTGCCTTGTCTCCTTGGTGACATTGCTTGGACAACGTGTGAATCTGTTTTTTTCATCATTCTCATTCTTTTTTTTTCTTTTTTCTTTTTTTTATTATTATGTTATGTTAATCACCATACATTACATCATTAGTTTTTGATGTAGTGTTCCATGACTCATTGTTTGCATATAACATTCTCATTCTTAAAACCAAGATAAAAAGTAGACTTACACAATCCCCTTCACTTCTCCTTGCTTCTTCTTTGGCTCCCTGTATCTCATCTCTTAGTAGAAGGACTCTCCCAAGCCCAATTGCAGCAGTCTAGCAGCAGAAAGGCATAGAGAGAGGGGTCCGTGAAGAGGAAGAGAAACTCAACTCCTCCACAAACACCTTGCTCCCCGGACTGGGATGGGCACCATACTGTGTGTCCTTAATGACTAATGATTCTCTCTGTCCTTACAGACTAATGACTAATGATATCCCCACCTTCTGCATCTCCATGAAGGGTGGAGTTGGGATGGTTGCAAGGTATATTAATTAAAATGTGACTACCTGCTGTAACGAATCACAAAAGGTGGAATGGCTCAAAGACAAAAGAAGTGTATTTCTTCATAAAGTCAAGTCAAAGAGAGGGGTTCCTAATTAGCAGGAAGTTCCCTGTCCGTCTTATGGCCCTGCCACCTGGGACACATGGCTTCCAGATAGCTGCGTTCATTTGCCCTAAGTTGGTAGAAGGGAAAGTACTTGAAAGATCGCATGGGGAGAGATTGTTATGGGTCGGGTCTGCATGAGACACACATATTTCTACTTATGTTCCACTGGCTAAAATCCACTCACATGACCACACCTAACAGCAAAGGAGGCTGAGATAGGTAGACTAGGAAGAAGATGACGGGATTTGGTGAACAGCTAGCGTGAGAAGCAAGAAGAGAGTATGTCATTGAGTAACATATGCCCAGTGTGACTCACACATTTTACAGAATTTCGGTGCTGGGGGAGAGGGGAATGCCTGATTATTTGGAAAATAATCGGCAAGGTTTAGCCCTATGCACATAATATGGAAGAGTATCCTGTCTGCTGAAAACTGATTTCACCGAGTAATACTAAACATAGGATTGCTGAGGGTTCACTGGATCCGACAGTCCATCCAGAGGAGCATACCATGCTATTCTAGAGGATCCCGGAGCCTTTCATAGTAGTGAGGCTAGGTAAGGGAAATTAGGATTTCAGCTGTTTCTGGAACTTCCTTGCCTCCTCACCAGAGATAAGATAGTAACACTCTCAATAGGGCTGAAGAGCAGATATTCTCCTGACTTTTTCTGGTACTTGCTATGAGTCCGGGCAAACAGGAGAGTCTCGATGCAGCACAACCTTCCCATTTTGGTACTTTTCTTACACGGGAGATACACTGCAGTGTCAGCACTGGTAGGAGCTGGTTCGAAATGCAGAGTCTCAGGCCCCGCCCCAGACTCCCTGAGTCAGAATCTGCAGTTTGGCATGATCCCCAGGGAAATCCTATGCAATTTAACATTCCAGAAGTGCTGCTTTGGAACACTGACTCTTAAACTTGGCTGCACATTGGTATCACCTGGGGAGCTTCAAAAAAAGCCAATGCTTGGGGTCCACCTGCAGAGAATCTGTTGTAATTGGTTTGGGCTGTGGCCCGGGCCCGGGGGCGGGGGTGGGGGAAAAAAAAAAAAAAAAAAAAATGACAAAAGCTCTCCAGGTGATGCCATTTTCCAATTAAGGTTGAGAACCAGCACTTTCAAATGGCTGGTTCTTTTAAGCCAAAGATTCTTCCTTGGTCAATGTGGGCACTTGTTTAAAGAATGGTTCCAGCATCTGTTTGATATCTAATCCAACAATCCGGATCCATTCACCAACTCACAAGGGTTAGGGGTATTGTGTGGACCTTGGTCAGCGAGCAGCAGAGGCCTATAATGTCACAGCCGGAGGCTATGTTTTTGCAAAAGGCTTGTGCAGGTAAGCACACGTTTTTCCCCCCTAAAGGCCACTACAGGTAACAGTTCCCCCCACCCCCCACCTTCTCCCTGGTTGGCACGGGCTTGGATAGAAAAGAGCTTCAAATGAGTTTCTCCCTGTGCCGCTGTATCATTTTCACAGAATATACAGTTGATAGGAAGCTCTGATAGGAAACAACCCCATGTTTCAGTTTTGAAATCTGCACAGAAATAGCTAACTTTACTGGCAACTTTTTCCCATCTGTTAAAGGACATCCTGTGGTGTCTAATTGTGGTGTCTGTCCGATCAGATGGCGGCCCCCAGATGTGGGGCGACGGCCGGGGCGGTGAAAGAATTCACCCCCTGAGGCAGAACAAAGGAGACAGACGTTTATTGAGGACACCTGCAAGGGAGTGGCGGGCAGGACAGCGGACGGGAAGCTTCTGCAGTGAGGCAGTGGGTGGGGGCTGTTTTTTAAAGGGAGACAGTGAGGAGGTATGGTGACCTATGGAACCTTCCCTTTTTTGGGAACTGTGCCTGGGTGTAAGTAGCCCACTGGCGAGTTAGAGCCTAGGGATATTTTGGGGGGGGGGTCACTTGATGGGCCCTTTCTACATTCCATTGCTCAAGCCTGTTGGCCTAAGAGCAGCCTCTACACTTACTTTCCTTTAATTTCAAGCTCTGCCCCAATCCCATCATATGCTTAATAACCAATGAAAGAAGAAACCTGGGTCACTCGTGTCTGCTTGGTAAAAATGGAAAAGGTACAGGAAGCCTTTGGTGTTTAGAACCTGGCCTTCATTTGCTCTTCGGTTATGTTGCCCTGTGTTCGATAGTAATGGAGGATACTCGGAAGAAAGGCAGGCAGGGGCAAGGGGCCCCGACCTAAGAGGAAACTACCCGTGAGAGGAAAAAGACCCCATCCTGGTATTCGACACCACCCTGGAAGGAGCCCCCCGCCCTTTCCCACGTAAACAACTACCTGATCTGATAGGTAGATGAGCACGTGGACAAAACCTGATTGGGTGACAGGCTGGAGGGTTCATCGGATTAAAGCAGCCCACCAACAATCTCATAAAAACCCCTAGACTTAGAAACTCCAACCTCAACCTTCTCCGGTCCCCTCCTTCTTCAGGAGCTTTGTATTATCGCCCAGTAAACTTTGCTTTGCTGCCCACCACTCTTCATCTGGTCTACCTCTTCCTTCTTCAAAGGGGCTTGACCGAGAACCTCGGACACTAAAGGCAGAGAAATCCTGCCACACTAGCAGCACCCGGATCAGTGGTTCACATGTGGACTCTGAGCCAGCATCATCATTATCCCCGGAGAAATGGCCAGAAACGCAAACTCCACATCCCACTCCACGGAGGTTGGGTGTTGACTACCCCTGTAGGTGATTCTGATGAACACTCATTTACAAAATGCTGGCCTAGAGGTTAAGAGCTTAACTCAGGAAACAAACCAGGTTCTGCTACCTTCTGTCTAGGTGACTTTGGGTGTTTTTCAACCTTTGTGAGCCTCCGTTTTCTCATCTATAAGTAGCAATAATAATACTGTACCTATTCTGTGGAGTTGCTGTGAGTTTTATATGGGATAATGCAAGAAAAGTAATTTTCAGGCATGTAGCCAATGTCCTATGAATGTTGATCACCATTACATGCTATTTGTCATTTAGGCATGTAGCTATTAGGGGTTTCTATAAACACTTTTCTATTGAGCACATTCCACATGCCAGTGGAATTAGGTGATACCGGTACAAAGTAGAACAAGACCCTACCCTCATCCACAATAGGTTCATGACCTAAAGAGCCAGGAAAAGCAGAGAGTTCCTAACTGGAGTAAATAGGGTTTGGATGGCCTTCCCTTCGGGGAGCCAAGCATGTATGGAGAAGGGTGGGGAGAGGAATACAGGGTTCAGCTATGTCGTATATACGTGGTAGTGAAGAACATAGAGGGGAGCTGAATATGCCACTCCAAAATATGCCTCTTGGGCATAAGGATTATTTTGAGCGGATTATTTCAGGACACTGGAGGAGTGCTGAAAGCCAAGTACAAGTTAGACTTTGGTGAAGGCCATTTACATGGATAAGGGAAATCTCCCTTTGTACGGGTGTCTCCCTCTCTGCTCCAAGGAGGGGAGGATGACTGAACTTTTCAGTGGAGAAGGCACTGACTGAAATCGGCAAAACAGCCCTACCCTTGTTACTGAGCTTTGCAGCTAACCTCCCAGAAACAGCTCCCCTCCCCCACATCTCTTGTCTTTAGCTGGGAATGATACTGAAGGTGGTGTCCTGGGCCATTTGGGGGAGTTACTCAGTTTTTCTGGGTTTCTCCCAAGTATAGAGCGGTATACATGTTATTAAACTTCTGTTGGTGTTCGGATGGAAAATTTTTTCCTTCCCTACTAACAAAACATACAGCAGAAATCTGGAAGCAGAAATTCCAGTCCCTGGTCAGCACCGCCAACCTGGCTGTGAGGCACCAGAGCCCTTCACTTATCTCTGGGCTTTGAGTTCTTCAGTACAACATGAGGGGGTGGCCCAAGAACATTGCTGACAGTCCTCCTTGTAGAGGCCACTTTTAGGCAACTTGAGCCGTGGAGAGCTGAGCAAGGCAAAAAGGCCCATAGTGACCACCGGGCTGAATGCAAACAGGCTCATTAGGTGACCCACCTCAAAAGAGCCATAAGCCCTAACTGACCCATGGGCTACTTACAACCAGGCAGTTACCAAGAAGGGGAAAATTCCATACATCGGCATATTCCCTCACTGCCCCCCCCATAAGTATAGCCCCTCCTCCGCTGTCTTGCCCCTGCTCCCTTGCCGTGTTTTCAATAAACTTCCATCTCCTTTGTTCCGCCTCGGGTGAATTCTTTCACTGCCCACACCACTGGCCCACCCCACACTCCTGCTATAGGTACCTAAGTTTTAAGACTCAAAACAAAGGAAACCAGCAGATGCTGTAACCAAAAGAACAAAGACCAGACACATTTATAGATCAAGAATATTAAAATAAATGTGCAAATGGGGGCTGTTGTACCATGAAGAATTTGGTTGGACTTTTGTTCTCGTAGATCTTGGGAGGTAACTTTGAAACCCTTGGAATTTCCTGGTAGAAATGCCTCCATTGCCTATGGTGGGCCCTTGGGCCACACCTGGTTTTATGCTAAGGCCTTGACTCTGTATGGAGGCCAATCATGTGATTAGACTGGCCAAGTGACTGGAAGGCTGGGGCTTTGAACCAGGTGATAGCAGATCGGCTTTCCAAGAGGGGAGGGAGCTGCATATTGAGTTATGTCCTGTGGCCTATGTAATGAGCTTCCTGCTTGGTGATGTGGGGGCGGGACAATTTTCCCTTCTTCCCTACCTGGTTCTTTGGCTGGTCTAGTGAGTTGACATAAGACAGATTAACAGGAGAAAAACAAACTTTGTATGTATGGGATGCCTATAAAAATAGGAGCCCCACAGGGCAGTCAGGTAACTGAGATTTAAATAACATCCTGAGCCCAGGAGAAGGGCTGGGCTGTGTGGCTACAAAGGGAGGAAAGGCCATTCACAGGAATGGAGAGATGTTTGGAAAACAAAGGCTGCCCCATTCAGATATGTTTCTTAAGTGAAGTATCTCTGGTAATAGCTCTCTTCCTGGAACAGACCCCTTTCCACGGTAAATTTAGGCAGTTGGGGAGGAGGTAAAGAGATTTTCCTGAAACTGTTGGGTTTGGATTGCCTTTAGCTCCAGGTAATCGTTAGGCCAAAGGGATATACTTTGGGGTGGCAAAAAGTGCTCCCCTTCAGTGAATACCTATGTGCGGTGAAAGGGTGACATTCCCTGATTCCCTGGGGAGAGGACACAGTCGTTCTGTGTTGGAGATCCTCCCAGACCTCACTCTAGGTGTCTGTCTGTTCCTTTGTGGGTCCTCCTTGTACCCTTGACAATAAAAGTGTAATCCTAAGTAGATAAGTTGCCTGAGTTCTGTGAATCATTGAACGCGAGGGAGAGTGGGAATCCAATTTGTAGCTAATTGGTCAGATGTGCAGGTGGCTCGGGGACCACCGAACTTGTAGCTGGCGTCTGAAGCGAGGACAGTCTTGGGGGACTGTGCCCTTAACCCGTGCAGTTGGCACTAACTCCGGGTGATGGGCATCAGAAGGGTAGTGCAGAAATGTAGAGACAAAACCGGTCTCTTCCTCAGTGGGGGAGGGAAGATGATGGGCCCTCCAGAGAGACCAAATTCGCACGTCTGTAGGCAAGAACTGTTTTGTTCTCAGTTGTCCACGGCATAGAGTTGTAGAATAGTTTTCATAGACTCAGAAGGAGATAGTGGGGAAGGGTAAGATAGAGACAACGCGGAGCTTCCTAGTGAAGCATTCATTTCTTTACCTGTTTACAGAAAGAAGAAATGGAACTTGAGATGTCATTAAATCCATTTTTCTGCATCTAGGAGAGTCTAGGTAGAACCAGTCCTGGCTGACCAATAAACAAGGGTCAAGTCCAAATTTAAACCTTCGGGGAAGACGAACCCCCCTGCCCCACTGGTACCACGTCCCACCATCACAAACCTTTCAACTAGGAAATTCTATCAGATGTGTAATGTGGCGCAGTCCCATGCACCCTGTGGTCATTCATAATGATGAATTAGTAAATAACCAAAACTCTCCTGCTCAGTCTCTCAAGGATGGTCTGCCCTCCATATAAACGATGAGCATCTCCTCCAGAAAAGAACATTCCTTCATCTTCCCTGTCTCTCCCACCCCCAACACACACACTGCTTTCTGCATTTAGGGTTTGGTATTTCCCTTTAGGTTCCCAACAGTTTTTCTACATTGTTTTTCTTGTTTTTCAGTCAGCTGCTGTTTTGCTAATGAAACCAGAGGTTCCTGTCACACAAGTCACATCATGGGCCTCCAGAGTCAACATCTTCCATGTGACTCCAAATCCTGCGCTAACTTCACCTACTAGGGATCTGAATATCTACAAAGAAAGAGGTATATTTGGGTGTAAGACCTCAGAGTCATGTATAAATCATCCTTTAAGGTTAAAAAAAAAATACCCAGAGTTATCCTCAGAGCAGTGGCTTGCAGAGTATGGTCCCTGGCACCCCAGCATCAGCATCTCTGGGAACTTGTTAGGGATGCAAATTCTCCGGCCCTACCTCAGAGCTGCAGAACCAGAAACACTGCAGGCAGGGTGGGGGGTGTTTTAACAGGCCCTCCAGGGGATTCTGATATGCACTGAAATGTGAGAACCACCTGTATAGATTTTTTTAAAGCTTTCCTGGAATTTGAAACACAGTCCAGAAAAGCCAGTGCGCATAATGAAATGCAGTTGCTTCTTTGTCTCTCTGTTTCTGGATCTAATCTGGATACACAGCTTTGCAGGCAGAGTCTCCTGAGCCTTTAGGTTGAACGTATCAGAATTGTTTGACTCCCTGGTTTAGAAATCTCTTTACCCCAGGACAGACTGTCCCTTGTGTGGGGAAAAGAACCATATAGAACCAACAGGAAGTTTAGAGTAAATTTCCCTTCTGAACTACATTTTTATTGACTACACATCACCATCGGCATGTGGAAAGAGCTTCCAGTGGGCTCAGCTGGGCAAAACCACCACAGTGTCTCCCAGATGTTTTAAACGTTTGCTTCCTAATCACTCGGCCCAAGAAAATCTGGGGCAACAAGCATTCGTCCCACTCGTTTGCCTGCCTTTAGCCAGGGTTCTGGGAGCCCCCGTTACATCCTGCCCCTTGCTATTGCCGTCCATCGCGCTCATCAGAGTGACTCATCTTCTGGCACTCATCCCTCTCAGCAAGAGGATGGACTTTTCATCAGAGTGCAAACCATATGATTCTCTCTTATGACCGTTATTTCAACTTCTTTTTCCAAACCTCCCTAAAGATTGCTGCCAGGAGCTGTGGTTCCTCTCAGAGGCTCATTTTGAAACTGAAAGTGCCCTCGGAAAGGGTGGAGAGGAGATTTTAACTTGGGAAAATGTCTTCCACTGCTGTGGGGTCTGGAAATGATCGCAAGCAGATACCTTCAAAACAAGGCTGCATAGTTAAGCACATCTGAGGAAAATGGCAGCCCGCAGGGGGCGCGCGGCTTTGGAGGTGGGATTGCAAACATCAACCCCCTCAGGACTTCAGGTAGAGGCGGTTAGTACTTAAATTAGTTTCTCTTTAATTTGCAGTTGGTGATGGTGTGAAGTTTGCCCACTAGGAGGGAGAGAGTTGATGAGCCGCGAGTCCCTGTTTTGCATAAGAGCTACCTTCCATGGTGCACATCTGTAGAGCTGGCATGGCCCGGAATTCTGGATCGTTCTCACAGGAGACGATGGTCCTCCATAGGGGCCTGTGCCGTGAAAGGGGGCCATCCGAGTGTGGGAGACTGCTTTCCCAGTACCAACTCACCTACAGACATTCTCCACGGCGCTTGGAGACACGTCACCGTGTGGTGGGAGTCCTTAGCCTGACCGTGAGACACGTTTTGCACGACTGCTTCCCTTGTGGCAATTCCAAAAGATAGGTGTACCCAAAGTCAGTTTCCCATCGCTAAGTAAAATACCACTGGAGCCAGTGGTTTTCAAATTTAGCTGAACATCCGAATCAACGAGGACTCTTAAAAATCACAGTGCCCGGTTTGCGCCCCAGACCCAACACATCGGACTGTTTGGGGGGAGGGGCCCAGGCCTTGGTATTTTTTTTTTTTTTAAGTCTCCAAGAGATTCTAATATGCAACAGATTTCGAGAACCACTGACGTAGGCAATTTACATGGCAATTGGATGGGGGGTTAGGAGAGGTCTTGTGGGCTCAGAATAGACAAATGCATTTTGTAAGTGAAAGGGGCTATTGTGCTGTTACCCTGGTAATGGTACTGAGTGGAAAAGTTTCCAAGCGCTAAAAGCATACGAAGTCATCAGCGATTTGGGAGAAACTAGATGGGACTCTCCCCGCTCTCCTACCTGTGAAGTTTTCTCCTATGAAATCATTCAGTCTTGAATCCTAAAGATCTGTGTGGCAAAACATTGCTGATATCTCTGTTAAAGATAAGGGACGATGAATGCCTAAACTAGTAGTTTCCAGCCTTGACTACATGTTAGAAGTACTTGGAAAGCTTTGGGGCGCCTGGGTGGCTCAGTTGGTTAAGCCACTGCCTTCGGCTCAGGTCATGATCCCGGAATCCCGGGATCGAGTCCCGCATCGGGCTCCCTGCTCAGCGGGGAGTCTGCTTCTCCCTCTGACCCTCCCCCTTCTCATGTGCTTTCTCTCATTCTCTTTCTCAAATAAATAAATAAAATCTTTAAAAAAAAAAAAAAAAGAAGTACTTGGAAAGCTTTAAAAATCCCCGTGACCTGGGCCCGCTCCCGCCCCAGAACAATAAAAAAAATCAAGTCAGGATTTTTGGATATGAGGCATCAGGATATTTAAAATCTCCCGGCGTCAGGGGGCACCTGGGTGGCTCAGTCAGTTAAGCGGCGGACTCTAGATTTCGACTCAGGTCATGATACCCGGATCCTGAGATTGAGCTCCCGTGCCCGGCTCCGCACTCAGCACTGAGTCTGCTTGAGATTCTTTCTCCCTTTATCTCCCCCCTCTCCCCCACCACGTGTGCCTGCTCTCTCTCTTGCTTTAAAGAAATAAAATCTTAAAAGTAATAAAATCTCCCCCAGGTAATTCCAACTTGCGGGTAAGGTTGAGAACCAGGGGCCTAAAACAGTGATCCTCAAAGTTTTGTTGCTGTACAAGAGGAAAAATAATTTCCCCCATCCTTCTGTGTTCTTAGCAGATAACTGTGTACTGAAAGATTAACAGAGAAACACAAACACAAGTTTATTAACATGTATACCACATGCGTATATGGGAGATACTCCAGGAAAATGAGTAACTCCTTAAGATGGCTTTAGCCACCGCCTTAAATACCATCTTCAGCTAAAGATAAAACAAAGAAAAGTGGGAAAGGGTCAGGGAGGCCAGTAATGGGAGATTACCAAGAAAAGCAAGAAGGGAAAAAAACAGGGGGGTCTTATCATGCAGATCACCTCATCTTCTTTTATTGGCTGGAGAGGGCCCATGTGGCTGACTCATTGGCGCTGATAATAAAATTCCTGACTGACCAGTTAAGACTGCATTTCTTAGTTTAAATTAGGTATTAAGCCCTGATTTAGGGACTTGGCCTAAGTGATGCCATTTTGGACCTGTGGTTTTCTTTTTAACACCTTCATGAAAGACTGAAAAGGAAGTTAATGGGAGAAGGAGAGAGGATATAGGAAGGCATCACAATTTCATCTACCTGGTCAATTTGCCCAGATCCTGTTCTTTCCAGTGAATAGAAATAGTTGACTCTCTGGCTAGACATTATGCTGGAATATAAAACATCCTAAGAACAAGCTGCATTCTCTTATTTGGGGATTGAGTGTGAAGATAACCATCAATCAGCCCAAAGTCAGCACCTTCCCTCACCTGCCTTCAGGCTCTGTTTTATAAATTCCTATTAAGCTATATTCTTTGTCCCGGAAGAATTGTTCTTAACCTTGGCTGCACATTAAAACCGTGGAGGGGAGGGAAGAGGGGAGATTTTAAACTCTGGATGCCCGGGCCACACTCCAGACCATTTTAAATCAAAGTCTAGAGGAGTGGGGGGATGGGAGGAGATGGTGTTAGTACTTTGTTAAATTGAAATTTGTATCCAGATATTTGTAAATCGACATGCAGTGGTTTTAATTTGCATTTCATTAATGGCTGATGATACTGAATATATTTGCATTATTTGCCATTTATGTATCCTTCTTGGTGAAATATTTGTTCACATCTTTTACCCATCTTCTGACTGGATTATTTGTATTTTTGCTGTTGGGTTTTAGCATTCTTGGGTTGTCTAGATACTTCAGTAGATAAGGGTTTGCCAGTATTTTCTCCACTGCAGCTTATCTTACCCTCCCCCTGTGGGCATCCACAGAGCAAAAGCTAATTTTGATGAAAGTCCAACTTGTCAATTTTTTCTTTCATGGGTTGTATTTTTGGTATAAAGTCTAAAAATTTGCTGCCTAGCTCTTGATCCTGAAGATCTTCCCTGATATTCTAAAAGCTTTACACTTTTACATTTAAAAGTGTTAAAAAAAGAATTAAAATAACTTAAGTGATACAAACAAACTTTAACACTTCAGAAAGTGGACCATCTTCTGTTGGAACAGAGTTTTGGAGAACTGCCAAGTGGGGCAAAAAGCAGAGAGCTTTTCTAGGATAAATAACAGGAAAAGACAAATTATGTTTGGCTGGAACCATATAATCAACCTTGTTTGGGGTGAGAAGCCCCCAGGTTGGCTTGGCACTTGGGGATTGGCTGACTGGATATACTGCATTTTTGGTCAAGTAGAGTATTTATAAGGACGTGAAAGTTATCTAACTTCTGGGTTGCTGATGTGGCGACCTGGACAGGAGCAGCTTCATCTTGGACCTAGAATTTCAACAAAGCTACAATTCATTTTGAGTTAGCTTTTGTATAATATGTGGGGTTTAGGTCTAGGTTTTTGTTGTGTTTTGTGTGTTGTTTTTTTGCCTATGGATGTCCATGCGTCAGTATTTTTTAACAGCGCTCCAAAGTGATCTCAATGTGCAGCTAAGGTTGAGAACCAGTGCCTGCTGATTGAAGGACATGTGTGTTAGGAATCTGAACTCTGGATCTGCCTGCATGGCTTAGTCAGTTGAGTGTCCAACTCTTGACTTTGGCTCAGGTCATGATCTCAGGGTTGTGAGATTGAGCCCCTCCCTGCTCTGTCTCTCTCTCAAAAAAAATAAATGTGGGCGCCTGGGTGGCTCAGTCGTTACGCGTCTGCCTTCGGCTCAGGTCATGATCCCAGGGTCCTGGGATCGAGTCCCACATCAGGCTCCCTGCTCTGCGGGAAGCCTGCTTCTCCCTCTCCCACTCCCCCTGCTTGTGTTCCTGCTCTCGCTCTCTCTCTGTCAAATAAATAAATAAAATCTTTAAAAAAAATAAAAAAATAAATGTGAACTCTAAGGTCTTTTCTTGAGCATCTCAATAAGATGAAAAAAGAATGACAGAAGTATGTGTTTTTATAACAACACTGTCCAACGGTGCTGTTATATATAATATGTATGTTAGTATATATTAATACACATATATAATTTAAAATTTTTTACCAGTCACATCAATTTCACCTATTTTTTATTTTTTTAATTTTAAGAATATATTTAACTTGGGGTGCCTGGGCGGCTCAGTCAGTTAAGCGTCCAACTCTTGGTTTCAGCTCAGGTCATGATCTCGCAGCTGTGAGATCGAGCGCCACATCGGGCTCTGTGCTCAGTGCGGACTCTGCTTCAGGTTCTTTCTCCCTCTCACTTACTCTGTCTCAAATAAATAAAATCTTTTTAAAAAAATTTTTATTTATTTGAGAGAGAGCACAAACAGGGGGCATGGCAGAGGGAGAGGGAGAAGCAGGCTCCCCGCTGAGCAGGGAGCCTTACTCGGGGCTTGATCCCAAGACCCTGGGATCATGACCTGAGCCAAAGGCAGATGCTTAACCAACTGAGCCACCTAGGCACCCCAATAAATAAAATCTTTAAAAAAAAAAAAACCAATGTATTTAACCCAATATAGCCAAAAATTATCTCAACTCATAATCAAAACAAATTATTGTAAACAAATTATTAATGAGACCTTTTGCTTTTTTCTGGAATAAGTCTTAGAAATCCTTTGTGTATTTTACATTTATAGCGCACCTCAATTGGACTCCTCACATTTCAGGTACTCAAGAGCCACATGTGATAAGTGCCTACCAAATTAGAAAATATAATTTTAGACATGAACAGTCTTATTCCCCACCCCTGTTCTTTCTATGTTTGCTGACTGAATATTTCTGTACAGTTTCTACCTGGTACAAATGTAGGACTACTCCTTTCAAACAATACAGGCAGCATTTAGAAAACTTGGCTTCTGCTTACAGGGGGATGAAACGAGTCTATCCTAGACAAATGTGCTCATAGCACAGTGTGCTGTCATAAATATTTACATTGGACTGACAGTGATGGGCCCAGAGCCTTGGAGCTATGATGTCCTCCCCACTATGCTTTGATTTTTGATCTTATTTTCCCACAAGGAAAGTTATTAAATTTGCATGAGTTTGCATGGTGTTCAAAATTCACGAGGGCTTTGTTTATAGATGGAGCTGTGCAGCAGTGAAGGTGGGACAAGGTAAATTTTACGTGTTATCATTTAAACTGTCTAAGGAACAAAGCTTGAGTAGGACTGATTTCCATTCCACAAATGAAAGCACACCAGTTGAAATAAATGTACCCTTAGCCGTATGGCATGGACTAGAACAGAGTTTCTCATCCTCATCACTGTTGACATTTTGGATTGGACCATTCTTTGTCATGGGGGGCAGTCCTGCACACTGTAAGATGTTTGGCATCATCTCTGGTCTCTAGTGTCCACCTATTTCACAGGTGTGACAACCCCAGATGTCCCCAGACATTGCCAAATGTCCCCTGGGGGTCAAAATCATTCCCACTTGAATCACTGGGTTAGAATGAAATAAATTTGATTCGTATGGTTTTTTTTCCTTTTTTTTTTTTTTTGGCCTAATTTGAAGATTTATATGACTAATTGCATTCAGATGGTTAAAAGATAAACTGAGGCATATTAAAAATTTTAAGGTTTTTTTTTAGGAAAAAGCGATTTCAACCAGGCAGAATCCAGTTTGGCAGCTGGAAAGGAGCTCTGCGGAGCTGTACAAAATGAAAGACTTTTATAGGCAGGAGGGATCAGGAACAAGAACATTACACTGGCAAAAAAGCAGGTTAGTTATTGCAAGGTTACTTTCCCTTAGGGGATGGCAGGGGTCAATCAGGCATATTACCTAACGCATGCTGACCAGATGATTCCTGATTGATTTGTTACAGAATGATCTATCATAGCTGTGAACTCAGGAAACAAAGGGGCGAGCCCCAGCACTGCCTTAGCCAACTGCTCTGCCATGCGGAATTCTGAGAGGGCTGGTCAGATAGAAAGCACAGCTCGTGTCTGGGTTTGCCAACGCTGTTCCCGAACAAACTCAGATAAACTCGTCTCAAGAGAAGCCCATAACTCAAGAGACAAGGGTTTGGAAAAGAGAAAGGGAGAGATTTATTTCGGGTTCTGGCAGTCGGGGGAGATGGCAGGCTCAAGCCTTAACAGCCGACCTCTCCTGGCAAGATGGGCACCTAGAGTTTTATAGAGAGAGGTTCACGGGGTAATGTGCAAGAGAGCAGGCAGGGAGCATGTGATCATGGCTGGGGGTATGTATGTGCTCAGCATGTGATCTTGGGCAGGGAAGGGAACGGAATGTGGTCTTCTAGGCATTCTGTTGCTTGCAGGGCTTTTCTGGCCTGGTGGTTAGAATGGTCTAGTCATTGTAAAATATCTTGGTCAATGCCTCAAGAAAGTGCAGTAACAAATAAGAACATTTGGGTTTTAGAGCATGAATTAAGTGGTCTTGTCTTTTTCTGGTTTTAACCATTGGGATCTATAGTTGAGCAAGAGGGCTCGCTGACAGATTGACTAGTTTAAGATTCTGTTTCTGGGAGAGCTGAATCTTTTTAATTAAGTCTCAGTTTGGTGATGTAGGGCTTAGCGTAAGTTACTCCTTTTTGGGCCTGTTGTCTTGTTTTTTCAACACTTTGATATTATGAAATATTCTACTTCAGTTTGTTTTCTTCTTTGGAGGAGAAAATTATATTTGTAAAAGTGCATGTGATGGTAGGGGGAGGACATCTCTTTTAATCATTGAGAAAATGGCACTCTCACTTTCAGGTCATGGTACTGTGAACTCCTTGAGACACAGAAATAGGAAAGATTCCCATCTAATCTTTGATAGTAGATTTACCATCGAAATAGACTTCTGTTCTCTGCTTGATGAATTCCTGTTCCGCCTGTGAGGCCAGCTCAAATGCCTCCTTGCTTGTGAAGACTTTGCTAATGCAGAAGAGGAAAAAATTTCTCTTTCCCTTCTAGGTTCTTTGGCTGGTCTAATCATTGACAGAAGGCTGATTAACAGGAGAAAAACAAATTTTATATCTAGGAGAGCCCCATTAGAAATAGGAGACCCAAAGGCAGTCAGGTAATTGAAGCTTATATAACATCCTGAGCTAAAGAAAAGGGTAGTGGTCTGGGGATGCAAAGGGGGAGAAGGGCCATTCCCAGGAACAGAGAGATGTTTGGAAAATAAAGGCTGCCCTGTAATGCAAGTGTGCTTCTTAGGTAAAAAATTATCTTTTATAATAGCTCTCTTCCTGGTACAGGCCCCCCCTTTTTTTTTTTTAAAGATTTTATTTATTTATTTATTTGAGAGCGAGCAAGAGAGAAACAGCATGAGAGAGGAGAGGGTCAGAGGGAGAAGCAGGCTCCCCGCCGAGCAGGGAGCCCAATGCGGGACTCGATCCCGGGACTCCAGGATCATGACCTGAGCCGAAGGCAGTCGCTTAACCGACTGAGCCACCCAGGCGCCCCAGGCCCCCTTTCTGATAAAAATTTTAGCGGTTGAGAGGAAGGTGTAAAGAGCTTTTCCTGACTCTGTTGGGTTTGGATTGCCTTTAGCTCCAAATGATCCTTATGCCAAAGAAACATATTTTGGAGTGGCAAAATCTGTTCCTTTCACTAATGTCCCAAGGCAGAAAAATGACACCTTTATCAGTGGTGGTCTTGGTTTTTGCCAGAGTTCTGCTAAAAGCATCTATTCATGATTACAGTCATCTCTGCATCGTGAGTGAATGAATGAATGGTTACAGGTGACATTACAGGTAGAAGCCTCAGGTGGAGGCAGAGCCAACTCTGGTTAAACCAAGAAGCATGTTTCATGTGCACACAGACAGTAGACAAACCAAAAGTAACTAGTAAGTAGTTGCCTGCTTGGAACATTGCTAAGAAGCTCAACAAAAAAATTGTAAATATTAACAGAGGATTAACAGTATCATAAAGGGAACTCCAAAGACCAAAGTAGTTAGGAAAACAGTCATCAGTGCTGCTCATACCCTTACATAAACTGGGGAATCAATATCGTAAACTCCTATGATCAGTGACTTTCAAGATGTATAAATTGACATTGACAGTGAGTGTCCTTTACAGTCAAGAATCTTTGAATAAAAAGTTACTGTGCTGATGCTGAAATACTCATTCACACAAAACATGACAATACTGTCACCGCATTGAAATTTTATAGTTTTACTTGATCCCACTGCACACCCCGGAGAAGTCTAAATTCTCCAAGTGGGTCTGCTTGGCTAAATTGAAATCTTTGGAAGAACCATATATCAGTTCACTTCTACCTGTGATAAAGAACAGGATCCCAAACAGGCCAAATTTTGCTTTACTAAGTACCAAAGACAAATTCAATTTACCTTTAAGAAGAAATACTCAATTCAGTGGATCTCCAACTTTAAGGCACTTAAGAATTTCAGACACTAACAAGTGTCCTGATTTCCTGAAGGATTTGGATCTGGGGGCTTGAGTGGGGCTTAATAATCTGCTTTTTAAATAAGCCCTATAGATACTATGACAATTAATAGCTCAGAAAATTGCAGATGCTACATTTCAAACACCAAGCTCTTTGCAAAGGAAATGCACAAACCAAAGTGCATTGTTGCTTCAGATCTGGAGGAGCCTGCTTTATTTTAAAGATTACTTCCTTAGCATGCATGCCTTTCCGTATCTTCTTTGCTTGCTTCAGTGAACTGATTTGCATCAAGAAAAAAACCCCACAAAACACAAGTGAATGAATGAATGAATGAATGAATAAGCCTTGTAGATGTTTCTGATCTGGGTTGGCCTATAATCATTGTTGGAGAGATAATGATGAACTCTAACCCAGTGTTTTTCTTTTTTTTTTAAGATTTTATTTATTTACTTGAGAGAGAGAGAGAGAGTGAGAGCGAGAGTGAGAACACAAGCAGGGGGAGCTAGAGAGGGAGAAACAGATCCCCACTGAGCAGGGAGCCCGACGTGGGGCTCAATCCCAGGACTCTGGGATCATGACCTGAGTGAGCCAAAGGCAGATGCTTAACTGACTAAGCCACCCAGGTGCCCTAACCCAGTGGTTTTCAACTGGGGGTGATTTTTAACCCCAGAGACATTGGCACTGTCAGGAGACAGTTTTGGTTGTGACATCTTTGGGAGGGGGTATCACTGGCTTCTAGTGAATAGGGGCCAGATGCGCTAAGCATCCTACAATGCAAAGAATAGCCTCCCACAATGAAGAATGATACAGCCCAAAATGTCAATGTTGCCATGGTTGAGGAACCTTGGCTGTGTAGTGGAATTACCTGGGAAGCTTTAAAAAAAATCTTCTCCCTATGTCTCACCCCCAGAAAGTCTAATTATTCTGGCCTATAGCTTGAACTTTTGGACTTTTACAACTCCTAAGGTGATTTTTATTTATTTTTTTATTATGTTAAGTTAGCCACCATATAGTACATCATTAGTTTTTGATGAAGTGTTCATGATTCATTAGTTGCATATAACACCCAGAATCATGAATATGGGGCAGTGGTTCTCAAACATGACCATGTATCAGAATCACCAGGAGGATTTTTAGAAACACAGATTGCAGGACTCCACCTTTAGAATGTCTGACTCAGCAGGTCTGGGGTGGGATAGGAGAATCTGCATTTCTACAAGTTCCTAGGTGCTGCGGCTACTGGTTTAGAGACCACCATTTGAGGATATCTTGTGAGTCACGGAAAAGTCACTCTTACTCTTTGGTCTCATTCTGACCTGCCGTTTTACAGATTCTGCAAATGGCAGATTTTGTCTTATAGTCTGCCTTGAACTTCAGCTCCCACTATCCCTGCCAAGGACAAACAGGCAATTAGTAATAATTAGAGAGACCATAGTTCAGATGTGTGGCTGGCTCAAGGGATGTCCTCAGGGGCTTCCCAGGGAGAGAATGCATGGGTTTGCAGTTACTGGTTTCAGACCAAACTTAGAAATCACAAAGGGTAGAATATGGGGTGAGTGGAGAAGAAAAAATATGTAGATGACCAGCTTCCAGTGTGGGGCAAATCTACAAATACCAACTGACCACTTAATCTGTGGGAGAAACAAGGATAGGTAAGATGCATTGTCTAAAAGATATGCAACTTCATTACCTTAGTTTCCATGTGGTGCTTCTCATGAAAACCCTGAGAGCACACAAAGGATGGCTTTTGATTTCCTACTCCACTTGAATTTCTTGTTTACATGAATTTTAACTTGTAAGAGAGGAAGGATGGGTAGGATCACAGCTTCTGGATCCAGTGTGCTTGAGTTTGAATCTTAGCCCTGCTACTTACTACTTTTATAACCTTGACCAAGTTCCATCACCTCTATGTGCCTACATTTCCTCATGTGTAAAGAGGCAACAATGATAATGCCTATAGTGTAGGTTCATCATCATGATTAAATGATATTAATATATCATTGTATTATTAAAGTGCTTAGAACAGTACCTGGCACATAGTAAACACTCAAAGTGTTAGCTCTTATATCAATCAGAACTTTAATTGTAGAATATAAGCTTTATAACCAGCATTTTAGTAAAGCACCAAAATAAAACAATCATCTCCTTTATAAAAAATAATACCAGGCAACAGCAGAAGGAAGATTATTTTTAAGATGGCTTCAATAAAGATAGCAAAGACCTCTTTTATATAAAAGGACATCAGGAAATATGTTGAGTTCAATTTAATTATTCACATACAGTTATTAGCCTAGTTGCCAATGACCATGTTTATCTATAAATAGCCAGTTGATGCTGCCAAAATGAAAAAGGATCAAGTCATTGAATGAGAACTGAAATTAAATGATTTCTAGTAGCAATGCAAATAAGCATAAATAATAGCAGATACACTGCTTCACATTTTTTTTCAACAAAACTTGTGAGAGCCTGTTTCCACGTGTTTGAAAAGTTATTTTCCAAAAAGCTTGAACAGCAACTTCAAGTCCAACAAGAAGAGTTTTAATTTAATCCTATAAGAGATGGTGGCCAGAAGGGTCAGCAGAGAAGTTTTTGTAATGTGAACATCTCAGCATTGCTTTCGAATTAGTACTAACACACATTCTGAATGCAAGACTGAGAGACCAAAGAGCTAACTGTCAGAAAACCTGATGATAGGGGAAAAGAGGCATGAGACCCTCTTGCAGCAGAATAATTCTATTGTGCTTCTCTTTTTGTTCTGCCATTAAGGAATCAAGGGTGTCAGGAGGAAGAGGGAAGCATCTTTGACCCTAAGAAGGGCAGAAAGTTCTTATCAAATCTAACTATGTTAGCATGTGAGCACATGACTTTTCTGTTTGTGATTCTGGTAGGAAGAAGCAACTCATCAGCTGAGAAGAGACAAAAGAAAAAAAAATCTTTGGCCATAAACTGGTTTCGGATTCTGAGTTTAGATCTTTAGATCAGCATTTCTCAGCCTCAGCACTATTGCCATTTGGGGCCAGATCATTCTTTGTTGTGGGGGTTGTCCTATGCATTGTGCAATGTTGAGTAGCATCCCTGGTCTCTACCCACTGGATGCCAGGAGAACCTGTCCCAACTCTTTGCAGTTGTGAGGATCAAAACTGTCTCTAGATATTGACAAATATCCCCTGGGAGGCAACATTACTCCCAGTTGAGAACCACTGCTTTAGATGGTCTGACCCAGATTCGAAGATTTGGAGCAGGGCTTCTTGAATTATCTGTAGGGAAAAGCAGTGTTGAAAAATATTTCTAATCTATTGTGAACCGATACATTTTTGAAGCATGATAAAAAGGAATTCTTTTTAAAAAGTAAAGTAACAAAAGGGCATAAAATACAAACAACTGTTTTTTTGGTTAGAGTCAAATGAAATAAAACCGTTCTGTAAAGTTAGCAAAAAGGTTTCCAAATGCTTAGTCTCCATTTCTGTACTTCTCTCATGTGGACCGGTAATGAACAGTAAATGGGCCCAGTCCTGAGTAACACTAATTTGGAGGACATTAGACTTAGAGAAAGAGAAAATGCATTAAATCAAGTAATCCTTGCAGCATAGTAAGAAATAGTCCTTGAGTTTTTCTATTTCTTATGTTCAACTCTTGTTAGTTTTAAATTACATGATTTAGATTTAGTGATTTTTCTTGGCGACTTCTATTTAATTTTTAAAAGGAGTAAATACCTCTGGAAAAGCATGATAATTTATAGCTCTTATCCATGGGAAAGCTGGCTATGAAGGCTCCAGCTAAGATAGAGCATTTGGCTTGTAAATATTTTATCATTTCTTTGATTCATTCATCGATTCATTTAACATGTGTTTCTTCAACAAACCACTGTGTCCCAGGCCCTGGGGATCCAAAGATGAGTGAGGGAGAAATTCCACCTAGGAGGGAGGGTAGTGGCATCCAGAAAATCTTCCTGGAGGAAGTGATACCCAGTGGGACCCAAGGCATGAATAACAGCCTCTGGGGTGAAGCAGGGGAGGCTGAGAGCATGTTTCAGACAGAGGGTACTTCATGGGAGACTGTCAGCAGCTAGTCATGACCCTTCCAGGGAACCGGAAGTAAAACATGGCTGGAGCTGAGTGGAGAGGAAGAGGCAAAAGATGATGCTGTAAAAATAACACAGGGGTCAAATCATGACGCCCTTGTCAATTCTTGCCAGGCCAGGTATGGTGCCAAGGACCGGTAGCAATAGCATCACCTGGGAGCTTTCTGGAAATGCAGGCTCTCAGGCCTACCCCAGATCTGTTAAATCAGAGTCTGCACTTCAGCACGAACCTCAGGGGATCCATAAGCTCAGTAGAGCCTGAGAAGCACTGCTCTGAGACCTATGAAGGTTACGTTTTTTATGGGCACCTTTATCCTGAAAGATATGGTTAATTATTACATATTAAAAGGTTTTTAGGCACTGAAGGTTGGCTAAACCAATATCCCCTGGCACTCTTGCTGCCTTTGCTATAGGTACCAGATAGATGAGCATGTAGCTCAACATTGGCTTTATTAGACTCCCTTGCAGCTGGAGAAAGGGCAGGGCACCTCAGTGACAATCTACTATGGTGATTTTTGAGAAAGCTACTGCTTTCCTGATTAAAATAATAGGCATGGCCAGCAGATCCTTTTGCCAGTTCTTTCTGCCTTTAATGGGGATGTGATTCCAGGAGCTGTGGCAGCCGTCTTGATTACAGGAGAAAGGCCAGTGCTAGCCCTGACTTGTTGGACTGCAGAACCTAAGCCAGGAGACCGTTCCTCTAGATATTATTATTATTATTATTATTTTGTTACTTGCAACTGAAAGCACTCCTATGACTAGCCCAGAATGACAAATCGTTAATATATCTGTTAGCATTATGTTTGGACATATACAAAATTCAAAACAATATTTGCTTAAACAATATACATGTTTACTGCTGTCTCCCCTATAGAAAAATTCAGCAATTTGCAGCCTAGACTATCTATAATGGCAGTTACCACAAAACACCAGGAACTCTGTTTGCTATCTTTGCCATTCTTTTTTTTTTTAAGATTTTAGTTACTTATTTTAGAGAGCACAGGCAGGGTAAGGAGCAGAGGGAGAGGGAGCTGAGCACAGAGCCTGATGTGGGGCTCGATCCCATGACCCTGAGATCATGACCTGAGCCGAAATCAAGAACTGGATGCTTAACCGACTGCATCACCTAGGCGCGCCTACCTTTGTCATTCCTACTGCAGGACTTCCATCCTCATGATAGTTGCTGAAATTCCACCCAGCACATCTGTGCTCCAGGTCAATAGGCCACTTCCTCCTAATTGTTAAGAAACCTTCCTTGAAGTTCCACACCACATTTCTACGTATAGCTCATTGGCCAGGACTTGTTACATGTTTACACATTGCTGCAAAGGAGGCTGTAGTTTTGTTTTGTTTTCTGGTTTGCCACATACTGAGTTAAAAATCAGGACTCTATGACAAAGTAAGTGGGAGAGAATCCATATTTGATATCCATATTTTTCTGGAAGATGCCACCACAATCAGGTTTGCACTGCAGGAAGATCTTTCGGATAGTAGCGTGGAGAGCAGGTTGTAGGGAAAGAAGACTGGAGGTAGGCAGACTAACGATGAGGCAGAAGAATACTGTAGGAGTTGGCAAACTACAGACCCTAAGCTGGTCTGACCAAATATGGCCCGCTAATTATTTTTGTAAATAAAGTTATATTACGACATAGGAAGACCATAAACTTAAATATTGTTTATATCTGTGTAGAGACGGAAAATCATCTTCCCTTTATCCTCTGAGTTCTTGGCTGAGAACCCTATAATCAAACACAAACTAATAGGAGAAAAACAGTACTTTAGTAGCATGTACACTTTCTGTACACGTGGGAGAGACCCAGGAAAACTGAGTAAAACTCCCTGAAATGGCCCAAGCCACTACTTTATTTTTTTAAAAGATTTATTTATTTATTTGAGAGAGAGCGAGAGCGTGCATGCGCAAGCACACACACATGTGAACATGAGGAGGGGCAGAGGCAGAGGGAGAGAGAGAATCTCAAGCAGACTCTGCGCTAAGTGTGGAGCCTGCCTTGGAGCTTGAGCTCATGACCCATGAGATCACGACCCATGAGATCATGACCTGAGTGGAAACCAAGAGTCAGACGCTTAACCTACTGGGCCACCCAGGTGCCCCCCAAGGCACTACTTTAAATACCAACTTCAGCTAAAGACGAAAGATTGGAGTTTGGGAAGGAAGCCAGTCATGGAAGGTTAGCAGGAAAAGCACAGTAAACAATGGTCAGATTTGTTACACAGCTCTAAGTCAGTGCCTTCTCCATTGATAAGAGTCTCTGGAGATTTAGAGTTACTCCATCTCTTCCTAGTACAGGGAGGGAGAACTTACAAATGGTAATTTCCTTTATAAATGTAAATGTCCCTTAGAAAAATGTGAACATCTGTGTTTCCAGAGATTCTCCTGTGTCTACTGTTGCTAAAAATAGCAATATTTGTTCTTCTAATCCATGAGCATGGAATGCTTTTCATCTCTTTGTATCTTCTTCAATTTCTTTCATCAGTGTTCTATAGTTTTCAGTGTACAGATCTTTTACCTCTTTGGTTAGGTTTATTCCTAGGCATCTTATTGTTTTTGGTACAACTATAAATGGGATCGATTCCTTGATTTCTCTTTCTGTTGCTTCATTATTGTTGTATAGAAATGCAAGATTTCTGTACATGAATTTTGTATTCTGTGACTTTACTGAATTCATGCATCCGTTCTAGCAATTTTTTTGGTGAAGTATTTGGATTTTCTATATAGAGTATCATGTCATCTGCAAAAAGTGAAAGTTTGACTTCTTCCTTGCCAGTTTGGATGCCTTTTATTTCTTTTTGTTGTCTGATTCCTGAGGTTAGGACTTCCAGTACTATATTAAATAACAATGGTGAGAGTAGACATCCCTGTCTTGTTCCTGACCACAGAGGAAAAGCTCTCAGTTCTTCCACATTGAGGGTGATATTAGCTGTGGGTCTTTTGTATGTGGCCTTTATGATGTTTAGGTATGTTCCCTCTATGCCTACTTCGTTGAGGGTTTTTTATCAAGAATGGATCCTGTACTTTGTCAAATGCTTTTTCTGCATCTATTGAGAGGATCATGTGGTTCTTATCCTTTCTTTTATTAACCTGGTGTGTCACGTTGATTGATTTGCAAATCTTGAACCACCCCTGCAGCCCAGGAATAAATCCCACTTGATCATGGTGAATAATTCTTTTAATGTAGTGTTGGATTTGATTTGCTAGTATCTTGTTGAGAAGTTTTGCATCCAAGTTTATCAGGGATATTGGCCTGTAATTCTCCTTTGTAGTGGGGTCTTTGGTTTTGGAATCAAGGTTATACTGGCCTTGTAGAATGAGTTTGGAAGTTTTCCTTCCATGTCTATTTTTTTGAATAGTTGGAGATGAATAGGTATTAACTCTTTAAGTGTTTGATAGAATTCCCCTGGGAATCCATCTGGCCCTAGATTTTTGTTGGGAAATTTTTGATTACTGATTACCACTGATTACCACAAATTTTGATTTTGATTACCACTGGTCTGTTCAAATTTTCTATTTCTTCCTATTTCAGTTTTGGTAGGTTATATGTTTCTAGGAATTAATCCATTTCTTCCAGGTTGTCCAATTTGTGGGCATATAATTTTTCATAATACTCTCTTATAATTGTATTTCTGTGGTGTCGGTTGTTATTTCTTCTCTCTCATTTGTGATTTTGTTTATTTGGGTCTTCTCTCTCTCTCTCATGACTCTGGCTTGAGGTTTATCAGTTTTGTTGATCTTTTTAAAGAACCAGCTTCTGGTTTCATTGATCTGTTCTATTGTTTTTTTAGTTTATATCATTTATTTCTGCTCTAATCTTTACTATTTTCTTCCTTCTGCTGGTTTTGGGTTTTGTTTGTTCTTCTTCTAGCTCTTCTGGTGTAAGGTTAGGTTGTGTATTTGAGATTTTTCTTGCTTCTTGATGTAGGCTTGTATTGCTATAAACTTCCCTCTTAGAACTGTCAAAAGACTTCATTTAGAATTCAAATCTTGGGAAGTTTGTTAAAAACCTCAGAAGGTTTTAAAGGGCATGCCTAAATAGGATTACAGGGTATCATAAATTTTATATTTAATCAAGATGGCAATAAGAGATATCACAGAAGTTTAGCAAAACCGCTCCTTTGATATTAAGAAGTTTCAGTGCTCTAAGTAATCAAAGATCTGATAAAGATAAAGTATAGAACCTTTGGCTTTCCGGGCAGATCATGAATAGGAAAAAGAAAAACTTTCTTTACAATTTCTCATCAAGAGCACACCAGTAATACAAGAAAAGTTTGTTTTTTTAATAGAGAGAAGAGCCAAATTTCAATCTTATAGCAGTGTACTTTTAAGATCCATTCACTTCAGTCTTAGTCCTGACCACACATAAAATTCTTTTCTAAAGTTTTTTGTTCACAAACCTACAACTTTCTTTTTAGATTCAGATTTTGTCCTAAGCCTCCTTTGTCTAAGTAATCAGTTTCATTGTAGGACAAAATTATGTTCTTTTCCCTCAACAAAAATGTATTCCCATTCCTTATATCTTATCAAAAACACATCTTACTTCTCTTACATACAGAGTTATTTCCCTTATTTCTAGCAGTCTCAAGTACATTTATCGGAATATTTACTTTTAGAAACCTTAGTCTCAAGTGAAAACTAAGTAGTAACCAATTGTGAACTGCCTGTTGCTGCAGAATTCTTTAGACTGACAAATTTATGAATCTATTTTACAATTTCTGGAAACCTGTTTTTTTTCATAGTGCAACGTTCAATAAAACATAAAATATGTTCACTAAGAGAATCAAGTATCCTCAGTTTCCCTGCAATAAGAAGCCAAAAGCAGACAAACCTACATTCAGTAATCAATGCTATCTTATTTTGAAAAGACTTAAGTATCCAATGAAATCAAACCAATATATCATTTTACTTAGCAAAACTTCAAAGTTTCAGATTACCAAAGATTTTGAAAGCTCTTTAGAAGTTTACCTATAAACCTTTTTATCTATTCAGCCTACTTGCTCTTAACAATTACCCATGAAAACTTCACAAGACAGACAGAAGCAACCATCCTTTTGAGTCACTTTTGCTGACAAATTGCAATAGATACAATATGAATGTAACTAATAAATCCAGGTAGAATAAAAGTTTACTAGTACATTTGATGTTGATAACTCCAAAAGACATGTCTCTTTTAATTTACCAAAGATTATCCCAGATAATGTGAACTTGAAAAACATTTGGGTTCATTTTTATCTTTCTCCATTTTAGAATGACCAATTTTTATAAGCCCTTGTCTTTTAAGCAATTAAGTAGAACTCTTGTCTGTGCCCAGTGCATGCTTCCAGCGACCCAAATTGCTGCTGCCTCCTTTGTCCAGGGTTGTAAGGGACGGAGGAGGTGCACAAGGGCTAAGCAGCCAGGGTGGAGATTTAAACAGGGAACAACAACAAACAGACCAAACAACCAGGTGGGACGGAGATTTCTTTCAATCTCCCACACCCTAGACTAGTCTCTGTTAGCTCACACCCGTTTTGCCAGGTTGGAGCATCCAAGCCTCTGAATAGCTGGATCCTGTGATCTTTCATCACCCGGGGATGTCTAGATTTGACTCCAATTGATTGTTCTGTCCCCCAGAGTGTTTACCAGAGACCCTGTCAATTCTCCAGAGTATTCTGCCTGTTAACGCCTGCTTGCCTAGACTTTATGAGACAACTCTAGTTTTCCCTCTTAAAGCTGTGCCACGGACCTGGTGTAACTTATCCCAACAGAAATCCTTCTGAGTAAAAGTAATCAGAGTGGCCATTGGATTTCAGGTGAGGACAGAATGCCAGGCTGGCAGTCAGAAGTACCAAGAAGGGAGAGTTCCCTCCAAAGAATCTACCCCCAGCCCCATTAGCTTGAATGGGTTAGCCTGGCTGAGCTGCCACTGCCCATTGCTCCAGCCATTGAAAACCAGGGGGCAGAACCTCAGAATGACAACAGTCTCATCTGGGTCACTGAATTTGTTACTGAACCAACACAAGTGGGTTCCATGGTGAGTCACAGATATACCAGAGTTGTGGCACAAAGTAAATTGTATTTGCAACAAAGAAGGAAATCACTGGCAATAACTTCCAAAGCAGTGACTCCTTGAGCAGCAATGGATGGGTTCCTTTTATTTAGGGTCAGGATGAATGTTTAAATGGGGTTTCTTGTCATCATATATAGAGGCAGGCATAAGGTTGCACATTCCTGATTGCCTGGTTTAAGATTCCATTTCTGGGAGAACCACAGTTGTAATTAAGTCTTGGTTTGGTTATGTAGGGCTTAGCATAAGCATCTCCATTTTGGTTCTGTTGTCTTATTTTTAACAGTTCAAAACCATTCTGAGTATTTTGGGGAGGTGCCTGGATTTGCAGGCATGTGTGAATTTCAAAGGTCCCATATTTCCTCATCTGAACAGATGAATTTCTGACATAATATTCTGAACATCCCACTGTTGACTCAAAGGGCTTTTTGAGCCAAGAGGCCTTTCCAGTACAACCCAGCACTTTTGTCATTTGAGAAGAGGGAATCTAATCTTTGTGTTGGCAGCAGAGCCTGAGAGTTGCTGCTTTTGTTCAGTGACTATTTGTAGAACCTATCTGTAGATGCAAACTTGCCCTTTTATTCTCACTCTACGAGTGGCAGGCAAAGTTGTTATACTAAACTAAACAACTCTTCTTCCCCTATCTGCTTTCCAGTGACATTTCTTTGGGCCTAATCACAATCTATAAGCCCTGCCCTTTCTCCCATCCTGAGTACATCTTACTCCTCTTTGTAACACAGTGCCCAGCACAGTATATAGCATCTAGAGAACACTCAATACATGTTTAATTCATGTTAAAGAATACACAAATGGCCACAAACCAGTTATCTAGCAAAATTCACAAAAGATCATACAGCTCCTAATCACAGCTGTTGGAGCCAAGGGGATGATGAATAGTCAAAAAAAATGGGGAGGCCCTTAGGAAAAAGGACTTGAGAATAAAAGATAGGAGTCCTTTAGATCAGTGCTTTTCAAACTTTAATGTGTATATGAACCACCTGGGGACCTGGGATCTTGTCTACATGCAACTTCTGATGCAGCAAATCTAGGATGGGACTTGAGATGGTCTTTTCTAACATTTCTAAAGCCTTGTTAGCCAAAGTATGGTCTGGGCATTGCAGGATCAGCATGACCTAGGCTGTTTGAAATGCAGAATCTTCAGCCCTGCCCCAGCCTTTCCTAACCAAATTTTGGCTCCTTTTTCATCAGATTCCTGATTCCTTCGAACATACTCTTTGAAAAGGTCCAAGGACTCCTTATTGATTTCTCCCTAAGGTTGCCAGAAGTGGTTTTTTTTTTTTTTGGTGCCTCTATGTCTCCATCATAATCAATTGGCTTTTCTAAGCTCATTGCTAAGGGGCAACTGAGCAGATTTCTATCCCTTGTACCTTTCTGAAACCATCAAACTTTGAACTTTCAATCGATTTGATTCAAGCCATGTTTGTTTAGGGACTGCCTGATAAATAGTCTAATACTATTATGCATGCTGTTTACTGGAGGGTGGGAAAATACAATACTGAATAACGAATCCTGTGGACAAGAAAAGGAATGTGGAAATTTCGCCTATAATGAAGTCAAAATATTAGATTCAGTAGGTATAGAAAGATGTGCCGGGGCTAAATAAAATGCATTTACATATAGGTAACTCACAGAGTCACCTCTTTTTCTCTCCTCTGAGAATCTTTAACAAAAATGTGTATTGATTTTAAGCCATGAAATGGAAGGGTTAATAGGTACAGGTAGCCAAAGACCAGTACCAGCACCACTGAAATTCAAAGATGTAAGTGAAGAAGAAAACATTACTGGCATGAAGTGAGGTACTCAGCAGAATTTCTGTCTTCAGAGAAACATCAAGATGGAAAAGAAGACTCAAAAAGGCAACGCATTAACACAGACAAAGAAACAGGCTGAGATGAAAAGGATTATATGCAGTTATATCCAAGTCTGCCAGCACTTGGGAAATGCCATTAATTTTAAACATACTTACATTTAATGTCTATAATAGTCTTCCCTAAATTAGGATTCTTGTAATGCTCTTGAGGTCTTCTTCGATTTACCCTTAGTGAGGGGAAGCCAACAAAGGCAGATGTGTTTCCTGGAGGTGGTAGGTGCCGATGGGTCATGAGCTAGGCTCAAAGCTGTCTGTGGGTTGGCTAAAATCCTACTGAGCAGAGAGCTGGCAGGCTCTCATGAGCTTCCATCTGAGTGAGTTGCAAACACGTTTCACATCTTTAACTGATCTACAGAAAGGTAACAGGCAAATATTGGTGCAGATAGGGATAAGAAGGAAGGGAGAGTCAGGCATATGCAATCTGGCCATGAGTAAAATATAAACTAGCTGTAAGGAGTAAAATGGAATGTGGAAATATAAATCCACAGAAAGGTCTCTGAGATTGAAGGCAGCTTTTAGTTAAAATGCACACTCTGCCATATTTAATTAACTTTACAAATGGAAGTTAGAAAGTGAGAATATGAGGAGCTATACTGGAGCTTTATCAATAAATATCCCCTCCTTTATTTACAAGTGTCATGGCATTTTAACTTTGAAACATTACCTTTGGCTCCAACTTAAATTTCAGTTGCAGGCTGCACTTACAAGCATACAGGATCCCTTCAATGTCCGTAAAAACTCCCAACACAGCCAAAGTGTGTTCTTAGGATACTCAGTCTCAATATATATTGCTTGAAAAGAGGATTCCATGGTTTAAAAAAGTGTGGAAATACACACAATTGTGGAAATACTCTTCATGTCTAAAACAAAAGGTGTGTTTCAGACCCCAGCTTCAAGTCATTTCATCATTATTGTATTTTCAGAGCAATTAATATAGGTCTGAGCAATTGCTTAATATAGCTAATGAAGTCATGCAACTCTTAAGTGACAGAGCTGGGGTACTTGAGTTAAAATTCTGTCTCCATCACCATATGGACTTCCTACTATTAATTCATTGTGCCCAATCACCTTCGTCAGCTGCTGGGTCTCCTGGCACCACAGTCCTTCAGCCAGTAAGCTGGAACTTCCACTGATTCCTGATCATTCGTGATCAAGCACATATTAACTTCTCTAGAGCTTATTCCAGAAGTGGGCATAGCAATAATAATGTCAAACAGTAGCAGTTGTTGGGAAGATGATGCATGAGTCATTGGGCTAATGGTCAGAATACTTTTCAAAATTTAACAGGCTATCCACATATTTGGGTAAAAGATTTTGTGAAGTTGGGTATGTTGGGGGCATCTGAAACACATGGATACAAAATGGAATATTATTTAGTCATAAAAAAGAAGACAACCCTGACATGTGTGGCAACATGGTTGGACCTTACCTTGAGGACATGATGCTAAGTCAGAGAATGGCAAATACTGTATGAACTCATTTATTGGTGGAATCTAAAAATAAATAAGTAAATAAATAACTCATAGATACAGAGAACAGATGGGTGGTTTGCCAGGTGGGGGTGGGGAAAGGGCAAAATGGGTGAAAATGCTCCAAAGGTACAAACTTCCAGTTATAAGATAAATAAATCCTAAAAAATAAAATAAATATATAGAATAACAAAAGCCATAAATATCAGTGAAGTCTCCAGAGGAGAAAATTTAGAGTGGAAATACAAATATAGAGGAAAAAATAAAGAAGCAAGGAAGTCACCTGCAGTTAGGCAGTAGGAAAACCTACAGCATATATTGTCATAGACTCCAATGGTAGCAAAGTCCCAAGAGACTGTGAAAAGTCAATGTTGCTAAATGGCCCAGAAAGTTCAATGAAACTAAAGTAACTGAAAGTGACTAGAAGGAGACCATTGGTCATCTTGATGAGAGAATTATTGGGGAAGTTATTGTCAAGGACCTCACACTGCATGAGTCAAGGTTGGCTTGAGCCTATGGTGTGTGTGATCCAAAGCTTGAGGCAGAGAACACACTATCTGCTTTAGGATCTGGGCAGTAAAAGGAAGAAAGAGCAGTAGCTAAGGGGAGTAGCAGTTTTCTTTATAGCTGATGAGATCTGTGCAGAAAGAGTGGAGATGTGATAGAGCACAGTTCCCAGATGCTGAGTGTGAATGGGATCAGGTGTGTTTCAGACCCCAGCTTCAAGTCATTTCATCATTATTGTATTTTCAGAGCAATTAATATAGGTCAGAGCAATTGCTTAATATAGCCAATGGAGCATGGCTACAGGGATGAGACATTCACCTTGACCCAGAGACATGTGAAGATGCAGAATGGGATGGATGGAGTTACAGGGATGGTTTCTCTTGTTAGATGAAACTTCAAGTCAGATTTTTCCATTGTGTGCATATTTCAGGAGTAAGCTGTATTCCAGAGATCTCAAACCCAAATACCTATCAGGGCCAGGAAAGTAATAGCATATGCAATTATTCAAGATATGCCATTATATAAAATCTTGGACTTCCACAAAGCAGGAAGCATGATTCTTAAAGCATGAGATGCTCTTAGTGCATCCCTCACTTTCTCAATTTTGATAGAGACATGGTCAGAAAGAAGAGCTTCCCATTAGCGAGAAAAGCAACACTCCATGCGTGCTAACCAATGCAGTTGATGGCTTGGTCTCTGGATCAAGGAGACAATATGGAGTGGTAAAGTCTGAGTGGACCTAGAGAGTATGTGGTAAAGGGACCAGTCACTGCTCAGTTCCTACTCACTGCTGTCATGTGTCCAGGGGTGGGGGGTGTAGTCAGGAACTGTCATATCTCCCGACATTTTAGGAAAAGCCAGAACACTAGATGTTTATGTGAAATATCCTGATTATTGTATCTTGGCCTGGTTGGAAAACAAAACAAGACTGAGTAGGCCATCTGGGCACCAGACCTGCCCACTCATCAATCTGCATCCTCTGTTGTACACATTCAGTTCAACCTGTCACAAACCTGGGAGACAGCTTTTGATACCCAAGAGTCAAAGTTACTTGTGGTTTCCTGTCGTTGCACTGATTAAAGGGAAGGGAAAACGAAATCCTTCAAAGCCAAGTGAGCGATCGGGATTAACGGTTTACCAGGACAATTGATAATGAGAAAACAGAGCAAGAGGCTTAGAGTAAATAGGTTCTACAGCAGTTGAACAGTTGTTGGTCTGATTTGATAGCAGGAGGCGTTCTTAAGTCACGTCGAGCTAGGGTTCACTTTACTTACCATCATGAATCTACACGTATTAGTAATCCAACAAGGGGGTATGAATTCCAGTGAAATGCTATACAGACATTAGAGACATTAAGGATTTAGAAAAATACTTATTTATTTTGGGAACTTCTCACTTTGTATTGGTGATGGTTCCAAACAATATTATCAGATTTTCAACCTTTAAAACACATTAAAAGTATTATATGCCACACGATTCCATGGCTTCATAAATGATTTTTATTACATATTTTTCATTTTCTAAACAGAAGCTCTTTTACATAAAGCTGTGTTGTAAAAAAAAAATTGTGGAAATACATAATATTCTCAGAGATTTGTTATGCACATTATTAGCACACTAAAGATTCTGAGAAATTCTATGGCGGAAAACTTTGATTTTGTTTAATGCAGTGTGTCTCAAAATTATAAGATGATGGAGACCTTTTGGCCCAGAGTAAATGATGGAATGAGCAGTCTAAGGGATCTCCTTGGGAAAATGCAGGCCTGTAGACCTAGAGAACAGCACCTGAGAACCACTGTGGTATGGTATTAATGGAACTGTAGCCCTCTCGGCTGTGTTCTAAGTCAGGTAAGTAAAGCTGGGGGAAGCTCCCCGCATAGTCAACATTTGAGTGAGCCCAAACATTATCCTGCTCCAGTGAGTCCATGACAAATGACAGAAGGAATGTCTTTGCGAGGCTTGAAGAAAAAATGGCCCTTCTGACATCCAGTTCCCACCAGGGCTGCAGACCAGGTATTCTGGGTTCTTTGCAAACCGTCACTGTCTCTTTCACTTGATATTTTCCCAATAGCATCAGGTTATTTGCTTTGCCTAAACTGTGTTTGGTAAATGTTAATTCATTGATGTATATGGGGGGGGGGGGGAAATTCTAGAAACGAGGGAGGGGAAGACTAGCCTAGAACTTGAGAATATTTTTTTTAATATTTTAAAGATTTTATTTATTGAGAAAGAGCAAGCAAGCAAGTGGCGGGGGCCGGGGACAGGCAGAGGGAGAGAGAGAATCTCAAACAGACTGCATGCTGCACGTGGAGCCTGATGAGAGTCTTGAACCCACAACCCTGAGATCATGACCTGAGCCGAAATCAAGAGTCAGACGTGTAACCGACTGAGCCACCCAGGCGCCCCCAGAATAGTCTGTTTTTTAAACCCCAGGAAGGAATTTCCTTCTCATGAGGTAGGCTCCAGCCATGTGGCAGGTATGTGCTAGGTGCTGGAAAAGCAATGGTGAATACCATCCCTTCGCTTGTGAAGTTTATAGTCCAATGGGGAGAAAGGCATTAATAAGAATCACACAAGTATCTGAATATAAGCTGTAATAAGTGCTATGAAGAAAATGTGCTGGTGTCATGGGAATATCTAATGGAACCTGACCACATCCTTCAAATGAAAGATACCTTTTCTTTTTTATTGAGGTATAATTGACATAAAACATTAGTTTCAGGTGTACAACATAGTGATTTCATATTTGTGTATATAGCAAAATGATCACCACAGTAAGTCTGGTTAACATTCATTATCACACAGTTATAATTTTTTTTCTTGTGATAAGTACTTTTAAGATTTACTCTTAGAGGGCACCTGGGTGGCTCAGTTGGTTGAGCGACTGCCTTCAGCTCAGGTCATGATCCCGGAGTCCCGGGATCGAGTCCCGCATCGGGCTCCCTGCTCAGCAGGGAGTCTGCTTCTCCCTCTGACCCTCCTCCCTCTCCTGCTCTCTGTCTCTCATTCTCTCTCTCTCAAATAAATAAATAAAATCTTTAAAAAAAAAAGATTTACTCTTAGTAACTTTCAAATCTGCAGTATAGTGTTATCAACTATAGTCACTATGCTATATTATATCCCCATGATGTTTGTTTTATAACTGGAAATCTGTACCTTTTAACCCCCTTCACTCATTTTGCCTACCCCCATCCCATCCGCCTCTGGCAACCACCAGTTTGTGCTCTGTATCTATGAGGTCAGTTTTTCTTTGTTGTTTTTTCCTTCTGTGTTGTTTTTAGATTCCACATGTAAGTGAGATCATACGGTATTTGTCTTTGTCTGACTTACTTCACTTAGCATAAGGCTCTCAAGGTCCATCCATGTTGTCACAAATGGCAAGATTTCATTTTTGGTTTTTTTTACAGATGAATAATATTCCATTATGTACACACCACATCTTCTTGATCCATTCATCTGTTGATGGACATTTAGGTTGTTTCCATGCCTTGGCTATTGTAAATAGTGCTGCAATGAACATAGGGGTGCAGATATCTTTCCAAATTAGTGTTTTTGTTTTCTTCAGATAAATACTTAGAGGTGGAATTGCTGGATCAAACAGTAGTTCTATTTTTGATTTTTTGAGGAATCTCCCTAGTGTTTTCCACAGTGGCTGCGCCACTTTACATTTCTACCAAGAGTGCACAAGGGTTCCCTTATTTCTACATCCTCACCAGTGCTTGTTATCTCTTGTCTTTTTGATACTAGCTATTCTGACAGGTATCAGATGATATCTCATTATGGTTTTGATTTGCATTTCCCTGATGACAAGTGTTGTTGAACATCTTTTCATGTACCTGTTGGGCATCTGTATATCTTTTTTGAAAAAAAAAGTCTATTCGGATCATCTGTTCATTTTTTAAATCTGATGGTTCAGGGGTTTTGTGTGTGTGTGTGTGTGTGTGTGTGTGTGTGTGTGTGTGTTTGGGTTTTTTTTTTTTGCTATTGAGTTGTATGAGTTCTTCATATATTTTGGATATTTGCCCCTTATCTGATACACGATTTGCAAATATTTTCTCCCTTTCTGTAGGTTGCCTTTTCATTTTGTTGGTGGTTTCTTTTGCTGTGCAGAAGCTTCTAAGTTTGATGTAGTCCCACTTATGTATTTTTACCTTTGGTGTCAAATCCAAAAGAAAAATCATTGTCAAGACCAATGTCCAGAAACTTACTGCCTTTGTTTTCTTCTAGGAGTTTTATGGTTTCAAGTCTTATATTCCAGTCATTAATCCATGTTTAGTTAATTTTTATATATGGTATAAGATAGTTATCCAGTTTCATTCTTTTGTATGTGGCTGCCCAGTATTCCCAGCACCATTTATCGAAGAGACTGTTCTTTCCTCATTTTTTATTCTTGGCTCCTTTGTTGTAAATTAATTGATGATCTATGTGTGTGTTTATTTCTGGGCTATCTATTCTGTGTCATTGATTTATGTGTCTTGTTTTTATACCAATACCATACAGATTTGATTGCTATAGCTTTGTAATATAGTTGGAAATCAAGAAGCCTGGTGCCTCCAGCTTTGTTCTTCTTTCTCTGGATTGGTTTGGCTATTCAGGGTCTTTTGTGGTTCCGCACAAATTTTAGGATTGTTTGTTCTATGAAAAATGCCATTGGGATTTTGATAGGAATGGCATTGAATCTGTAGATTGCTTTGGATAGTATCAGCATCTAAACAAAATTAATTCTTCCAAATGATGAGTACAACATACTTTCCATTTACTTGCGTCTTTGACTTTTTTCATTAATGTCTTACAGTTATTAGTGTGTGGGGTTTTTCTCTTCCTTAGTTATGTTTATTCCTAGGTATTTTTTTGATGCAGTTGTAAGTGTAATTGTTCTCATTTCTCTTTCTGATAGTTCATTATTAGTGTATAAAAACTCAACAGAGTTTGGTATATTGATTTTGTATCCTGCAACTTCATTAAATGTGTTGATTAGTTCTAGCAGTTTTTTGGTGAAGTCTTTCAGGCTTTCTGTATATAATGTCATATCATGATATGCAGACATAATGTCATGTCTACAAATAGTAACAGTTTTACTTCTTCCTTTCCAATTTGGATACCCTTTACTTTTTTCCTTGCTTTTATTTCTTTCTTGCTCTGGCTAGGACTTAAAATGCTATGTTGAATGAAAGTGACAAGAATGGGCAGAGAGATACTTTTTGTTTTTTTTTTAAAGAGAGAGAGTGTGTGTGTGTGCGTGTGTGGGCAGGTGGGGAGGGTAGAGGGAGAGAGAGAGAATCTTAAGCAGCCTCCATGCCCAGCACCAGCCAATCTCAAGACCCTGAGACCATGACCTGAGCAAAATCAAGAGTCAGATGCTTAACTGACTGAGCTACCCAGGCACCCCTGAGAGATAACTTTTTGGAGCAAATGATGAGCTGAGAGTCACTGTGAGGAGGTGAGGTGGGAAGGTTGGGATAGAGAATTCCAGGCAGAGATGGGACCTGTTCCATGAAAGGGAGGTATATGCAAAATGACCTCCAAAGGCTGAAGGAGCAATAAGACTGAAGAAAAAGGCCGACAAGTCTAGCTTGACAAGAAATGATTTACTAAGGGGATTTATAGATAGAAGCATGTCTTGGGTGGCAGCAAGACAAGTAGATCTCCAAGGCCTCACCTCCCATAAGACCTGCTTTTATAGCCCTAGAGGCTGTGGAGTAGGGGCTAGGAGACCACACAGGAGGAGAGTGTTTGAGAATATGTGAATTTCATAGTCATATCTCTAAGGCAGATCAAGGACATTATGCCCCCAGGGTATACTTGAGGATGTGGATAAATAAGGGGAAGAATGTGGGAGTGGGGCTGTGCTCTAGAAGGCTTGGGTCAGAGTGGTCATCATGGAGGATTTGATCAAGATGGCATTAGTCTGGTTCATACAGGACCAAACCACAAAGAGGGAGAATGAGGGGGAGGGGAACTGAGGTTGTGAAGTTAGGCAAGAGCCAGATCTTCCAGGAGCTGGTAGGCCAAATTAGGAAGTGTAATCATGGGCTGAGCCATGGAAGCCATTTGAGGGTTTTAATCTGGGGAGTGGTATGATAGGATATGCATTTTCAGTGAGTCCTGAATATCCCCAAATGCCATATGGAGAAAGGACTATAGAGAGTCAAAGCAGATGTCCAGATATTGCCTGAGATTGTTGCAGAAGTCAAGGGAGCGATGCTATGGATTAAAGAAGAGGGGTGGGAGTGGAGAGGGAGAGAAGTGGAGAATGGAGGGGCCCTGCGGGGTCAAGGGTGAAGGTCAGGTTTCTAGCTGGTATAAATGAATGGAGGGTGGTGCCATTCATTGAGAAGGGGACTGGAAGACCAGGTCTGGGGGAAGATCAGGAGTTGTTTTTGACATTTTGTGATGGACATCTGGAACTGCTAAGTTGACGGTTGATACATGTCTAGCCTTAGATCAGGAGGTCTAGTTAGAATGTCCAAGGGTTAATGGCTTACCAGTGCTAATTGCAGCCCTGGGTATTGAGTAGATCACCTATGAGGAGAAAAGAAAAGGAGCCCAGTTCTAGTATTAACATCTTAAAGACTTGGTGGAGGAAGATAAGCCAGTAAAGGACACTAAAGAGTGTTAGTGTGAGAAGAAAAAGCAGAGACCTGGTAGTTGGTATAGCCAAATGCTGCTGTAAGAACTCACTTCCAATTCCAACTGAAGCAGGTCCATTGGATGAAGTGATAAGGACGTCACCGTTGGACCTTAGCAAGTACTGTTTTTCTGGAGTGATGGGAATAGGCACTAAAACGGAGTCATCACAGGGAAAAAGATGAAAGTGGAGATGTGGTGAGGACCCTTCCTAAAGAGGTTTGTCGAAGAGGGAGACCAGATTTCAGTTCTGATTTTGGCCTTACCTGTGTGATCAACCTCACTTATATCTGGCCCTCAACTTGTAGAATCCAGAGGGTCTATTCCACTCAATGTAGAATGGTAGATGTGAATGTTTTTTTCCCCCTCGTTCATTCTCATTTCTCTTGTGCCTCTTAAGAGAATCTTGCTGATGGTGATTCTAGTTTTGAAGACACAATATGTATATTTATTATACTATATCCCCTTCCCAAATAAAGCCAATTAAATACTTTATCTGGTATTAGAATGTTTGGACTCACCAAGGTAAGGGTTACTATGTCCATCTCTCTTGTGGCAACTTCCTAATGAATTCTCAGGGGACATACTGAGTATACTCAATTTTACTCTAAGCTTACTGACTTTAGATATGACTCCTCTATAAGATGTATCTCCACCTTTAATGACTAAGCTCTTAATTAGTTTAAGTGATCCCAGAGTAGTAAATACTGAATTTGAAAGGAAGCTTTGCTTTTTATATCCATTTCTTTTACCTTACCTTTTTAGCAACTTATTAGTTCAGCCACATTAAAAAACAGTTAAAGTTTGCTCAACTGTCATACTATTGTTATTGCTCCCAATAATAACCTCATCCCTCTTCACACCCTTAAAAGGCAGTAGCTTGAAGGAGGGGGAAAGATGGTGGAGGAGTAGGGGACCCTATTTCAACTGGTTCCCGGAATTGAGCTGGATATCTCCCAGACCAGTCTGAGCACCCACGAAACCAGCCTGAGATGTAAGAAGATCTGGATCTCTACAAACAGAATATCGTAGGCGGTTGGTTTTGAGGTACGAAGCGGGGAGCCGTGATTCCACGGGCAGATATCAGAGGATAAACGACAGTGGGAGGGAGCCTGGCCGTGGGGATCCTACACCGCCGGTGAGCGACAGCCTCGTGCGCTCCGGACAGGCACAGACTCGCAGACCGGTAGCGGCGGGGAAAGGACTCTAGGGCAGCCCCCCGACCCCCGGGCGGAAACCCGGAGTGGCGGGGTTGCGCCTGCAAACAGCAGCCCCCCGGACGGAAACCCGGAGCGGCGGGGTCATGCCGGCTAACTGCAGCCTCCCTGACGGAAACCCAGAGCGGCGGGGTTGTGCGCGCGAACTGGGAGCGGCTGGCGGTTTTAGAAGCACAAAGGGCAGAGACGAGCCCCGACCTGGAGGCAGGACTGGGAGCGCTGCGGAGGGGCGCACAACCCAGGCCGCTGCAGTTTATAGCAGCACGGACAGAAACGGAGACAGTGTGGCCTGGAGAGCTCACTGAAGAACAGACTAAGGTGTCTCTGCTCTGAGGCAGAGGGTTGGAAACGGTCTCTTCTGCTCTGACTCGCGGAACAGACGCGGAAAGCCGCCAGAGAAAGGCGCCAGAGAACAAAAGCCCCCAAAACTGATTCCCACTGAGCCCATCCCCCCACCACAGGGGCGCAGGGCAACTCTGCCCAAACAGGGTTGCCTGAGTAACAGCGTGGCAGGCCCCTCCCCCAGAAGACAGGCTGGGAAAACAAGAGGCCGGCAACCCTAAGGTCCCAAGAAAACAGGTGCATCTTGCTTGGGTTCTGGTCAATAATTTGGACTCTGTACATTCCCTCAAACACCCATCAACAGAATGACTAGGAGGAGGAGCCCCCCAAATAGAAAAGACTCAGAGATTATGACTTATGCTGCAGATTTACAAATGGATGCAGATATAACCAAGATGTCGGAGATGGAATTCGGGCTACAATTGTGAAGACAATGGCTAGAATGGAGAAATCAATTAATGGCAACATAGAGTCTCTAAGGGCAGAAATAAAAGGTGAATTGGCAGAACTTAAAAATGCTATCAATGAGATCCAATCCAATCTAGATAATCTAACAGCTAGGGTAACTGAGGCAGAAGAGAGAATAAGTGACCTGGAAGACAATATAATAGATAAAAAGGGAAAAGAGGAGGCCAGGGAAAAACAACTCAGAATCCATGAAAATAGAATCAGAGAAATAAGTGACACCATGAGGCGTTCCAATGTCAGAATAATAGGAATCCCGGAGGGAGTGGAGAGAGAGAGAGGGCTAGAAGATGTATTTGAGCAAATCGTAGCTGAGAACTTCCCTAATCCGGGGAATGAAACAAACATTCGAGTCCTAGAGGCAGAGAGGACCCCTCCTAAGATCAAGGAAAACAGGCCAACACCCCGGCATGTAATAGTAAAACTTGCAAATCTTAGAACCAAGGAAACCATCTTAAGGGCAGTTAGGGGGAAGAGATTCCTTACGTTCAGAGGGAGGAACATCAGAATAACGTCAGACCTATCCACAGAGACCTGGCAAGCCAGAAAGGCCTGGCAAGACATATTCAGGGTACTAAATGAGAAGAACATGCAGCCAAGAATACTTTATCCGGCAAGGCTTTCATTTAGAATGGATGGAGAGATGCAGAGCTTCCACGACCGGCAGAAACTGAAAGAATATGTGACCACTAAGCCGGCCCTGCAAGAAATATTAAGGGGGGTTCTATAAAAGGAGAAAGACCCCAAGAGTGATCTACAACAGAAATTTACAGGGACAATCTATAAAAACAACGTCTTCACAGGCAACATGATGACAATTAATTCATATCTTTCAATAATCACTCTCAACGTGAATGGCCTAAACGCTCCCATAAAACGGCACAGGGTTGCAGATTGGATAAAAAGACAGGACCCATCCATATGCTGTCTACAAGAGACTCATTTTGAACCTAAAGATACATCCAGACTGAAAGTGAAGGGATGGAGATCCATCTTCCATGCCAGTGGACCTCAAAAGAAAGCTGGGGTAGCAATTCTTATATCAGACAAATTAGATTTTAAACTAAAGTCTGTAATAAGAGACACAGAAGGACACTATATCATTCTTAACAGGTCTATCCAACAAGAAGATCTAACAATTGTAAATATCTACACCCCCAACATGGGAGCAGCCATCTACATAAGCCAACTGTTAACCAAAATAAAGAGTCATATTGATAACAATACGTTAATTGTAGGAGACCTCAATACTCCACTCTCAGCAATGGACAGATCATCTAAGCAGAAAATCAACAAGGAAACAAGAGCTTTGAATGACACATTGAACCAGATGGACCTCATAGATATTTACAGAACATTCCACCCTAAAACAACAGAATACTCATTCTTCTCGAGCGCACATGGAACTTTCTGCAGAATAGACCATATACTGGGTCACAAATCAGGTCTCAACCGATACCAAAAGATTGAGATTATTCCCTGCATATTCTCAGACCACAATGCTCTAAAACTGGAACTCAATCACAAGAAAAAAATTGGCAGAAATTCAAACACTTGGAAGCTAAAGACCACTCTGCTCAAGAATGTTTGGGTCAACCAAGAAATCAAAGAAGTTAAACAATTCATGGAAATCAATGAGAACGAAAACACATCAGTCCAAAACCTATGGGATACTGCAAAGGCGGTCCTAAGGGGGAAATACATAGCCATCCAAGCCTCACTCAAAAAAATAGAAAAAATCCCGAATTCACCAACTAACTCTGCACCTTAAAGAACTAGAGAAAAAGCAACAAACGACGCCTAGGCCATGCATTAGAAGAGAAATAATTAAAATTAGAGCAGAAATCAATGAATTAGAAACCAGAAACACAGTAGATCAGATCAACGAAACTAGAAGTTGGTTCTTTGAAAGAATTAATAAGATTGATAAACCACTGGCCAGACTTATCCAAAAGAAAAGAGAAAGGACCCAAATTAATAAAATTATGAATGAAAGGGGAGAGATCACGACTAACACCAAGGAAATAGAAACAATTATTAGAAATTATTATCAACAACTATATGCCAATAAACTGAGCAATCTGGGTGAAATGGAGGCCTTTCTGGAAACCTATAAGCTGCCAAGACTGAAACAGGAAGAAATTGACAACCTGAATAGGCCAATAACCAGTAACGAGATTGAAGCAGTGATCCAAAACCTCCCAAAAAACAAGAGTCCAGGGCCTGATGGATTCCCTGGGGAATTCTACCAAACATTCAAAGAAGAAATAATACCTATTCTACTGAAGCTGTTTCAAAAAATAGAAACAGAAGGAAAACTTCCAAACTCATTCTATGAGGCCAGCATTACCTTAGTCCCCAAACCAGGCAAAGACCCCATCAAAAAGGAGAATTTCAGACCGATATCCCTGATGAATATGGATTCCAAAATCCTCAACAAAATCCTAGCTAATAGGATCCAACAATACATTAAAAGGATCATCCACCACGACCAAGTGGGATTTATCCCCGGGATGCAAGAAGGGTGGTTCAACATTCACAAATCAATCAATGTGATAGAACACATTAATAAGAGGAGAGAGAAGAACCATATGGTCCTCTCAATTGATGCAGAAAAAGCATTTGACAAAATACAACATCCTTTCCTGATTAAAACTCTCCAGAGTATAGGGATAGAAGGAACATTCCTCAAGTTCATAAAATCCATCTATGAAAAACCCACAGCGAATATCATCCTCAATGGGGAAAAGCTGAGAGCCTTTCCCTTAAGATCAGGAACACGTCAAGGATGCCCACTCTTGCCACTATTGTTCAACATAGTACTAGAAGTCCTAGAAACAGCAATCAGACAACAAAAAGAAATAAAAGGTATTCAAATTGGCAAAGAAGTCAAACTCTCTCTTTTCGCAGACGACATGATACTTTATGTGGAGAACCCAAAAGACTCCACCCCCAAATTACTAGAACTCATCCAGCAATTCAGTAATGTGGCAGGATACAAAATCAATGCGCAGAAATCAGTTGCTTTCTTATATACTAACAACGCAACTGTAGAAAGAGAAATTAGAGAAATGATTCCATTTACAATAGCACCAAAAACCATAAGATAGCTCGGAATAAACCTAACCAAAGAGGTAAAGGATCTATACTCTGGGAACTACAAAACACTCATGAAAGAAATTGAAGAAGACACAAAAAGATGGAAAAATATTCCATGCTCATGGATCAGAAGAATAAACATTGTTAAAATGTCTATGCTACCCAGAGCAATCTATACCTTCAATGGCATCCTGATCAAAATTCCAATGACATTTTTCAAAGTGCTGGAACAAACAATCCTAAAAGTTGTATGGAATCAGAAAAGACCCCGAATCGCCAAGGAAATGTTGAAAAACAAAGCTGGGGACATCACGTTGCCTGATTTCAAGCTATGTTACAAAGCTGTGATCACCAAGACAGCATGGTACTGGCACAAAAACAGACATACAGACCAATGGAACAGAATAGAGAACCCAGATATGGACCGTCAACTCTATGGTCAAATAATCTTTGAGAAAGCAGGAAAAAACATGCAATGGAAAAAAGACAGTCTCTTCAATAAATGGTGCTGGGAAAATTGGACAGCCACATGCAGAAGAATGAAACTCGACCATTCTCTAACACCATTCACAAAGATAAACCCAAAGTGGATGAAAGACCTCAATGTGAGACAGGAATCCATCAAAATCCTAGAGGAGAACATAGGCAGTAACCTCTTGGACATCGGCCACAGCAACTTCTTTTAAGATACTTCTCCAAAAGCTAGTGAAACAAAAGCAAAAATGAACTTTCGGGACTTCATCAAGATAAAAAGCTTCTGCACAGCAAAGGAAACAGTCAACAAAACAAAGAGGCAACCCACAGAATGGGAGAAGATATTTGCAAATGACACTACAGATAAAGGGCTGGTATCCAAGATCTATAAAGAACTTCTCAAACTCAACACCCAAAAAACAAATGATCAAGTCAAAAAGTGGGCAGAAGATATGAAAAGACACTTCTCTGAAGAAGACATACAAATGGCTAACAGACACATGAAAAAATGTTCATCATCGTTAGCCATCAGGGAAATCCAAATCAAAACCACACTGAGATACCACCTTACACCAGTTCGAATGGCAAAAATGGACAGGGCAAGAAACAACAAATGTTGGAGAGGTTGTGGAGAAAGGGGAACCCTCTTACACTGTTGGTGGGAATGCAAGTTGGTACAGCCACTTTGGAAAACAAGTGTGGAGGTGCCTCAAAAATTTAAAAATAGAGCTACCCTATGACCCAGCAACTGCACTACTGGGTATTTACCCCAAAGACACAGATGTAGTGAAAAGAAGGGCCATATGCACCCCAATGTTCATAGCAGCAATGTCCGCAATAGCCAAACTGTGGAAAGAGCAGAGATGCCCTTCAACAGATGAATGGATCAAGAAGATGTGGTCCATATATACAATGGAATATTACTCAGCCATCAGAAAAGATGAATACCCAACTTTTACATCAACATGGATGGGACTGGAGGAGATTATGCTAAGTGAAATAAGTCAAGCAGAGAAAGTCAATTATCATATGGTTTCACTTATTTGTGGAACATAAGGAATAACATGGAGGACATTAGGAGAAGGAAGGGAAAAACGGGGAGGGGGATTGGAGGGAGAGATGAACCATGAGAGACTATGGACCTGAGAAACAACCAGGGTTTTAGAGGGGAGGGGGGAGGGGGGATTGGTTAGCCCGGTGATGGGTATTAAGGAGGGCACGTACTACATGGAGCACTGGGTGTTATACGAAAACAATGGATCGTGGATCACCACATCAAAAACCAATCATGTATGGTGACTAACATAACATAATAAAGTAAAAAAAAAAAGGCAGTAGCTTGAGTCATAGAGTTAGAATATTGGAAAAGTGCCCAAAACACATTTTTGACATTTATTTTATGGCAGAGAACAGTGATTTGGTATTTGACTCAAGTTGCTCAAGCACATTTGCCTATTAGCGGGCAAAAGCAATTCAGGGCAAATCTAACTGCAAATAGTAATTGTACTGAATGAATCTGTATGCTAGTATTAGAGCGAGGGCTTGGTGCAGAAAAGGTAGAGGAGTACTGGAGTGGGAAAGACAAATGATTCACTTCTTTATTATTGTCCCAGATCCAGCAACAGGGGACAGGCATAATATTAGGAGTTTGGAGGTTTCTTGCAGTCAGAAACAAGAAGACCTACATAGAGAGAAGGGGAAATCAAGTCTGAATTTGTGAGGCAATAGCAAATCCATGCAGGGCAGTTTTAGAGGACTTCCAAAAACTAGTGAGATTTTTCAAAACACACACACACACACACACACACACACACACACACACACACGAACCCACAGAGCTCTAGTATTACCTGAAAATTTGCAGGGAACTTTCTAGAATAATAGAATTCAGTGTGCTGGAATTTGATCCAAAGTAAATTGGACAGTACAAATGCTGGGAATCATGATGTGAGTTTCTGTAAGAAAAGGATTTTCCCCCTTTCTTAGAGTTTTTAACCTTCCCATGTAGCTAGATTCACAGAGCATATTTATGTCCAAGAAAACTAATTTAATTAAACTAATTGAAGTGAATGGGTTATTCTGAAAGAGAAGAGAAAGTTGAAAAACTGTCTTCCACTAGAGCTTTGTTTACAAAAGCACATAATTACTGGAAGTCCCCTTTGCCCTAGCACAGTTAATCCATTGTAAGAATGTATCTGGGGTGTATAATGAACAAATGTTGAAAATACTGGCCACACACTTTCCCTTAAGTTTATTTATAAAAGTCTGAATACATGTGTGCACTGAAGCTATGAGACTGGAGAAAGCCAACTGGGATAGAGACCTACTGTCCCCATGCCTGTCATTTAGTGCCTAACATAATTCTAGGCTATTTTCTTGTGCAGGACATCTGTGAATTCAAAGCAGTTAGACTGGGTAAGGTTGGTTTAGCTTTCTGACCCTCTATTTCCCGATCTGCAAAATGGGGGGACTAGATTGGATGAGCTTGCAGATTCCCACCCAACACACCCTGTGTAACCCTCTCCCCTTGAGTGGGGGCCAGAGCTAGTGGATGTGATGGGATAGCACTTTCATAATCCAAGTTAGCTTATACAGAAGAAGGGATTTTGCAGATATAATTAAGGTTCTTCATCAGTTACCTCTGAGTTCATCAGTAGGGAGATTGTCCTGGGTGCGCCTGACCTAATCAGGTGATCCCTTAACGGGGCCCTCCCTGAAAGAAGAGATTTGAAGTGAGAACAGCCATGTTGTGTACTGCCTATCCAGGAGGCCATTTAGCAAAGGCCTGGGAGTGGCCTCTAGGAGTTGAAGAGCAGTCCCCGGCTGATAGCCAGCAAGAACTTGAAGACCTTAGTCCTACAGCCCCAAGAAAAAGGATTCTGCCAACAACCTGAAGGCACTTGGAAGTGGATCTTGATCCCGTTGAGCCTCCAGGGAGGATGCAGTTGGCTGACAGCATAGCTGTAGTGTTGTAAGACCTTGAGCCAAGAACCCAGCTCCGTTGTGCCAGGCTCGACACATGCAAACTGTGAGATAATTTGTGTGGTTTTCAGATGGTAGATTTGTGGTCATTTGTTACATGGAAACAGAAAACTTAAATGTTCTAATTTTATTGAACACAAGACTCCTTGAGGTCACTAGACTGTGGCTGAGACAACTTTGAGCCACACAGCTAGTAGATGCCCTTCTCTGGAGTGCTGGATAAACCTCTGACAAGGCTGAGGATGCAAGCCAAAACCCTCCATCCAAGTAAATAGTACATTAACCCATAGGTTTCACATCTTTGTCAAAGTACGGTCTGTAGCTTAGAAAACCAAGAAACTTACTTTTCCAGCCAAGGGTCTTGAGCGGCAATTGTGTCTTGTCACCTCTGCTTCTCTTTAAGTAGTTGATCTTCTCTTTTCCTCTCCTGCTATTTGGTGACGGTAAAGTTCTCAGACCTGTCCTTTGAACATTTTAAACTATCACTCAGATTGGCTCTGGGTGGTTGTAAGACAGATAAGCATTAGACTTGGGAGACTAGTTCAACTCTTGGCTCTGAAAGCAACTAGCCACATGACCTTGGGACGAGAATTATTTCTCTGGCCTTGGGTTTCCTTCTGGGTAAAACACAAGACCTTATTATGTATTCCCAGACGGTTGAGGACAAAGGAGCATGGGCCAACTGGTAGAGTTTCAAGAACCACTCAAATTCCCCCTTTAGAAAGACTTGGAAGTGTGCACCTATTTTGCCCCTCTGGGTCAAGGAGATGTTCCTCTATATTCTTGCCCATTGAACCAGTTGTCTCAAATACTTTAACATGTGTAGATTAGTTTTATTTTGCATGGCAGGGGACAGCAGTGGGTAGGATAGGAAGAGAATCTTTAGACAATTCAGGGAGTTAATTTTATTCCATGGAAGGACAAAATTACAAGATGTAAAAGAGCCTATGTGATATTTTTATTGAATTGTTACAAATTTAAGGGAAACTTATGGGTGGAATATTGCGAGATCAATCCCGTGTGTTTGTTCTGAAGGGGTGTGGGTGCAATGGTAGAAGGAAACATCTGACCAAAGTGTTTTTTTGGAAGGGATATTCCTTCAGAGGATTCAAGGCAGCCAGTCATCAGTACCCTTCTAAAGTATATCCCTTGACCTGAGCACTAGACTTAAGAGTGGGGTAGCAGGAAGGCAAGGGTGGGAGTACAAAGCAGGGAAAAGTTTGGAGAACTGATGATTGGCTTTGAATGAGGTGGTATATTCAGTAAGATCAACCCAAATGTGGAAAGTTCTAGGAAGCTGGGATGGAAGGTGGTGGGGGCAACAGCAGCAAAGCAAGGCCAGCCTCTTCAGGGCTGCTTCAAGTGCCTTCTTTCCCCTCACTGTCACACTCGTCCTGCGCAGCAGCACTACGATTATCAGCCTCAGAGATGGGGAAACTGAGGCCCAAGGAGGTCAATTAACATTGCCGTCACACAGGCAGCGGGTGGTGCGGAGGGCAGCTGCATGCACCCAGCTAGCCTGACTACAGAGCCCTCACTCCTAACCGCCTTTGTCTCCAATGGAACAGACGGGACAACTTCCATTCTGTCTTCCTGGGGCAGGGAGAGAAGGGGAGCCCTGTGCTTCTGGGGGCTGATGTTGTTCGGACATCAGGGAACTTCAAGTTGTTGAAAACTTTGGGGAGAAAGCAGAAGATGGGTGTAAAGGAACCAATCCTTCCCTAGCTGGAACTTTCCCCCCAGGAGCTTTTGTTTCCTAGAAAATTATATCTTTTAGGAAGAGAGGGCACGGCCTCACAGCCCTGGGCAGATGTGCTGCTTCTTGGAAGGTTACCATTTTGTCTTTGTAGCTCTGTTCTGAATTTCTCTTATCGTTTTGTATTTCCACCTCTTTTTCAGTTTAGAAGATGGATCTGTTATTCTATTTTTATGGAGCGGTAGCTATCACGTGGGGGTTATCTTCCAGTGGTGAGGGGACCACACCAATCATTCTCAGGCCCCTCCCAACCACACCCACACCCTGTGGATGCCTCAGCACAGGGACTGCCTTCCAGGGACCCAGGAGCCAGGTGGGGCTGTCTCTCCACAGCCTGCTTCCTGTCAGGTGGGAAGGTGTACTAGGATTGAGGGGACGTTGGGCAGTTCTGGCTCATGTGGGGCAGCTCTACAGAAGATTCCATGATGGAGCCCCCAGTCATGACAGTGAGTCCAGTGTTAAGTTTGGGGATAATGGAGAGCTCCACTGAAGAGTAACCAGACCCTGACCCGGGTTGAGGAGAAACGGGACACACAAAGGACAGGTTCACCTGATAACACAATTGTAACTCTGGAAGCTTACAGCACTGTCCTTATAAAAATGCAAAGCAGGTCCAAAAGAAATTAATGGGATCTTTGAAAGGTCAGAGTATGCCTGAGCATTGATTTTAAGATGCTTTATCAATTAGAGACCAGAGGTTTTTCCTGATGATATTTATTTCATAAATGTAATTTTTCTAAAACATATTAAAATAGAAAACATGTTCTTTTGATCAATTATACAAAGAAAATACCAATATAGTAATAAAAATACTGAAAATATATGAAAAGCACCAGAATATTAGAGAAATTACACTGGCAACAATTCTAGGAATATATATATTTTTTTGCAATTGTACAATAAAGTGCTATTAAATCCAGTCAAAATTAGTGGCAAGATATAAAAACAGTTATGGTATTACTATGAAATTTGAGGCTAGGTTTAACCGCAATTGCATTTTTAGGCTAGTTTCAGATCAAGCTAATGATAGTTTATTTTCATGGAAAAGTCTATTAATTTCCATTCTCAGGTGAAAACAATCTAAATCTCAATGTTGATCCCTGGTAATCTGGTCATGAACAGCTAATGACAAGCTAAAAAATAAAATTATTATCAGAGTCCTCAGAGTAATAATCATACAAAGTATGATGAAATAAAATCAAAAGAAGACAGAAGAAAATCAAATGTAAATAGGTGATTAGTTAAGACGAGAACAAAAGTTCAGATGCCTTTGATTTTATAGTTAATTTTCAGTAATCTTGCATAGTCACATTGAATAGACACACAAACATTAACAAGATAGGTTATTCAATGAACTGGCCAGACATTAGGGAAGAACAACTCAGCGAGTCAATGTCATTTTCATCAGAAACATTAAAGGGACACTGTTAGTTAGGACAGCACGCTTCCAATTCTGACCAATGATTTCCTCATTTCTCTGCTGAGGAACAAAAAACATACACAAATACTTTGGGGTTAGAGGATAGTCAAGCCGGGGATGTGACACACACACAGGGAGATACTACGGCCAGTACTTAGGGTGTACTGAAGTCACTTTCACGTCTGGAGTTGGCAAACTGCAACAGAAAAACCCAAATTAAGACAAAGTTACCAGACCAGTGTCCTTTTAAGGTTTTATTTCTAGGCCAATTTTGAAGGGACTCTATTATATCATTCTTCACAACTCAGTGTTGGAATCATCAGCTTCTCCAGATGAAAGCCGCCAACACCACACTTCAGAAGAAAACATTCTCCAAGCATGGCTCAATCAAAACTCAACATTTATTTAACAGGCAGACTCTTTTTCTTTCATATCAAGTAGATTTACACGTGACCCAACACGGACTGAAACTGGCTGTATAAATGAGAAAACAAACTCTTTTCATCCACCTCTGCCCCTGCGAGTCGTATCACCTTAGGCACTCAGGAACCACCCTTGGGATTACTGTGACAAGGACAGAGGATCCAGCAAGTCCATCAGCCCCAGTCTGAAGGTGGTACAAGTGGATCATGAGTTCTACTTTTCACTCAGAAATGGACACTTGAGTTTTGATTTTTTTTTTTTTTCATGCTTCTAGATCCTCTAGTCTTTTTGTCAAGTTTCCTTCTGGTGGCTGATTTTAACAAGGACCTGAAATGTAAATGAATTCTACGACTATGCCTCTCAAAAACTAACTTTTCAAAGAAATTTTAACTCGTTTAGAAAAGAGGGTGAAGATGGTACAACATTGGAGTAGGCCTTTCTAATACTGAAGCATATGGGTCAGTGTCCAGCCACTGTGAGCAATGTGACACCGCATAAAAAAGACTGGAAAGTGGGACCGAAAGGATTTTTCTTCTCCGTGCCACTGACAGAATTCAAGGAAAACCCAACCAAACTTAGTTCCCCCAGTTCTACCTAAATGTGAGTATTCATTAAAAAGTCCAAGATTAATAAAAGGCAGACTTTAAGGAAGACAGATAAGAAACAAAGGCTAAAGGTGGTTTGGCATTAAATAGTTTTACATACTCAAAGAATATTGACTAGCATCTGGAAGTAATTCTCAAAATTACAAAGTCATGTTTAAAGAAATTACTCTGTATAAGTATGGTTTTTTCAATATACATGTTCTATATACATAGTATAGAAAAGCTAGTAAGTTGGCTCAGCTATAATGATTTTGTCATTAAAAAAGCAGATGACATTTTTGGCTGCAACAAAGCTTGTTACTTACACTTTTCAGTTCAGCTAATGTATATATATAATACAACTTAAACTTCAGAAGTCTTCAAATCGAAAGGAAAAAATAAATTATATCTAAAGTATTAATTTACACACGGCTATGCCTTGACTTGGCTAACTACAGCTATAGTCTCTTATAATCAATTTCTCCAGTGTTTCCTTATTCTAACAGACTTTATTTTCAAGACATGTTCCCCTCTAAGTGTGGCAAATTTCCTTTCAGGAAGCACAGATGTGCGGCACTTTTAGTAGCATGAAGTTCTGGGTCTTTTTCCAACTAATGAACGAAAGAGCCTTGTTTCCTACCGAGTGCCACTTCTTTAACTGTACAACAAATAGAAGAAAGAGATGACAAAAGCAAGCAAGAGCATTGTTAAGGAAAGCAGTAGCTGCTGGAACCAGATACAATGCTGAACTTGGTCTTCAAGCTTCCTATTGCTTTCTAGTAAACGATTGAGCTAAAGAGGGAAAAAAGGATGAAAGATTTATATCAGTAAAACAGTACATGAATCATGTAAACGACAAATAGGAATATTAGAAACCCAACCATTTACAGGATGGGGTCTATCCACTCTGAGCAGCTAGGAGCTGGCAATGCCATGAGGGATTACATTTGTTTGGTGAATAGCCGTGCACCCTCTTACTTCTGTTTTGGAAAGGTCTAATTTTCTAGTGGAGAAGGAGCAAAGCAAGTACCTTCCTGGAGGTACCTAAACCAGCTACTCAGAAAGAGAGCCCCTCCATCTTTTTCAAGTTGAAATGGTACTCCTCTCATGAGATCAGATTCTTTGGTACTCCCCCAGGCACCATACAACTTGTCCAAATTAAAATGGCCAGAGCTTTTCAAAAGTTAATAGATCTCCAAAAGTAACTCACCGCTTACGATTTCAGATTTGGCTTCCCTTCACAAAGAAAAGAGCATTTCTGTCATGTCTATGCCAAAGGTCTTCCTTACATCAGTGGGGAAAAAGTGGATTTCTAATATTAGTTAGCATTAACACCTCTGTTTTAGTTAGGGAGAAAGAACACTTACTTGCAGATAAAGATCTTCACTGGTTTTATCAGACATGTTAAAAGCACTGTCTTTTAATGTCAGAGTGGTTGGTTTACTGCTCTCAACAATATGGCATCTTAACCTATGAAAGTCCAAAGGAAACATAACTTCTTAAAATTTTTAATGAAATTTTTTTTATAAAAGTATAATGTGAGAAAAGTCAAACACAGAAGTTCATGTAACCGGGATGAAAGTCCTCCTCCTCCCCAGATACACGTGTACGGTGGCAGCTCACTGTGGATCTATCTTGGAAGGGGAGCACAACTGGCCACCCCCAAATGCGCCTCTCTGGCATAAGGATTATCTGGAGCTGGTTATTTTTTAAGAAACAGCAGACCTAAGAAAAGCTTTGAAAACCTTTTGTCAGGGACACGGACATCAATAAGGGAAGGAAAGGTCCATCTATAAGGGTGTCTTCCTCTCCCTGCCAGGACGAGGGGATGACAGAAATCTCTAAGAACTCTTTTTTTAATTTTTTATTTTTAGTACAAGTGAGTTGTTAAAGGGCAGATTTTTTTTTAAATTAACATTTAATGGAAAAGGGACCAATCGACATCTGCTGAACCACTTTACCCTTGTTCACTGTGATTTTCCTGACAGCCCCCCATAATGGACTCCCTTACCCCCCAACATCTTGTCTTGAGCTGGAGATGGTATTTAAGGTGGTGTCTTGGGCCACTTTGGGGAGTTTAACTGTTTTCCTGGGTATCTCCCATATATACAGGAGGTATACATGGTATTAAACTTTTGCTTTTCTCCTATTAATTAGTCTTTTATTTCAGGGGGTGGGGGTCTCAGCCAAGAACCTAGCATGGTAGATGATAAATAATTTTTCCTCTCCTACATTTTGGCAACCTACGCTGGGGCCTGCTGAGACACCGTACTCGCCTGGGAGCCTACAGATGGGAGTGTGGAAAACCGGCAAAAGCCGGCAAAGGTAAGAATTCTTACCAAAGCCCGCTTTCCTGGATCTCACTCTGGTGCCAGGTCGAGAGAGAAAGGTCAAAATTTGACCTTGTCCCTTCCTTTCCAAATTTAGATTAGCAGAAGAAAATAGGTCAAATGAGGTCTTCGTTTCATCTTGTTCTAGGTCTCGAGAGCTTGGTGTTGTGACCAGCAAGAATATTCTTTTTGGTCCCTGTCAGCTGGAGGATGCATGTGTCCACAGGTGTCTGGCAGCTAGTGGAATAGGCTGGGGATCTGAGGCACAAAGTGACAGGCAGCATCCTCTGTCCAGCTGTGCCAGCTCTCAGGGCAGTTTGTCATTAGGGGCCCCAATCCATGAGGGGCCTTTGTCCTCTCAGCTTTTGTGGTCATTAGTGCTGGAAAAGTCCAATCCAGTAAACCCTTTCCTGATGTCACAGATTAGAGGGTCTTAGACTGGAGGCCTCTCACATTCTTGTGGGAAAGGAGAGATAGCACCTTCACTACACCATTCTTACCACTTGGGGCAATGGAAGTCTTTGCTTTCTTATGCTAACTCTCGGGATCCTGTGAGGACTGCATTTTTTTGCACGTCTCTGGGGATGCCTCTTTATGTCCATGGTTAAACCAAAAGAAGGCCTATTGGCTTGAGTCGAGTCGCTATTGAGATTAATATAAGATCCTACTTTTCAATGCCAGATGATGGATCTTTTGAATTGGAAAAGCTTCTATGTTTAAAAAACTTTGAGAGAGCTCTCATCCTAAGCAATTGTCTTACTCGTACCTCTGGAAAGACCAAACTGAAAGGAGAATATGAAGGAGAATGGCCACCAGCCTGAGAGACTTCCTAAGCAAGATGAAATTATGAAGTTCTTCTTACCTCCACGTTCAGAAGATACGTGCCAAATATAGAGAAGAGGTAAAAGATTAGTGGCCACTCATTCACCACTCACAGGGACTGTGACTGGCTAAGGGTTGTTCTTCCCACCCACGATTATACTGTAGTTATCAGACAAGCCACCTGGCTCCCCCATAGAAAACTCTCCTCACTAGAAACATGACCAGAATTTCTCCCAGGCCCTCCCACAAATGTTCAGGAAATGGGTCAGCTGAAGGCTGATGTTTGGGGGCTGCTAGAAGCAATAGTACAGGGTTTTTTTTTCCCCTTTAAGGCCTTTGTGGAATACTTTATATAAACTTTTTAAAGGCATAGTGCATTAAACCCTGAAGCTCCAAAACATAGAAATCACTTCCTTTCCATCTTAGTTGGAAATTTCTCCCAGATATAGAGCAAATTGAAGAAAATGTAGTTGCATGGGTGGTATCAGTCCCTTGATTATTTGAGTAATTAAAAGCAACTGTCTTTGACTTGCAAATCTTTACAAAACCAGAAATGCAATACTGGAAGCAATTCGAAGTCCACCTAACCTTACCAATCCTAAAACCTCCCCTAGTCATCTCAAAATACATGTAGGTACTGTAAAAGATCAGGATGTTGGAAAACAGAACTGTCCTGTGCTTTTTTTTTTTTTTTTGGGTCCTGTGCTTAAGAAAAAGAACACAGAAATAGAAATTACTTTAGACATCAGATAATAGGCAAATATATCCCAAAACTCCTTGATACTTTCTCTGTGCCTTTGAGGTACAGATTTTCTGCCCGATCTTCTCTAGGACCTGACAGCTACCTCTTTGAAATACAAACTTTAGGGAAGTGATTCTCATCAGAAGGAAAAAGGGGTTATTTGGGATTTTGGCAAATGAAAAAAAAAAAAAACAGTAAAAAGCTTTTAGCCATCTGAGCAGGCAAATTGATTCCAACTGTCAGAAACACAATTTGAACGTAAATGTTCTTTTATATAAACTAGTGAGTTTTGTGTTACTGTACCTGATCCATGGCTAAAATTTTAGAGCTATAGCTAAAAGGTCTCTCTGTCTGTATGTTTATGTGTGTCTCTACGTTTATGTGTGTCTCTATATATATGTTACAGATGTGTAATACTTTTCCACCTCAGGATGGTATTGTGAAAATTAATTTGTAAAAGCTCTCTTTGATTGGTTTAAAGAAAAATAAGTACTTACCAAGTTAAGTATTCCTAAACCTCTTAGAAATACAGAAACTAACCCGTGTCTTTCAAGTTCATGTGATATATATTAATTCTAGGTAAAATAAAAGCTAAATTTGCTGGTTTAAAGTTGTCAATATTAGATACAATGCAGACATGCAACTTTTTTTTCTTCTGGAGTTTACTATTCAGATAGGTTCATGTTATCTTGGGTACATAATTTGTCAGCACGAAAAATAGCTTGGGATGATGGTTGACTCTGATGTTTCATGAAGCTGTCATGAGTAGTCAAGCATAATTGTTGGAAGCAAGTGATTTAGAAGTAAGTTGGATAAGAGTTTTTAGGTGAAGTCTACTTAAAAACAGGTTTTCAAATCTCTGACAACTTGAAACTTTAGTTTTGCTAAGTTAGACGGGAAATTCACTGTAAGATAAAATACTGAAACATTAATTACTAAACATCGGTTTAAATATCTACTTTTGGCTTCTTACTACAGAGGGACTAAAAATATTTAGTCTGTTAGTAAACATATCTATCTTGTGCCACACTGAAAAACTGTACTATGAGAAAGCATATGCTTCTAGAAATGATGTACTCATAAATTTGCCAATCTACAGAATGCTGGTGTTAACACAGTTGCTTACCACTTAGTTTTCACTAGAAATCATGGTTTCTAAGGGTTAAGAATTCTAATTCATATATGTAATTGCTAGAAATAACAGAAGCAACTAACTCCATGTGCAAGGAAAATAGGATGTGTTTTGGCTGAGAAAATGTATGAAGTATGGACATGTATTTTTGTTAAGGGGAATGAAAGTAATTTTCTCTTATAATAAAGCTGGTTATTTCAGAATAGGGAAGATAATAAAGGACAAACTAAATGGATATAGACCGTTGGAAAGAGAAAATTTCACTTTGTGTAGTCAAGCTGGCTAAAATTGAATGTATTAGTTATAAGGGCTATATACAAATAAGCTTCAACATCAACAGTGTACTTATGTAAAACTAAAAATTTCATCTGCTAAAAGGACAACCTTTTCTTGGACTATCAGTCAGCTACTGAGAAGAGACTGCAAAAGGCTTTTCTTTAGCTTTTAAGTAATCTGCCTAGAAAGCAAAGATGGTGCGTTTTATCAAAATAATTTCCTGTGCTCCATGTTATCTTTATCAACAGCTCTTTGATTGTTTAGCTCTTTTAATCTTTCGAAGACTATTTTCCTAAGTTTTACTCACAACTATGTAACTGTATGTGCCTTTGATATTTTATTGTCACTATGGTTAAATGGATAATTATTATTTCATGATGACTTATGATCCCATTTAGTCTAAAGTGTCTAAAACCTTCTGACGTTTTTGACAGACCCCAACTCAAATTCTAAATGAAGTCTTTTTGATCTTGAACATCTCTGAAATTTTTCAGAGGGCCCTGGGATCGAGCCCCGCATCGGGCTCCCTGCTCGGCAGGAGGCCTGCTTCTCCCTTTCCTACTCCCCCTGCCTGTGTTCCCTCTCTAGCTGTCTCTGTCAAATAAATAAATAAAATCTTAAAAAAAGATGTAAAACTAATTAGGCTTATTTGCTATGTTAAATTACATGGGAAGCATTGTCAAATAAGTAATACTAAACCTTCTTTAGATTTATATTAATAACATACCTATACAAATATAAAGTGTTCCAGAAATTGTATAAAATTCCTAGAATGTCGTGGTATAATGTTATGGTTTGTAATTCTAGTTATTATCTTACAATGCTGTATATGTCACAGAAATAACCAAATTTCCTTGTCAGAAGCTGTATTACCATAAACGCTCATCAGATTTGTAACCATGGCCATTTTTAAGTCTTTTTGTCACTTAAAGAAGCTATTGTTTTACTCTGATCCTTTTGCAAATGGGCTTCATCTTCAGAGATTCATGGAAAGGACTCTGACAAGTACTCCCAAAAACAGGTTTCTAATAACTTTCAGATCATAAGACTGAACTGGGTAAGAACTTCCAGAACTAAAAAAACAGGATTCAAGCAGACCAAGAATTAATAACATGGGATTGAATGAACTGATGACTATACTTTTTATTGCTGGTTCTTTAATGTTTGGTTTTCCCAGATTTAAGGTAATCTTTTACTCTTTTCTCATAAGCTATCTATGATTGGCAGTAAATTGGTAAACTACCTTTGTGATCAGGACTGAAACAATTTTTCTCCCTACCTGATTCCTCCAGAATTCAGAAACTCTTAGTATTCTTTCATGGTAATAGTTTTTTTTTTTCCGCATAATAATCTGTTCTCCTTGTAATTAATAGGACACAACTGGAAGCATGGTTATATTACCAAGGCTTTGACTGGAATGTCGTATTTGAAAATAATATGCATAAAATCAGGTATGACCAGACAACTTTAAGGAACTAAGATTGACTTTATGGAACCAATAAAGCCCCTTGGAAAAAATGGACCTGTAACCTTGCTTACAGAATTCTGGACAGCCTCACCAGGTGAGTAAGGAAGGTCCCTTACCTTGGCAGGCTCAGGGGCTTCAAGGAGAGGAATTAATCTAAATCTGTAAAATAACCTTACCCTTGTTGACTGTGCTTTTCCTGATAACCTCTCATTAACTGGCTCCCCGCTCCCCACTTTTCTTTTGTCTTTCGCTGGAGATGGTATTTAAGGTGGGTAGAGGCAATGTATAATAACACAAGCAATCACACATACCGCTCAAGAACCTAGGAAAAGTTTTTTTTATATGGTGTTCAGTAGAATTCACCCCATCTTACTACTTGAAGGAAACCACCCTTTCTAGATAGGGGTCGTTGCTTTACCTGGGACTTCAGTATCAAACCACCAAGTCTCCCTCTTTCTGTGAGGTAAGTGAGCCTCTCTTGACTTACAGAAAACCAAACCATAAGGAACTGATTTAAAAAGAAAAAAATAACCTGCTTTTGAGGGACTGTTTGATAAGAACTTCAGATTAATCTCCATCTTTTATACCAGTGTTACTTAATCTTTCAGTTTGTTTTCATAGCCATGCCTTTGACAAAAGTAAGCTCTTGATGAGGAGAAAGTAGACCCTGTTACAATATGGAAATTTAAATATGTAACTACTCCATCTAAAAACAAGTCAAGCCCACCATGAGCCTTAATGTGTATCTGCGTTCCTTCCTTCTTCCTGACTAAAGCTGACCCATACCTTGGCTTTAGTGCAATTCCTGAGAAAGCTGAAGGGACAGGACCTATCAATCAATGATTTACCTTCTAGAGTCGGCTTCTCCCACTGAAAAACCCACACCAAACAAGCCCTTTGTCAACACCACATTCTTCCTTCCTCCAACAAACCAAACCTGTAGAACAGTGCTATTACCTTCATTTCTTTAGAACCTGGTTCCTGCCCACTGAAAATGCTCTCTATGAGGTCAGTGATGGCCTCTGTGATGTCACCAATAGCCACCGCTCACACTTCATCCTTCCTGATTGGCATGGCAGCACTTAGTAGCACTGGTCCCTTCCTCTTTTGTCAAACACACTTTCCTAGACTTGGATGACAGAGCTCACCTACTGGTTTCCCTCCTGAGTCCCTGATGGACGGTTGTCCTCCGGCCACTAAATCCTCCTCTAGGCTGGGACAACTGAAATAAAGCTTATCTTCCCAGGCCCACTCCTGTCCTCCTCCCTTCTGTGAACAAGCCTGCAGTGATCTTGTCAAAGGTGACTCAGGTCAGGTTGACGCTCTCCCATGGGTCTCACCAGGGTGACCAAGCTCCTCCTCTGGGCCCTGTCCGCCCCTCCAGCTTTCTTCTTACCCTGGATCCTTTCACCTCTGTGTTCCAGCCACATCTGTATTCTTTCAATTCCTTTTGAAGATTTAACCCAGCCATGGCAGTTAAGAGGTTTCCCAGCTTCTCATTTATCAAGGGGGACAAAGAATTACCTACCTCCTAGGGTCATTTTAATGACGAAGTGAATAAATCAGAGTAAAGCACTTAGAATGGTGCAGGCTTGCAGCACACGCTATTTGTGTTAACTCAGTATCACTTTCACCTGTGTCTGCCTAGAGTTTGTTTTCCACATAGCCCCCAGAATAAGCCTTAAAAAAAAAATTAATTAAAAAAGGCCAAATCACTTCCTGGCTCTGCTTAGCACCAGACTAATAGTTTTTCTTCTCAAAATCAGAAGTCCTCACTATGGTAATCATCTGCCTTCCTACTACCTCTTTGACCTCATCTTCCACATTGTCTCCCCCACCCTCCTGAACTGAGTTCAAGCTACATTTCCCTCCTTGCTGTTCCTTACACAGGCCAAGCACACTTTTTCAGTTGTGGTTCCTTCCACCTAGAAAGCACTTTTTCCAGTTATCTAAGTGGCTTACTCTCTTTTCCTTCAGGTCCTACATTTTTGTCATCAGAGTGGCCCTCCTTAACTACCCACCATGGAGAATCCTCAATCTAGGCACTACTGACATTTTGAGCCAGATCATTCTGTCTTGAGGCGGGGGGGGGGCTCTGTTCTTTGCATTGTGGGATGTTTAGCAGCATCCCTGGTCTCAAAGTACTGGATGCCACAGTACCCCAAAGCCCAGTTGTGATAATGGACAGCGTTCTCCAACACTGACAAGTGTCCCCTGGGAGACAGAACTGGCACACTCCAAAATAAAATCATTACACAGGTTTCTCCTCTTTTCTCCTTTTCTATAGATCTTTACATGCACATACATGCTTGTATATGCCAATGTAGGCAAAGGATTTTCCTCCTAATATATCATAGGTATTTTTCCATATCAGAACATAAAGATTTACCACACTGTTTCAAATAGTTGCAGAATACTCCCGCACATACTCAAGTGCATTTGACTATTGCTATACTGAGGATCATTTAGGTTCTTTCTTTCCCATTTTTTCATTAGCACAAACAATGTTGAAAGACACACATTCTAGTACACAGGGTGAGTGTTCCTACAAAGGGAACTGCTGGTACAGAGAGATCTACGTTTGTAATTTTGACACCTCCAGATTCTTGCACTGACCTGTAAACAAGTCTGCTATTAGCAACCTCCTTGAGAAACTGCAGATCGCCTTCACCTGGGCACCCCAGGGCCCTGGAGAGCTTGAGGTCACACTAGAAGCCTAAATGTCTGCCAAATGCAAGAAGGAAGAGACCCCTGCCTAGTCCATGCAGGCACTTCTCTCCTTCTGCTTCTTACCATCACATTTGAGAGTCCTTGAGTAAAAAAGCATACCTATGCTCCATCACTTTGTTTCTGGGAACTTCTTTCCAGAACTGAGTCAATTCTGCTGGGCCCGTGCCAGATGACTGTTCCATTTCTGCAGCCATTATCAGGAAACGGTCTTGGGCAGAGACTGTTAAACCTGCATTCCAAAAGGGTAACTTACTATATAAACAAGAACCTTTACAAAGGGCTGGACACGTGGTTTAAGGCATTACTGTAGAAAACAATGGAAAAAGAATAATACGGAAGTACCTTAAAGAAAAAATTTTCTAAAAAGGATTTTTTAAAAAATCCCATTTCAACTGGCATCCGTTTAAACAATTTTATGTGCTAAAAAACCATTTTAGGGGCGCCTGGGTGGCTCAGTCAGTTAAGCGTCTGCCTTAGGCTCAGGTCATGTTCCTGGGCTCATGCCCCACGCTGGGCTCTCTGCTCAGCGGGGAGCCTGCTTCTCCCTCTCTCTGCCTGCCACTCCCCTTGCTTATGCTTGCTCTCTCTCTCAGATAAATAAAATCTTAAAAAAAAAACACATTGTAATGAGAAACATTGACCCATCTCATTTTACACATGAGAAAAGAGATGCCTACAGTGCAGTGAGGTGACTTGTTGACACTGAGCTAGTTTCTAGATTCTAGTCTGGCTCTATGGACTCCTCACCCGGCCCCAGGTACCCCAGCACACCCTCTGAGGCCATCAGGCCACAACTCACCCCCGTGGGGAGACACAACTATATCAACTGATGCACCAGGGTCACAACTGCTGTTGCTTGGCTTGACTCTGTATTTTTCTGGAGCAGTTGTTCTCACCTGTTTATAAATACAGTGGTCATATAATAACTAATAACATAAGAAAAATGTTTCTTTTGGGGTAAATGGCTTAAAAATGAGTTTTAAAAAATTAACAGTTAATAATAAAGTCTACAAAACAACCATGGTGGTTAGGCATAGAATGTATTTTTCCCCATCAACAGGAAAACGGTATCTTAATCTATTTTAAAAAATATTCACTCATAAGTCCAATTGTCACTTAGCCTTAAGAAAAAAAATCTGAAATATCCTGTCTGGTAATTTCCTAAATTTAATAATACAAATTAAAAAAAAACCTGTGTATTAGGACACGTTATAATAGCGTTCACAAATTAAAACACACTATATTCAAAGAACATCCAGAACATCTTAATACTTACAATATGGGGTAGTGGTAAACTCAGTCATTAGGTCAGTATCCAGTATAAACTACATTCCAAACTATATCACACTCGGGGGGAAATGCACTTTTGATTTTATAGTTTTATTTTCACTGTCATTATGAATTATTTATATAATGAAGAGTGATTTTCCTTGGGTTTTTATTTACCACAAACATTGAAGCCTGGGATTAATTTGGACGTTAGCCTATTATGGCTCATTAAAGATTGAGATACAGATCCTGGGGAAAATTGTAGATAAGCTATGCCACGTGGTTAAAACTAGAAGGCAGTATTACATGCCTAAAAATATCAAATAAAAACACCGTGCAAGTTAAAAATTCTCAATCTTTCAATTAAAATATGTCTGAAATCACTTCCCCTATCAGATTTCCACATAGAATTTATTATATCTTTCTGATATTTACCTTAAATGCTACGATGTTTTTTGTTACATTTGTCAACACTATTAAAGTTTTCTTCTCTCCAGATTCTGTACTTCCAAAATACAGTTCTTCTGCTGGGCTAGGTGGTGACAAAAATATAAGGCATTTGTATTATTCGGAATAAATGACAATCTAATCATTAGCTGGAAGAAAAGTATTTGTTTAATATTTTCTGCTCATTTGTATAAAGAGATTTCATCAAAAAAGAAAAGCTTATAAGGCAACTACCTAATATAGTTTGTGTTTTAATCTTACTAATTCATTGCATGCTATTTAAAAGTCCTATGGTTTTCCCCAAGAATCAAAAGCAAAATAGGAAAAGGACAGGGCGCCTGGGTGGCTCAGTTGGTTAAGCGACTGCCTTCGGCTCAGGTCATGATCCTGGAGTCCCAGGATCGAGTCCCGCATCGGGCTCCTTGCTCAGCAGGGAGTCTGCTTCTCCCTCTGACCCTCCCCCCTCTCATGCTCTCTCTCTCGCTATCTCATTCTCTCTCAAATAAATAAATAAAATCTTTAAAAAAAAAATAGGAAAAGGACAGGAGAGAGAGTTAGGAAGATTCTGAATTAGCCTATAATCAGCACCATCTTAAGGTGCATTTAAACTCTTTGGAAGGTTATAGATAATCAAGACAAAGAAGAAACTGCTGCTTCAACTTTAATTACAAAGAGATTAGAATGGGACATAATTCTATACACCAACAGAGAAAAGCATAACTTAAAATGAAAGATCATTAGAGATGTACTTAAGTCACAGAATAATTCCTTAGGTAATTCCTTAATAATAAAGGCTTTTTCTGAGTAATATGGAATACAAAAAACAAAAATAAAATTTGGGGTGGGAAATATTGGTTAAACAGTAAAATCAGTGAACCTCAAAGTGCAAATTTTACTATTGCTGGCCTCTGTAGTACTCATGACCTAAAATCAAAACTAAAAGACTGAAGCAAAGTTTGTGTAGTTTAATTACATTAGTCAAATTGTATCAGGTGCCTCCAAACAATGGGCAGAACAGTGTTTTTATTTTAGATAAAAAGGTGAGGGGCGCCTGGGTGGCTCAGTCGTTAAGCGTCTGCCTTCGGCTCAGGTCATGATCCCAGGGTCCTGGGATCGAGCCCTGCGTCGGGGCTCCCTGCTCCGCAGGGAGCCTGCTTCTCCCTCCTCCACTCCCCCTGCTTGTGTTCCCTCTCTCGCTGTCTCTCTCTCTCTGTCAAATAAATAAATAAAATCTTTAAAAAAAAAAAAGGTGAATTATTCAGGCTGTCCTTCACTTTGAGCTATATATGTAAGTAGATTCATTTTATATCAGGAATGCCTACATATCAGAGACAATCATTTGGAGGACACACTTTTTTTTTTTTTTTTAAAGATTTTATTTATTTATTTGAGACAGAGAGAATGAGAGAGAGAGAGCACATGAGCACTCCCTGCCGAGCAGGGAGCCCGATGCGGGACTCGATCCAGGGACTCCAGGATCATGACCTGAGCCGAAAGCAGTCGCTTAACCAACTGAGCCACCCAGGCGCCCTGGAGGACACACATTTTTTAAGGACGTGCTTTCCGAGGAGGGCTTTGCCCAACTCTGGACAAGACAAATTAGCATGGTTGCTGGCTTCCTTTTAGAACCCAATCTGAAATCGACCACAGAGAAGAGAAGGGTCATGAATCTCAGAACCGCTCACAGTAACCAGCACAAAACCCGTGAGACATTGTGGGGAGACAGACGCTGGTGGGTCCCCATGCCTGGGCAGGAGCAGTGCTGTGACCTACCCAGGGGCAGAGGCAGGGAGCCGAAGAGCCCAAACTGCAGCCCTAGATGCTGCCTTGTTCTCCTCCGGCTTTCTCCCCAGGCAGCTCTTCCAGCCAACTCCCGACATTTCTAAGTCAAGACCTATGGTTTTGACAGGCTTCCAATGAAAACACAGTGTGTAACTTCTAAACCAGTGAAGGGAAAAATGGAAAACAAACTCCACAGGGGGGGAAATGGCAAAGAAAAACCACGACGAACAGAATATGCATGTGTTGTCCCCCACCTCTGTCCCCCCATAAACACACACAGATGGTAGATAAATCCAGATATAACAGTAATCAAAAATATGCAAACAAACTAGTCTTATCAATTCAAATATCAGATTTTTAAAAAGTCTGGCTGTATTGTTCGTAAGAGTCATACCTAAAACAGTTACACAGAAAGATTTAAAGTATGGGAGGGGAAATGATACATTAGGTCATCACTAAGTAAAGTCGGTACAGCAACATTAACATAAGGCCATATAGATTTACCAACGAAAAGCATCATTAGTGAGAAAGAGATCTTTACATAATGATAATTACAAACAACCCTAAATCTTAAGATTGAGTAACCCAGAAACAAAAATAGAGATGTACTGAATTCTGGCTTTGGTAAAAAAAACAACCACCCTATTTTTCCAGTTCAGCTTTAGCTTTTAGAAAGTCAAACTGATAAATGCTTGGTTCAATGTCATTTCTGCCATCCTTGAACTTATGCAAGCCAAACAGTACCAGTAAAATGAGAAAAAATGTATGTCATTCAGATTAACTGTGAATATATGAATATTCACTTTTATTTACTGATATGAAATGAGGGCCCTTTAAACACATTTAATGGAATAAATAACAAAAAGGTAGCTAAAATATCTACTATGACTGGAAACCAAGGTGAGTCTTTGGATAACCTTTAATTTTATATTTCCACAGTTTGAAAAATAATACAGGAGTTTTCTTAATTTTGCAATTCCTTCAAGATAATCAAGACAGGTTATAAAAGCATAGCTAAAAAATCAACTATGATTACCTGATGTGTAATAAGGGCCCTTTAAACACACTCAGTGGTTTTTTGAAAGCTTTCATTTTGGAATCAACCTTTTCAGTTTCTTCTGCTTTGGAAGTATGTTCGGTTAGGTTAATCTAAAGACAAAAAAAAAATATGAAGAAAGAAAAGATAAAGAAATTTAGTTTCATGCTGATAGCTGGGCAGTTCATCAGGTCAAAAAGTAAACATAGTGATTCAATCCAAATTACAATCTTTAACCTAAGTTTAGCACACCTAAATTATGTATTTAACATATATTAACATGACCATGAACATATATTTGAGAGCATACTTCAATAAGTCGCTACAGAAAATATAACATGGTCTTTCCCTTAGAGTCTTTAAATTTGTTCTAAGTTATAACATATTTATCCCTCTATCAAGCCCCTGATGACTCATAAAAAGATAACTGAGTGCTCTTTCAAAACTGAAATAGAGGAAGTAGAAGGTTGTAAACTAACTACTTTTCTCTCAGGTAAATCAAAAATATTTTCAATAAAACAATTCCTTCAAAATGCATTTTGCCAATTTTTATACAAATGCATGAAATCAGCCTTTTTAAACACCACAGTGATACTACTGGTTAGCTAGTACCATCCTTCCTCTTATTTACAGACAAAGATGGGGAAGGGCGGCAAGTTAAGTGAACTACAATCACATACATAGCTAGTTGCAGAATGGTGGACAGGCCACAGGTTTTGACGCCATTTTGTTGTTAAAATTACCTTTTTTAGAAGAGTTGTTTGTTCTTCACTAGAAACTGTTTCCAGGGTTTCTTTGCCATCACTTTCTATATCTTCTTTACTTGAAGCTTCATCCTCACTGGCAATAGGCCCATTTTCACACAATGGTGTCTGGAAGTCATCATCTACTAGTGGTGGATAGCTATACTTGAAAGGATCCTAAAAGAAAGGAATTTTATAACAGCCTGCTAAGAGGTGGGTAGAGAAATAATTCTCTAAGTAAAATTAAAATCCACTCTCCTGGCCAAAAAAAAAAGGAAAAAAACCAGACTTAATTAGTGAAATTTTTAAAAAAGGAAGCATTTCAAAACACAAAGGGAAAGAGCAGAAAGTGGTGTGGACAACTGGCTAGCCATCTGTGAAAGCACCGAGTTGGATCTTTAGCTCATTCTTTGCACCAAAAAGAATTTCAGATGGATAAAAACTTTGAAGTATGTATTTTTTTTAAAAGTTTATTTATTTTTTTAGTAATCTCTACCCTCAATGTGGGGCTCAAGCCCACGACCTCGAGATCAAGAGTTAGCACACTCTTCCGATGGAATCAGCCAGGCACTCCAAAAGTGTGTATTTTTTTAAAACCCATGTAAGCTTAAAAAAAAAAAAAAAAAGCTCCAGAACAACACACAGGATTAAAAAACAGAAAACACAAAACCTAAGTATCAAAGACCTTTCTAATCATAGCACAAAACCTAGCAGGCATAAAAATATTGATAAAAATGGAGCACGCTAAAATGAAACATCTCTGAATTGCAAAAAAACAAAACCCAACAATCAACCAACCAACCACACGCCCCCGCCAAGAAAACCCCCTAAAAAACCAAGTTTTTTTTTTCTTTAAAGCCACAACTGGGAAAATTATGTACCACATGTATCAGAAACAAGATAGCTTTTGTTAATATATACAAATCAACAAGAAAAGAGTAATAACAGAACAAAAGATAAAGGAATGATACAGAGTTCATACAAAAAGAAGACTACCTTTTAAATAATAAAAAATGCTCATCATCACTTACAATAACAGAAATGCAAAACCACAATATTTTTCACCCAAGACTGGCAATGATTACAAAAATGAGAGATGTGGTTCAAGCATGCCACACATAATTGGGAAATGAGCACAATCTCTTTAGAGGGAAACTGGCAACAGGTAACAAAATTTAAACTACAAATACCCATTGACCTGATGATTTTACCTCTAGGAGTTCATCTTCTACTTACACTGCTGTACCCATGTACCAAGAGTTATTTACAAGGATATTCACTGCAGCACTATTAATAATGGCAAGATTAGGAAACAACTACTAGTCCTTCAAAAGAGAACTGATTAAATACATTATGTTACATCTATACAATGGAATATTCTGAAATGGTTTAAAAAATCAGGTAGACCTCTAAGAATCAATATGGCATAACCTAACAAGAAATGATGTGGAAAAACTAGTACAACATACATGAAAAAATAAAATGGACAGAATATCTCTAGGAGAGAAAACTTGGAAACAGTGACTGACTGCCTGTGGAGAGCGGCAGTGGGCAGTAATGTGGGGAGGGAGACATACTTTTCACTAAGCTGTTGTACTTTTCAGTCTTCTGGTACTGTTTGCTTTAAAAAAGAAAGGTCTATGTATTACTTTTGGGGAAAATTATGTTAAAGAATAGTAGTCCTACTACAATTCTGAGTACAGTCCTGAAAAAAATACATCATTAATGACAGAGAAGGGAGACACTCTTTTCTACCCCTAAAAACAATTTTTGCTAGATACCATTAATTTTAAGATATAACGGGCGCCTGGGTGGCTCAGATGGTTAAGCGTCTGCCTTCGGCTCAGGTCATGATCCCAGGGTCCTGGGATCGAGTCCCGCATCGGGCTCTCTGCTCCTTGGGAGCCTGCTTCTCCCTCTGCCTCTCATGAATAAATAAATAAAATCTTTAAAAAAAAAAAAAAATTTTAAGATATAACAATTCTATGGGCAAATTATTAAAAAGAAATCAAATAGCTCGTTTAACTAAAGGCAGAACCTGAAATGAACCGTACTGTGTTCTTGTTAAAATGTAAAATATAAAGCCTTAAAATAGGAAAGTTGCAAATTTCAAATTAAAAATACTGTATGGTGACTAACATAACATAATGAAATAAAATTAAAAAAAATAAAAATATTGGTTCAAGTTTTTTCTTATTAAAGAAAACAAAAGGACATACCAAAACTTTTTATCTTGCTAGTCACTTGATTCTGGTTGAATACAATTTTGCCAGGTAGACAGTATATGAAATAGATTATAAAAATCAAACAACTGAAATATTATCAATCAAGTTAACCCAAAGCATACCAAATCCATAGGTTTTCATAGTTTAGAGGAAAAATCATTATCACAGTATGTTTCACTGTTATGTAGTATTAAAAATTTAACACGTACCTACTTATTCCTGGTCTCTTATTTGTAAGTAGTATAACCATTTCAAAAAAACTTGATTATCTTTTAAATTAAAAAGACTGTTCAACAGTAAACAAATGGAAGCAAACTAAGGCACATGAAAAAAATTCAATAACTCATGGCTACTAATTAAATAATTTATGGTTCATCTCTAGATACAGGAATACTATGTCACCATAAACAAGAGTAAAACAGTTTGTCATATTGATTTGGAATGATCTCTAAGACACGTTGTAAAGAAAAAAGGACGCATAATGGTGTAAAAACACACTACTTGTTTAAAAGAGATGGGAGGGAGAAAGAATTACATATTTGCTTATATGTATTACAAATATACTGTACTGCTTACATAGGCAATACAGATTCGTGGAAATAAATATAAGAAATGGAACTGGGGAGAGGAAGAGAGTGACTAGGATAGCAGTAGAAAGACTTTTTACTGAATACTGTTTCTGAATATTTGTACTGAATACTGAATACTTTTCAGTTTAGAATCATGTGATTCTAAAAATTCTCAAAATGAAAATTTAACACCTTGAAAACTTATATAAAAAATGTCTGTTAATGGTGTTATTTTGGAGTATCTATGATCTTTCTCTGGATATTAAGAAATTGCTTTTTCTTCTTCCTTAAAGAAATACAGCCTAATGTGCCATGATGCAGTCTTATTTTAGAAACACATTCCGAGGACGATACTTACAGTCCCACCCATGTGGGGAGGCAGATACTCGACACTGACATAGTCCTGGACTTCATTTTTGCTGGTAAACTTCAACAAACTCACTGCTTCCGGACCAAGCCAGGATTTCACAATTTTGAAAGCAGCTGAAGAAGAAACAGTCACTTCATTAAATTCATTCTCTTTCTCAATTAATTTACTGTATGTGGTAATGTAGGTTTTCTGAAATTTGTTTGGGCAAAACTCTGTTAATATGTATCTTTCTGTGGTATGATAATTAACATTCACTAATTCCTGTAGGCATTTACACTGTGACGATCTGTTAATGGGTTTCAAATGTTCCATGAAGATTCAGGAAGATGAAATTACCCTGATGTGCGTCAATAAACTTATCAAGGTTCTGGCCTCTGTACAAATCTGTCAATGATCCCCACTACTAAGATTCCCAGACACGGAACCAAATAGCACTGTAGTTTGAGGAATAACTGCACAATAGTATGGAAAGAGTCATTTTTCCTTACACTCCTGATCAATCCCCAACCTGAAAAACCTTCTCAAATGGGAAGTCAACAAGAGAAGGAAGTAGCTCTCCTCATGGGTTTGAGCTAGACTCAGACTTCATCCTAACCCTAAACTTTTGCCTTTCTTGCAAGCCCTGCAGCTTATATAATTGTGAGGACCTTATTTATGGAACCTACAAGAATACATTGTTATCAAACACAGCTCTTTAGTAATTACAATCTTGTTCTTTCATGCTATTCTAATTTATACTTAATTTTTTTAAACCTTGTTTCCATTCTGACATTCTAAACACATTTTAAAGAAATTAAAAGAGGAATCCTGCATTAAATTTGTAAAAGCATCAATGAAAAAAAATCAGGAAATAAAACAGTATGATAAAAATTAAATAGTGGTTCAGAAAACTGCATTTTTACTCTGGCTAATTATGCTTAAATTTTACATGAGGTTTACATTTTCATTAATTTCAATTTAAAAAGTCTGTGAGTTGACATGTTTGAAGCTATGCTACTTGAATTAACCAAAGTGCTAAATCTAATTTTTTATAACAGCTTTGTTGAAATATAATATGTACATATCATAAAATTCACCCTTTAAAGTATGCACATCAAAGGTTTTAAGTGTATTCAGACAACTGTATAACCATCACCACTATTTAATTTTAGAACATGTTCATAACACCAAAAAGAAACCCCTGCCCATAAGCAATTCTCCTTAACCTCCCTACCTTATTCCCTGGCAACCACTAATCTACTTTCTGGATTTGCCTATTTTGGATATTAATATAAATGCCATCATACAACATGGGGTTTTCTTTTTTTTATTGGCTTTGTTCACTCAGGATGCTTTCACAGGTCATCTATGATGTAAGCATGTATCGGTATTTAATTCCTTTTCATGGCCGAATAATTTTCCATTTTATGGATCTACAACATTTGTTTATCCATTCGCCAACTGATAAACATTTGAGTAGTTTCCACTTTTTATTATTATGAATAATACTGCTATGAACATCTGTGTACAAGTTTTTATGTAGACATATGCTTTCAATTCTCTTGGGAATATACTTAGGAATGGAATTGAATTATACGGTAATTCGATGTTCAACTTTTTGAGGAACTGCCAAACTGCTTTCCAGAGTGGCTGCACCATTTTACATTCTCACCAGTAATGTATGAGGATTCTAATTTCTCCATATCCTCAACACTTGTTACTGTCTTTTTGACTATAGCCATCCTAGTTGGTGTGAAGTAGTATCTCATTTGGTTTTGACTTGTAGCTCTCTAATGACTAATGATGTTGTGCATCTTTTTATATGTTTATTGCCCATTTGCATAACTTCTTTGGAAAAATGTCTATTCAAATCTTTCGCCCTTTTTAATTGGGCCATTTGTCTTTTTATTGTGTGCTGTAAAAGCCACTTATATATTCTAGATCTAAGTCCCTTATCAGATGTATGATTTGTAAATATTTTATTCCATTCTGAGAGTTGTCTTTTCACCTTCTGGATGGTGTCCTTCGAAGTACAAAATTTTGAATTTTAATGAAGTCCAATGTATCTGTTTTTTTGTTGCTTGTGCTTTTCTGGTGTCATATCAAGAAACCACTGCCTAATCCATGGTCACAAAGATTTACTCCCATGGTTTTTTCTTTTATAGTTCTAACCCTTACAATCAGGTCTCTGATCCACTTTGAGCTTATTTTTGTATATGGAGGGAGGTAGAGGTCCAACTTCACTGTTCAATTATTCCAGTATCATTTATTAAAGAGACTATTCTTTCTCAAGAGAGATCTTGGAAGACAGTGGCAGAGTAGAAGGACCCTAAGGCATGCCTCGTCCCACAAATACAACTAGATAACTATCAAATCATCCTAAATGCCCCAGAAATTCATCTGAAGATTGGCAGAACAAAGTCACGAGGTAGAGACAAGGCCACATCAAAGAAGGTAGGAAGTACAGAGACCTGGCTTAGGAGAGAAATGGATTATGGCTGCTGCAATGGGGAGGGAGCCTTGGTCACGGAGAAGGGCAAGAGACAGACTAGCACACAGGGGAGCACGTGGGGAAAACAAATCCCCACAGCAACTGGCTTGGAAAGCGAGAGGGCCTGAATTTCGTGAGCTCTTGCAATCAGTAGGGCTTAAAGCGGAGTTTTAAACTTCAGCGTGCTTGGCTTTGGAAGAGCTCAGAGGACACTGGGGCTGCTCCTGGGGAGAAAGCAGGACAAACAGCCCATGGATATACAGTGTGGAAACAGAGATCTGAAGAGCACCCGGGGCACACAGTACGGAGGTTATCTGCTCATCTTGGAGCATGTCCCAGACAGGCAGCATTCATGGAGAGACCCCTTGGGGAACAAAGAAACTGGCAGGTACCATTTCACTCCCCCCCACTCCAGCATAAGCACAGGGCCACCTGCAGGAACCAGCACAGTACTGACACTTGCTACCTAACTTGCTTACACCCAAGCTCTTCCACAGCCCCACGCTCTAGAGGAAACGCCCTTCCCAGTCACGCTTCCCTCAGCTCCAGGTCTGCAGGCCCCCTCCCCCAGGAGACCGGCCCAAACCCTTGCCAATACTGCATCTCCTGACCCAGGAGTTTTGTGAGGCCCCGACAGGTCTCACTTCACAAACAGACCAGAGCACACCTAGTTAAAATGTGCCACATTCAGGCCAGGGACCAAACTCTGCCCACAACAGGCAAAGAGAGCCTCTGCAGATGCCTGGCCTGAAGGATAAAGTGGTCAGGACACAAGAGCAGAGCACACACAGCACACACTGGAGACACTCCCAGAAGCGCCAGGCCCTGGGGAACAGGGGACACCACATGGCAGGGCACTATAGCACTTCTTCCTCATAAGGCAGTTACCCTTAAGAACAGGAGACGTAGCTGACTTGCCTAACATACAGAAACAGGCACAGAGACTTGGACAAAATAAGAAGACAGAGGAATTTGCCCCAAATGAAAGAACACGACAAGGCCCCGACCAGAGATCTAAGTGAAACAGATACAAGTAGCATGCCTGGTGGAGAATTTTTTAAAAAGATTCATTTATTTTAGAGAGACAGTGTGAGCAGGGGTAGGGGCAGAGGGAGAGAGAGAGAGAGAGAGAATTCCAAGCAGATTCCACACCGAGCATGGAGCCCAACGAGGGACTTGATCCCATGACCTCGAGGCCACAACCCAAGCAGAAACCAAGAGTCAGATGCTCAACTGACTGAGCCATCCAGGCGCCCCCTGATGGAGAATTTAAAGCAATGACCACAAGGATACTCAATGGACTTGAGAAAAGAGTGGAAGGCATCAGTGAGACCATGAACACAGAGATAAGGGATAACAAAGCAGAGATAAAGGTCTCAATAAACAAAATGAGAAACACACTTGATGGAACGAAAAGCAGGGTGAAATAAGCAGAGAAATGAATTAGTGACCTAGAAGAGTAATGGAAAATAAGATGAACAAAAGAGAGAAAAAAGAATTATGCAAAATGAGAACAGACTAGGGAACTCAGTTGACTCCATCAAACATAATAACATTCATATTATAGGAGTCCCAGAAGAAGAATAAAGAGAAAAGGGGGCAGAGAATTTCTTTGAAGAAATAGTGGCTGAAAACTTCCCTAATCTGGGGAAGGAAACAGATATCTAGATCCAGGTGGCACAGAGAACCCCTAACAAAATTATCAAAAGCAGATCCACATCAAGACATATTTTAGGGGCGCCTGGGTGGCTCAGTCAGTTAAGCATCCGACTCTTGGTTTTGGCTCACGTCATGATCTCAGGGTCATAAGATCGAGCCCCACATCAGGCTCTGCACTCTGCAGAGTCTGCTTGTCCTCCTCCCTCCCCCTCAAATAAATAAATAAAATATTAAAAAAAAGACATATTGTAATTAAGATGGCAAAATATGGTGATAAAGAAAAAAATACTAAAAGCAGCAAGACAAAAGAAGACAGTTACATACAAAGGGAACCCCATAAGGCTATCAATGGATTTTTCAGCAGAAACTTTATAAGCCAGAAAGGAATGGTATGATATATTCAAAATGCTGAATGGGAAAAACCTGCAGCCAAGATTATTCTATCCAGCAAGGCTATCAGTCAGAATAGAAGGAGAAATAATGAGGTTCCCAAACAAAAACAAAGGAGTTCATGACTACTACTAACCCAGCCCTGTGAGAAATATTAAAGGGGACTTGAAGTGGAAAGGAGAGACCAAAAGTGACAGTATAAAGGTAGGAAACACTGAAGCAGTAAAAATGAATATTTCTGTAAGAAATCAGTCAAGGAACTCACAAAATAAAAGGATGTAAAATATGACACCCTACACTTAAAATGTGGGGAGAGAGGAACAAAGAATGGGTTCAAAGTTAGAAGACCATCAACTTAATATAGACTGCTATATGCAGAAGAGGTTATTTATATACAAACATAATGGTAACCACAAATCAAAAACCACTAACAAGTATGCAAAGAATAAAGAGAAAGAAATCCAAGTATACCACTAAAGAAAATCAGCAAACCATGAAAGACAAAAAAGGGATTAGAGAAAATCTTCAGAAACAACCACAAAACAAGTAATAAAATGGCAATAAATACATATGTGTTAATAATTACTCTGAATGTAAATGGACTAAATGCTCCAATCAAAAGACACAGGGTTACAGAATGGATAAAAAAAACAAGACCCATCTATATGCTACCTACAAGAGACTCATTTTAGACCTACGATACTGTAGATTGAAAGTGAGCAGATAGAAACATTTATCATGCAAATGGCTGGCAAAAGAAAGCCAGAGAAGCAATACTTATATCGGACAAACTGGACTTTAAAACAAAGACTAACAAGAGACAAAGAAGGACACTATATAATCATAAAGGGGATAACCCAAAAAGAAGAAAAACAATTGTAAATATTTATGCACCCAGCATGGGAACACCCAAATACACAAAACAGTAAGAAACATAAATGAACTAATCAATAATACAATAGTAGAAGACTTTAACATCCCACTTACATCAGTGGACAGATCATCTAAACAGAAAATAGACAAGGAAACAATGGCTTTGAGTGACACACTAGACCAGATGGACTTAACAGATATATTCAGAATATTCCATCCAAAGACAGCAGAATACACATTTTTTTTTAAACTGTGCATGGAACATTCTCCAGAACAGATCACATATTAGGCCACAAAACATGCCTCAACAAATTCAAAAAGATCAAAGTCATACCATGCATCTTTTCTGACCACAATGCTATGGAACTAGAAGTCAACCACAAGAAAAAATCTGGAAAGAGCACAAATACATGGAGGTCAAATAACATGTTACTAAACAATGAATGGGTCAACCAGGAAGTCAAAGAAATAAAAAAGGACATGGAAACAAATGAAAATGAAAACACAATGATTCAATACCTTTGGGACGCAGCAGAAGCAGTTCTAAGAGGGAAGTTTATAGCAATACAGGCCGACCTCAAGAAGCAAGAAAAATCACAAATAACCTGACCTTATACCTAAGGACCTGGAAAAACCTAAAGCCAACAGAAGGAAATAAAACCTAAAGCCAACAGAAGGAAAGAAATAATAAAGATCAGAGCAGAAACAAATGATATAAAAACTAAAGAAACAACAGAACAGATGGATGGAACCAGAAGCTGATTCTTTGAAAAAACCAATATAAAAAGAGAAAGAACCCCAAAAAATAAAATCACAAATAAAAGAGGAGAAATAACAATAAACACTACAGAAATACAATTATAAGAGAATATTATGAAAAACTATGCCAACAAATTGGACAACCTAGAAGAACATTCCTAGAAACATATAAATGACCAAACCTGAAACAGCTTGAAGAAATAGAAAATGTGAACAGACCAATTATCAGCAAAGAAACTGAATCATAATAAAAAAAAAAAAATCCCAATAAACAAAAGTCCAGGACCAGATGGCTGCACAGGCAAATCCTACCACACATTTAAAGAAGAGTTAATACGTATTCTTCTCAACCTATTCCAAAAAAAAAACAGAAGAAGGAAAACTTCCAAATTCATCCTACGAAGCCAGTATTACCCCGATACCAAAACCAGATAAAGATACCACAAAAAAAGAGAACTACAGTCCAATATCTTTGATGAACACAGATGCAAAAATCCTCAAAAAAACACTAGCAAACCAAATTCAACAATACATTAAAAAAATCCTTCACCACAATCAAGTGGGATTTATTCTTGGGTTGCAAGGGTGGTTCTATATTTGCAAATCAATCAATGTGATACATCACATCAATAAAAGAAAAGATAAGAACCATGTGATCATTTCAATAGATGCAAGAAAAGTATCTGACAAGATACAACATCCATTCATGATAAAAATCCTCAACAAAGTAGGTTTACAAAGAACACCTCAACATAATAAAGGCCATATATGAAAACCCACAGCTAACATCATCCTCAGTGGGGAAGAGCCTTTCCCCTAAGGTCGGGAACAAGACAAGGATGTCCACTCTCACCACTTTTATTGAACATGGTACCGGAAGCCCTAGCCACACGCAGTCAGACAACAAAAAGAAATAAAAGGCATCCAAACTGGCAAGGAAGAAGTAAAACTTTCACTATTTGCAGATGACACGATACTATATGTAGAAAACCTGAAAGACTCCACCAAAAAACTGCTAGGACTGATAAATGAATTCAGTAAAGTCGCAGGATACAAAATCAACATAGAGAAATCTGTTGCATTTCTATACACCAATAATGAAGCAGCAGAGAAAGAAAATAATCCCATCAAAAATAGTAAGATAACTAGGAATAAACTTAACCAAAGAGGTGAAAGACCTGTACCTGAAAACTATAAAAACATTGATGAAAGAAATTCAAGACAACACAAAGAAATGGAAAGACATTCCATGCTCATGGATTGGAAGAACAAATATTGTTAAAATGTCTATACTACCCAAAACAATCTACACAATTAATGCAATCCCTAATCAAAGTACCAACAGCATTTTTCACAGAACTAGAACAAATAATACTACATTTGTATGGAACCATAAAAGACCCCGAATAGCCAAAACAATCTCGAAAAAGAAAAGCCAAAGGTGGAGGCATCATAATTGCAGGCTTCAAGTTATATTACAAAGATGTACTGGACCACTTTCTAACACCATACACAAAAATAAATTCAAAATGGATTAAAGATTTAAATGTGAGACCTGAAACCATATGAATCCTAGAATAGAGTACAGGCAGTAACTTCTCTGACATCATCTGTAGCAACTTTTTTCTAGATAGGTCCCTCAGAGGCAAGGGAAAAAGAAGCAAAAATAAACTATTGGGACTACACCCCCCCCCAAAAAAATCTTTATCAGAGTGATGGAAACAATCAATAAAACTGAAAGACAAACTACTGAATGGGAGAAGATATTTGAGAAGATTTATTTGCGGCGGGGGGAGAATGTGTGAGAGGGCCCGTGGAGGGGAGGGGCAGAGGGAGAGAGAGAATCTCATGCAGACTACCCGCTGAGCATGGAGCTCAACTCAAGGCTTGATATCACGACCCTGAGATCATGACCTGAGCTGAAATCAAGAGCTGAACACTTAACCGACTGAGCCACCCAAGCGCCCTGCAAATGATGTATCTGATAAAGGGTTAGTATCCAAAATATATAAAGAACTTATAAAACTCAACACCCAAAAAAACAAATAATCCAACTAAAGATGGACAGAAGACATGAATAGACATATCTCCAAAGAAGACATCCAGATGGCCAACAGACTCATGAAAAAATGCTCATCAACACTTATAATCAGGGAAATGCAAATCAAAACTACAATGAGATATCACTTCACACCTGTCAGAATTGCTAAAATAAAAAACACAAGAAACAGGTGTTGGCGAGGATGTGGAAAAAAGGAATCCTCATGCACTGTTGGTGAGAATGCAAACAGGTGAAGCCACTGTAAAAAAACAGTATGGAGGTTCCTCAAAAGGTTAAAAATAGAACTACACTATGATCCACCAATTGCATTACTAGGTATTTACCCAAAGAATACAAAAAAAAAAAAAAAAACCCCAAAGAACAAACAAAAAAAATAAATTCAAAGGGATACATGCACCCTTATGTTTATAGCAGCATTATTTACAACAGCCAAGATATGAAGCAGCCCAAGTGTCCATTAATTAGTGAATAGAGGAGATGTGGTATAATATATATATATATGTATATATATATATATATATATATATATATATACATATACACACACAATGGACTATTACTCAGCCATAAGAAATAATGAAATCTTGCCATTTGCAATGACATGGATGGAGCTAGAGTATTATGCTAAGTGAAATAAGTGAGTCAGAGAAAGACAAATACCATATGATTTCACTCATATGTGGAATTTAAGAAACAAACAAAGGGGAAAAAAAGAGACAAATCAAGAAACAGATTCTTAATTATAGACAACAAACTGATGGTTACCAGAGGGGAGGGAGTGGGTTAAATAGGTGACGGGGATTAAGGTATGTACTTGTCATGATGAGCACTGTGTGATTAAAATAAAAATTTAAGACTATTCTATCTCCACTGAAATGTCTTGGTATTACTGTAAAAAAAAAAGTGATTATTCATAAATATTAGGGTTTACTTCTTGACTCTCAACACTATTTTACTGATCTATATGTTTATCCTTATGTCTGTATCACGACATCTTAATTACTGTAGCTTTGTATTGAGTTTTGAAACTAAGGAATGTCAGTCCTTTAATTTCATTGTTCTTTTGCAAGATTATTTTTACTACTCTTGGTCTCCTGCACTTCCATGTGCACTTAAGAACAAGCCTGTCAATTTCTGTAAAAAAAGGCAGCTGGGATTTTGACAGGAACTGCACTGAACTGGTAGATGAATTCAGGAAGTACTGCCATTGTAACAATATTAGGTCTTCCAACCCATGAACCAGAGATGTCTATTGACCTAGGTCTTGAATTTCCTTCAATGGTGTTTTGTAGTTTTCAGTGTATGAGTCTTGAACCTCTTTTATTAATTTTTACTTCTAAGTGTTTTATTCTTTGTGATGCTCTTCAAAATGGAATTTTTTTCTTAATTTCATTTTTGGATTATTCATTGCTAATGTGTAGAAATACAGTTGAGTCTGTATATTGATTTGTATCATGCCATCTTACCGAACTCGTTTATTAGTTCTAATAGGGTTGTTTTTTTTCTTTTTGGTGTGTGTATTCCTTAAAATTGTCCATATAGAGGACTATGTCACCTGCAAATATAAATAGTATTACTTCTTTTCCAATATGGATGCCTTTTATTTCATTTTCTTGCCTAAGTGCCCTGGCAAGATAAGTGGTGAAGGCAGACTACTCTGTCTTGTTCCTGATCTTAGGGGGAAAGCATTCCTTCTTTCACTGCTACGTATGATGTTAGTTCTGAGTTTTCATAGATGCAAGTTTTATATAAATGCCCTTTAGCAGGCTGAGAAAGTTCTCTTCTGTATATTCAAGAATTAACTTTACCCAAAGAGAGGTCTGGCCTTTGCCCTCAGCTTCTGGAAGGTAACCTTCATGCCCACCTTGTAAGGTAAGGAGTGTCCTTGTTTGCCTGAGGGCCTTGGGTCACACTGTAACAATATGATTTAGGGTGGGGGCTTTGGTCACACAGTATGAGTAGATGTCTGGAGAATGGAGACTGAGATCAAGCACGTGATTAATCAGTCAGGCCTATGTAATGGGGCCCTAATACAAACTGAACAGTGGAGTTTAGGTGAGCTTCCCTGGTTGGCAATACTCCAGGAAGTACTGCCACATATCAATGCTGGGAAACTAATGTGTTCCACATTTGGTAATTAACTGGATTCCACCGTATGTTTCTCTTCCCTTGGCTGATTTAAATCTGAACCCTTTTCCTGTAGTAAACCATAACTGTGAGTATAACAGCTTCCAGTGAGGTCTATGAGTAATTCTAGCAGACCTGAGGGTGGTTTGGGGCACCCCCCGAACTTACAGGTGGTCTCAGAAGTGAGGGTAGTCTTACGTGGACTACTGTGGTCTCCCTAACTCTGCAGGTGTTACAACTCTTTGCACCTTTTATTCCTAGTTTCTTGAGTGCCTTTATCATGAGAATGTACTAGGTTTTGTCAAATGCTTTTTCTGTGTCTGAGATGATCATGTGCTTTTTTCCTCTAGTCTATTAATACATTGAATACATGGATTGATTTTCATATGTTGAACCAACTTTGCATTCCTGAGATAAATCCCACTTGGTCATGGTGTATAATCCTTTTTATATGCTGCTAGGTTCAGTCAGTACTTTATTGTGGGTTGGTCCATCCATATTCATAAGGGATACTGGTCTCTAGTTTTCTTTTCCAATGATGTTATTAGAATATACTTGCCTCATAAGATGAGTTGGGGAGTGTTCCCTCTTCTCTTTTGGAAGAGTTTGCAAAGGTTTGGTGTTGATTCTTCTTCATATGTTTGGTAGAATTTACCAGTGAAGTCATTTAGGCCTCGACTTTTCTTTGTGGGAAGTTTTTTGATTACTAATTCAAGGTCTTCTGTTATACTTCTATTCAGATTCTTCTTGAATTATTTCTGTATTTTGTCTTTCTAGGAACGTGTCCATTTCATCTATATCATCTAATTTCTTGGCATACAAGCATTCACAGTATTCCCTTATAATCCTTTTAATTTCTGTAAGGTCAGCAGTGATGTCCCTTATTTCATTCCTGATTTTAATCACTGGAGTCTTTTTTTTTTCTTTATCGGTTTAGCTAAAGTTTTGTCAATTTTATTTAACTTTTCAAAGAACCAAGGTTTAGTTTCATTGGTTTTCTCTACTGGTTTCTATATAACAATGGACTCTGGCAAACACAAATGAAAATGTACATTCTGAAAACAACATTAAATTTGCATCATGTTGAAGTTGGTAAAGAGTGTTTTTCAGTGCTTTTTAAAATAATTTTTTACCAAAAAATGTATCATGACTGTCTTATAGAAGGGTAATGTGCCTACAGAGATTTGGAGTAAATTTAGATTCATCCCACCTTCTTCCTCAACACCCAAAGCCCATGAGAAAATCCAGCCAATGCCTGTGTTCTGTGACATGCCCATCTGTGGGTGACAAACTGAGGCATCTGTCTCTAGGTTTACCTGATTGGTTGAACATCTTGACGCTGTTTTTAGAGAAGACTAATGCATGTCCTATCCAGAGCCTGGGGGTAGAACGTTAACCCGGTTTGCTTAGGAAGAGCCTTTGAATGTTCTAGCTCCAGCCTCTTAAGAGTACACACCAAGCACAACATAAACATTATTTTAAACCACCACAGAAATATGGCTAAATTGGAAAAAAGGAAATCAGACATTTTGTTTTAGCAAAGTATAATATACTCACCGTTCATTATCCAAGGCATATCAAAGATCACCATTTTTGCTGAAAGACAAAAAAATTCATTGAATGTGATTTAGTACCACTATAGTACTATCACTTATACCTGGTCTAGAAAAAGCTGGCGATCTAAACCTAACTAAAAACTGAGCTAGCTGACTCTGTTCTAATTCAGTGAAGTGTGAGTGGTGCTTGAACCAAATTAACTTCTCACACTGACGAGGGGCCCACCTCCCAGGGCAGCTTTTTGGAAATGACCACTGCATTATCACGGTCCTTTGGCAAATAGCCTGTTCTTTTGTTCATTTATTGCTTTTGCTGTTTGCAGAAAGGTACAAAAGAAAATAGTTAAATGGGTAAGTGGAATCTTTGGATGTGGCATGTCATATTAGTGTTGAAGTCCAGTGAACTTTAAAATGATTTCAATGTCTATATGTTAATTAATTGAATTTAAATAAAAAATGATTTCAATGTCTAATTTATTGGTTTTGCTAAGTTTCTAGAGATTATATTGTTAAACCACTCGCACATTTTCCCTTCACCCTAACTTTAATACACCATTACGTTTTAAGAAACAGAATTTATATTTTCTTCATATTATAAGCCCCAGCAAGCCAGTATACAGAAATATTATTTGCATACTTAGATGAAGACTTGAATAGCCCTATTAACAATTATGAGAAAGAACCAGAAATCACAAAGGGAAGTTTTGATATCCAATTCATTGTTCTATTACATATGAATCAAAATATAATTTCATTCTTCTCTGAGCAGAGAACATCCTAGAATGATTATATTAATGTAGGACAAGTAAAGTTCATGTGAGAAACAAGGTATCTCACAGAGGTAGCCTGGTGCTTAATACCTCAATTTTCATCTGTGATATGCCTAAAAAGATGTGGACTTAAGGTTTTACGAAATAATGGTTGTGTTTCATGACAAATTTTGAAGCATAATCAGATTTTACAAAATTTAATGTCTGCAAAACTACATTATGTAGGCAGAATATATACACATTACCTCTAGTTAATTGGAATGAATAGTATTCCAATTCACAGTTTATCTAGAACCATGAATTTATTAAGAGTTCTCTCAAAAGATTCTTAGATATGTTTTATAAGGTAATAATGATATTTATACTATTTATAAATGGCTCTTCACAAACTTTTAGATATTTCAATAAACAAGTGGATATTTTATTTTCATTTTATACATAAGAGGAACGACCTAATCATATGGGGTCGAGATTCCCTACTGACCATTTGATTGGTATTATAAAACTTAATGAATCAGGGTACATGGTGGATCCAGGAAGAATTCAGAAGGAATAGCAGATCCTCCAGGTTTCCCAACCAGACATTCTCTTTACCTAAAAAGTTTCATGAATACTCCCTCTGAAGACATGAGAGCATGGGCTAGCAGTGGCACTGATCCTTGAGATTGATCATGCTTGCTGTCTGTTCCTTACTTCACATGAATAATAACATGAAAGCATGCCAAAGTTAAGAAGATTTAGGGATTTTAAGCTTTAATATCACCTAAGTCAGAAGTCTCAAAAGACCCTAATTGTGGTATTTGCCAGGCTGTGCCCAGGCAGATCTGTGAGTTTCCATTTTCTGATATCCCTGTTGTCTCTCTTCTGCTTTTTTCACTTTTAGTCCACTGGAGCTAAAAATATATGGCTGTTTATGTGGGACAACATCTTGATTTCTCCAGAGTTTGGAAAACGTCATATAAATCTAATAAATCAAAAATGAATACATAAGATTTAGGAGTTCTTCATTCTGGTAATTAATGCAAGAATCACAATTAAAAATAAACTCTAAATGCCAGATTTAAATGCAGTGTACGCTAGTCTAATTTTTTTTTAAAGATTTTATTTATTTGAAAGAGAGCGAGCGAGCGTGCGCAAGAGCACACAAGCAGGGGGTAGGGACAGAGGGAGAGGGAGAAGCAGACTCCCCGCTGAGCAGGGAGCCTGATGTGGGGCTCGATCCCAGGACCCTGGGATCATGACCTGAGCCGAAGGCAGACGCTTAACTGACTGAGCCACCCAGGTGCCCAAGGCTAATGTTTTATAATGACAATTTTAAAATGAACGATTAGTAACACAGTACATTTTATGTATGAGTACTGCTTATCACACAGTATACTTTATCAATACTGCTTATGTGTTTCTTATATGTAAGAAGTTCCATATAATAAACATTATTTTAAATGAGCTTTTTATTGAAAGATGACTAAAAATGGGATAATCTTCAAAATAAAGGTATTTTTTTTTTTTTTAAGATTTTATTTATTTATTCATGAGAGACAGAGAGAGAAAGAGAGAAGCAGACGGGGAAGCAGGCTCCCAAGGAGCAGGGAGCCCGATGCGGGACTCGATCCCAGGACCCTGGGATCATGACCTGAGCCGAAGGCAGACGCTTAACCGTCTGAGCCACCCAGGCGCCCTAAAGGTATGTTTTTATGTACCTATATATGTATGTGTGTTATAGGATGCCATCTATACAGTTTAGAACTTAAATTCTTAAAACTATAAAGGACGATTATGAAAATTTTCCCTTATATCTACTAGGATATGCACTTAAACTTCTATGCACACATTTAAGCTCCTCATCAGAAAATAACACTTCAGGTATTAAAGTCTATGGTAATTTAAAGCAATCTGAGCCATTGTTTATAGTTTCTATATTTTGTATTTTTATAAAAGAGTAAGTTACTTACAGAGGTATTTAGGATAATAAACCTTAAAGCAGTTGATGATAAAGCGTACAAAGTCCATGTCCTAAAACAAAGATTACACATTTAAATCTTTAAGACTATCCACGTTAGAGAATTTTAAATTGCACATTTCTAAAGGTGATACAACTATTAAATAACATAAAATAATAATTAAAGAAATCTTACTGAACTGGTACCCCTTGGAATAGGGGAATAACAATTAAAATATGGTTCTTGGGAAAAAAATACAAATGAGACAATTCTTTAAAAAATAAGCTCATATATAAATATGTATCTATATTTCCAGGGATTAAGGTTTTAAGTCATTAAGCTACTTATAATAATCAGTCCTAAAATCAAGTAATCAGATGCTTAAACATCATTCCTGTTACCTCAAACTAGTGAGATACTTCAGGCTGCTAAAGTAACATGGCATTATAAAGTGGATCTAAAAGCAATGCCTATAGAGAAATTCTAAAAATCTGTTGAACAATTAAGGAGTTATTTAAAACAAGTGTACAGTTTACAATCTCACTACTTGGAATGATATTACATATATCTATTCTGGTATATTTGCTTTTTAAACCTAATTTTTATACCTTGTAATAGTTTCAATAAAATACGTTTTATCAATCTTTTACACAACAGCTAATCCGAACATATTGGTGTTCTGTATCTACTTCGCCTCTAGCTTCTTTCCTCTTATTTACGGACCTCGAATTAGAATTAGAATTTTTTAGTTTATATTCGAGTGTTGTTCATTGACTCCAATTCCTGGGAAACTTTATGAACATAACTGTCTGTTGGTTCTACTGCACTGAACACAGCAACATGAAATTAGGTTATGAGGGTCACTATTCACATGGATCATTTCATTCCATGTTATTCCATGGCCGTAGGCCAACTTACTAATCCTGATCAGCCATCTTATAAGGACTGTAGGATGAAAGATAATCAGGCAAACTTAAATCCATCAATTACTGAAAGGTGAGTTGTCCAGAGATGAATCTATAAAGTCATTTCTAGGATGTGAGTTGCAGCATCCTTAATTTCAGTAAACTGAAAGCAAGCATCCTTAAGTGTGTTAAGTATTTTTTATGGAATAAATCCTAGTATATAATAGTACCTTTATAACTAATCATTATATCCACTGTGTACCGAGTTTAATAATTTGTATTTAAGAGTCAAAGAAATATCTCAAAATAACTAGTTCTATAAAAATTTGGTTACCTATATGATTTGTGGCCCCCAGAGACTTTGCCCAAAAAGTCTTCATCCAATATTCTTGTTTTCGTCTTTTAACTGGATAGCCTTGCTTATAAAATCCCAAGTTACTGCTAATTCAAGTGGATCTGATAGGATACCACTGGTGTTAAGTATATTAGTGGGTACTACATTAAAAAGTTCCATGAAACCTATTGCTCTGCCTTCTGTGAGGATGTCTTCAAGGACTATTTATTACCTTGTAAAATGTCCTCCCTTTGGGGACCCATGAAATACTTTTCTCTCTAGTTCAAGTATCAGTAATGAATATACTTCTCCTAAGACACTGGTTTTAAAGTACGGCCACTGAAATAATTTTAAGTGATTCCATTTCTTTCAGACAGGCAGATGAAAGACTGGACTCCAATCAGTGGCCCAACTCTAACAAATAGCTTTTAATTTTTTTTGCCTTGCAATTCTGCATACTGTTCATAAGCCAACTTAAATCCTTTGTGAATCACAAGGGAGTCATATATAAAAGTAACTCAATTAGGATTCAGTATTTTAAAACATTAATACTGATTTAAATACTTAGTAATGCAAATAAACCTTATTTAAAGAGACAGCATATAAGTAGTTTGAAAAAAAATCAGTTCAAGTCAATTCCTTGCCCCTGTGTTTGGCAATAAAAAACATTAGCACTTGTTTATGATTCTGGGTTAATAATTAGAAACTGTCATATACAAAGGATGACAGAATCATGATTTATTTTTATGGAATACCTATTTATCTAGGTATTTTGATTTAGACTTTGGGTATAAAACAATTTACTCTGTAATCTACAACTCACTGAAATGGAAACTAGATTGAAAAAATCCAGGGCAATGGACTCTTAAAATATGCATAGAGATAAAGATGAAAATAAAAATGTGTGATCCCACCACCCAAAAAGTCCCCTTGTTCTCTCTAGGCTGTTTTTTGTTTGTTTTTTTTGATGTCTAAGAGTTCCTTTTTTGGAGGCTAGGTATCACTAGGACATAATCCTGTAGCCTTTTTTATCATTCATTTTTAAAAAAGGTATTTTCCACTATTACTACACTTATTTATAAACACCATTTTATATAGCTACATACACTCTATCAATTAATACACCAGAATTTACCATTTGCCCATGCTGACATTTACATTTTTTTCTGTTTTCACTATTTTATTTTTTAAAAATTTTTTCTAAGTTTTCACTGTTTTAAATGACACTCTGAAAAAAAAAAAACACTTGGCACACAATGCTTTTTTCTGTACTCGGGATTATTTCTTTAAAATACATTTCCAGAACTTAGTTACCAGGCAAAGAATACGAATACGAACACCTTAAGATTCTTAACATACTTTGCCGAGCGGACTTGCAAAAACGTTTCACTACTGCCCCAGGCAGGTGTGTGAAGGCTGCTTCACTGCGACCAGAAGTAGCTAAGGCTCGACTGTGAGAGACAAGAGCTATAATCAGTGTGCCAAAGGATCCCCATCGCTGCTGAAGGGTCTGTAGTTACTAAGGTCACAAGGGCCCAAGTTAAAGACTGGTGGGTTTTACTTATTTTTTCAGCTTGACAAAAATCACCTGAAGAAAGCTGGTTTCCAAAGCTGACCAAATCAAGCAAACAAAACCCCCCAACAGAATGACAAAGTGCCATATGTGCAAAAGTCAGGTGAACATCTCACAACTGCCAAGCATGGTATGAACCTAACAGTACCGCAGAGAGCGTGCATTACTTTCCCCAGCACTTCCTGAGTGCATTTCTCCGTGCCAGGCCCGGGGCTAGGTGCTGCGGGATATTAGTACTGACAGAAGACTTCCGTATCACCACAGCTACTCGTTACCCTGCCAGCTTCCACGTCTCACCCTGACACCTTGTGTATCACATGAGGAGCATTTCTAGGAAACTCACAGTTTCCGTGCCAAATACTGAAGCAAATTTCTTTCTTCGCAAAACTTACTTCATGTCTGACTTGACTCACAATACACAAGGAAAACAAATAAATCCCAAACAGAACTTGGTCAGCTCAAACATACAGCAGTATTTGGCTGGGAGGAGTGGCGGGGAGGACAGGACAATAAATAATGCTTGCGAATTAAAGAAATGCTTACTATGCTATTTATTCCAGTTTCTGACAGGTCAAACATCACTGTAACGGGTTTCCCATTTTCTCTTTTAGCGTAACGTTCCAACCAGAATGCGATAAGCTTCTTTTTGTCCAACATGGTTTTATGGTCTTTTACGTGATACTTCACCCTGATCCAGACTTTTAACAGAACAGAGGATAAAAATAAGAAAAGTACCTGTCATCAGAATGTTATTTTACACACAGATCATTCCTTTCCCTTAACATTTTCTTCACTTCCATTTCATTTTCCTTCTCAGATTAAAAACATCTCTTTCTTCTTTTAAATAAGAAACAGTGTGCATTTGGGAACTTCGAGAGGAGCAGAAAGGGGAACTCTTTTCCCCCTTGGAAAATAAACTTCTCTAGTAAGAGGGAAAAGAAAATACAGGTGAACAAACAATATCTGCTAATAACCTAAAAGTACTCTTCACTGTGCTTGACAAGAAAGCAAGCCAGTGGTGGTGGGAAGCACTAGAACAAACATCGCGTGCGGAGAAGCAGCCTGGACAGAGGCACGAGGGCGGCCCGAGTCGGGGCGGGAGCGCGCGCGTGGACAGAGCGCCACGAACCGCTCGGAGCAGGGCAGCTAGGGCAAAATGTGGCCAGTGGGGAGAAGAGACGCTCAAGAGACAAGGGCTGGACTGGAAGGGCTCCAAGTCAAATGCTAAGGTGTGCTTTTCCTACTTAAGACATCCCGTGGAGGCAGCAGCGCGGAGGGGAGAATGGAAGAGGCAGAGAAGGAAACCCAACAGGCTGTGCCCTGGGAAGGCAGTTAGGGTCGGGACTGAGGAAGTGACGACGGAAACGGGGAAGGGGCTCCGCTGAAGCTGTGGCGGGGAGTGGGGGGGCGGACAGAGGCTGTGGGCCCGAGCTGCGTGGTGCTGGGTGGTGCGGAAGGAGGGCAGGCAGTGGGATGCGATCCAGTAGCGCTTTTGTGTTGAAGCTGGCCGGCAATCAGTCCAGTGGCACCAATCAAGTGGGCAGCTGGGTAGACATGTGCACGTCCCCTGGGGACCATGTGGATCATCACTGTTGGTGGGGAGGCAAGGTCCTTGAGATCACCCAAGGGGACTGCATCAGCTGGAAAGTAAAAGCAGCAAAGAAAGGAATGAAGCCTGGGAAGCGCATGTAAGGAACCGGGAATGAGAGCAAAGAGAACAAAGAGAAACGAAGACTGGGAAAGAGAGCCGGCACAGGAGGGAAATGCTAGGAGAACAGTGTTAAAACAGGAATGGACCACATGCTGCAGAGGGAGCGGGCAAGCAAGCGCTTGGGATGGGGCTCTGACACTCCTGCCCAGTCACAGCTTTGGTACAAACCAAGCTGGATTTTGGACAAAGGGGCGAGAGGAATAATAAGGGAGGCATCAGGATGGTAGGGATGGTTGTTACTGGTCCTCCTGCTATCACAGATTTCACAAGAAGCTAAGGGGAGAAGACTGGTGGGGGGTGGGGGGACACGGGCATGACAGGGACAGACGTCAAACTTGAAAAGTCCATTTAGCAGCCCTTAGCGACTGTCGAAAAGATTTTCCATGAAAATACTGGGTTGAATTTTAGTATCAGTAAATTAGAAAGAAGATAATGACTCTGCATTACATTATTTTGGCTGTGTTACAGGATGTGGCATTTGCCTTTACCACCTACTTTATCATAATGCAAACAGTACATACAACTAAGTGTTTGACACTGTCAAGATGGCCCTAACGGTCCTCATTGTAGGAAACTTGATGTGTGGTACATATGGAGAAGGTTCTGCCTATTATTAATTCAGTTGAGATAAACGCATCTCAAAATCTTGAAAAGCCAGTACATCAATTAAAATATACTTACACAACTTGTTGCCTTCTTTGTCATAACCGTGGAGATAAATACTACCAATTTCCAATAACCATCTGGGAATGGAGGATTCAGTCAGGTCTAAAAAAGGATAAACCTGATGAGTAATTGTAACTTAGGGGCCTTTTAAAAAGAAAACTTACAATGTAAATGCTAATGTTATATAGTAGATCTGATATAAAAAAAGATAAGCTTATTCAAGTATCTGGAAAGAACCTCTGGCAATAAAAAAATGGTGTTTCTTACTAAGTAAACAAGCTACATAAAGACATGGATGAGAGAAATGGGGAAAAAAATCCATTTCCCTTGACACACTGGCCATTATTATGTGGACACATTTCCATTTTTGGTTGTGCTTCACATAATAATTTTCAACAAATACTATCACAATTGGACAATTTCAAGATAACATGCTAGTAAATATCCACATTACAGCCTCAGGACTGATTTAAAAATCACTTATTGTTTCTCTAGTAAAATATTTTTCTACAAAGATTCATATCTAGTAGAGTCTAACACATTTTATAATCTTGCGGCAAATGGAAAATACTTGGAAAAAAAAAAAGCTAGATCCGTTAGCAGGAGGAACAAAACAAGGTCTGTCCAGTCTCTAGTGAGAACACAGCAAGGCAGTAAATGCCAAGGCTTTTGTTTCATTCACTAGTAGTTCCCTGAGAACTTTCAAAGATTCTTTACCTTTCTGCACTACCCTTTTACCATATCTCCGCCATGTGTCACTGGAAACTAGCCATTCCATATAAGAAAATACTACTGTTTAGCTTAAAAGTTCATTCTGTACTTAAATGATTTACACTTCTTTGCTTGATTAATAAATGCTTCACTGTTTGTTGACATGATCTATGGTTTTTACATTTCCAATCAAATTATTTCTTAAATACTCCCCTTCTCATGGATTTTTTTCTACAAGTATGAAGACTGGGGAGAGTCTTACCGTTGACACACATTTCTTTCCTCCACTGAAAACTTTCATCAAGCATCTTCAGTGTTTCATCAACAATACTATGTCTCCAAAGTAAGTAACTTTCAACCCAGTTATCATCCTGTTGTAGCCTTTCAACATCACGTGGATCATATTTATCTGGCTTATCTGGGGGAAAACAGTAATAAATAGCCAAGTCAGATACATTGTGCAGTGAGTAATAACACTAATGCCAGGAGAAAAAAGATAGGCAAGACAAAGCTAAGCTACAGAAGATAGCCACTTGAAGGATGCAGTTCAGATGAAAATGCAATGTAAAGGATTGATGGAATTTCTGAGAGGAGAATAACGTTATCGAAAGATGGCAAGCTTACTTTAAAGATTTATTTATTTGTGTGTGTGTGTGTGTGTGAGAGAGAGAGAGAGAGAGAGAGAGAGAGAGAGCGCACACAAGCAGGGGGAGCGGCAGGCAGGCAGAGGGAAAGGGAGAGGGAGAAGCAGGCTTCCCACTGAGCAGGGAGCCCAATGCGGGGCTTGATCCCAGGACTCCAGGATCATGACCTGAGCCGAAGGCAGACGCTTAACGACTGAGCCACCCAGGCGTCCCGGCAAGCTTATTTTAAATAAGCCATAGTAGAATTAAAAAATAAGACCACAGTAAAATGTTTTTTTAAAAGATTGTTATTTATTCATTTGAGAGAGAGAGACAGAGACAGAAAGAGCAGGAGCAGGGGGAGGAGCAAAGGGAGAGAGAGAAGCAGACCCCCTGCTGAGCGAGGAGTCCTACCACGTGGGGCTTGATCCCAGGACCTGGAGAGATCATGACCTGAGCCAAAGGCAGACGTTTAACCATCTGAGCCACCCGGCTGTCCCAAGACCACAGTAAGATATTTTGTATGACCCTCTCTAAAACTACAAACCAGTATCTAGGAAGATTATGTTGCCTGAACTTGAAATCCTTACCCTGGTCAATGAAAAAAAATGAAGTTTTATACGTAAAGAATGAAGTTGTACTTAAGACGACATCTGTTTGGCAATATCATTTCTTTTAAAGATTCATTTATTTTAGCGGGGAGAGGCAGAGAGAGTCTTAAGCAGACTCTGCGCTGAGTGCAGAGCCCGACGCGGGGCTTGATCTCACGACCCTGAGATCACGACATGAGCTAAAACCAAGAGGCGGATGCTCAACTGACTGCGCCACCTAGGTGCCCCTGGCGATGTCATTTTAAAAAATGAAATACAAAATGGAAAACTGACCATGTGTGTAGCAGTCAACATTTCCCATAATTTACTGGAATAACCGTTTCCAATAATTTCTTACTATCTGCTTACGCACAAGCTATGGTACTTGATATTCCTCCTTCCACATCTTGCTTTATTTTTCTGTAACTGAACTTGGTCTCCTCACAACCACCTCTGCACATCCAGATTCTACCATTCTGCAAGACTCCTTTCAAATGTTTCCTCTTCCACAAATTTCCCTGAGCCCAGAAGGAATTCCTTTCCTCCTGTGAACAGGTACAGGACTTAAACCAAGCCTTTCTTAAGGCACTTAGCATGTTTTCCCTTTAATCAGTTATGGCACGTAACTTGCCATATAGAGACTGTGTGTGAGAGCAGAGCCTATATATTTTAGGACTCCTTCAAAGCAAGTTATACTAGTGCCAACGAAAAGGCCTTCAGGAGACCTCAATCTATTCCTTCTCTATTTTTATTTTCTCAGTTAATGGTACCCTCCCAGGGGTCCAAGTGGGAACTTCAGAAAATTCCCTGGCTCCTTCATCTCCATTTTTTTTTTTTTTTTTTGCATCTAGTTAGATGCCAAGTTTTACAGATTCTATCTCCTATTTACTCTGCCTTATTTCAAGCCATCAGAAATAATAGCCAAAAGGGATGGAAAATATAAAGTACAAAGATTCTTCATTGAGTCTCAATTTCCTTATCTTTAAACTGCTTTAGATAATGACAGGGTTGTGTGAAGATCAGATGAAAACGTATATATGAAAGTACTTGGAAGTTTAAAGTGCTATAAAATATAAGATTAGTCCATGAATCATGCATTTGTACAGGGTTACCTTGGATATCTGGGCTCTATTTTGCTAATCTATATGATGACTGATTCTACAGTAAGTAAACCCTGGAAAATGTTTTTTGGCTCTGTTACTCAAAAATTCATCAGTATTCAAAGTCCAACTTTAATTTATAAACATGAGTCGGATATAAAAAAGTTGACACTGTTGCGTATCAGGAGGGCCCCTGTGAACACCTCTCCCCTGAAGAAGCACCCTCCAGTCTGGCCACTGCACAGCCCCCACCACTCCACCAGTAATACACTGTTGTCCTTGAAATTACAGGCTGGCTTCTTCATTTTCAAGAACATTTCTGCCAAATGCTCAAGTCTGAATAACCACAGTTGCCTCGCCACGAAAAATGTGACTAATCCAGCTGGCAACTGAAACATGCAGAAGTGTTTCGTGTGTACTGCCCAATTCAGTCACACAGAACATTAAAAGGACATGTAATAAAGGGTCAAGGTTTAATAAAATGTACTGCTTCATCAGGGGTTTTCTAAAATAAAATTGGCTTCTTATGCTTTTTTTTTTTTTTTAACTGAGAGTGCCCACAAGGAAGACTACAATGACCACTACCCTTGATCTGGGCTGACGAGCCAGCAGTTTTGCCCATGGCTTCTGTGTAATCAGCTCAAATAGCAATATGATAAAAAAGGCATATGGCTTCTTAGCATTATTATGAAAATAGTTTTGACCTCACAGTCTCCTGCAGAGTCTTGGGCATCCCCCAGGGTCCAAAGACTAAACTCAGCACCACTTACCTGGAACAATATATGGCAAGTGGTAAAAACTCAATAAACATTAGCCATAGGAGAAGAAGAAACCATGACTGTTGTTACTATCATTGTAACCACTGCTGGTATTCCCACTAGGTATACCATAAAAGAGACAGCACCTGTTACTATGAAATGTAAAGCAAACTGCTTTTGGATAGATTTAGGGATGGAGGTCTTTGAAATTAAAATCTCCATTTATAATAAAATGACTAATTACTGTTATTGTCAGGATGTGTGCTTATATATGAAATGCCTGTTGAACATTTACCCCTATACAGCTAGGGAAAGAGAGAGCAGGAAAAGACAGAGGAGAGGATTGGGAGGAGGTCCTATATGGTGGTGGGGAGGGAGGGAGGCAGGAAGAAAGTCGGGGCAGAAGAGGACAGAGAGGAGGGCTGAGGGGAGGAGAAGGAGGAGGAGAAACACACACACACACACACACAGAGAGAGAGAAAGAGTCAACTGAACATTCAAGGTAAGGAAAGCTTGGCCAAGTGCAACAAGGGTGCTTATGACAACACAATTTGCTGCTTTCAAGCACTGGCCCCAGACAACTGAACCCTCAAGTGTGAGGTGGTTTTCAGAAAACCGGTCCTCTGGTAAATCCAGATGTTATACAGGAATAAACTAAAGAGGTATACTCAAAAGGTAACTAAAGCTACCAAACACACATTTGTGCACATACACCTCTGCCCCTCCCACCTACTCACGACATCATTTTGAAAGACTTTACCTCTCAATAATTAAAGTATAAAAACGAGAAAGAGATTAGTTGTATACACAGACATGTATGTATATGTCTATATTCTCGTAATACCTTATCCTTACTACTTTCATCTTGCTGCAAACCAGTGAAAACTTCATAGCAAACCAACATTAATCTCAAGTTATGGGTTTTTAAGCCTCAACTTTGCAGTTCTTCCAAACAGCTCAAAGCTCGTTTTGGCCACTCCTTTGTAAGAAACCTTAATGGTTCACCCATGGTCTACTGTATTTTTCCACTATTTATTTCTTCTTATACAAATTTTGCTGTGTCGATTGGTCCTGTACTTATACAGTGTTTCATCATCAGACACATACTCAAGTTCAGAATTTGGCAGAGAAAGAACTAAAGATAAATGGCAAGGGAGATTGAGCTCTCACACAGTACTAAATGTTTCAGAGTAAAGATGACTTCTTTCTCTCAGCTTTTCATCTCTTTCTCTTCTGTGTGTACGTACACACACACACACACACAGACACACAGACACACACACACACACCCCCTCACTCACACTTCATACTGTCTCTCACGTATACATTCCAAAAAAATTTTTAAGTTTTGCAGGATACAGTTTTTACTTGTAAAATGGTGAATTTCATTATTAACTTTTCTTTTTCTCCCTTGTACTCGTTGGCTGGTGAAATTACCAACAGGTCAGAACCGTATTTTAAAGGTAACGAATATGAAAAAAAGGTCTAGCCAGATTCAGGATATGGGACAGAGTGATGGAATCAGAAGACCCATGCTACTATGTATAGGGACTGAGCAAGTCACTGATTTTCTTCTCTGTAAAATGGAGATAAGGTCTGCCTACCCACAGTCTTATGAAGATCAAGAACACCCTGAAAATTTTAAATACTATATAAATGAATTTTCATTAACCTAGGTAGAATGCTATCCATGAATATAAGATTAAATTCTAACTGGCCCATTAATCAGTTGAGAAAATCTTAGAAGTAAACTGTAGTTATTACAAATGTGCCTAAAATTCAGATAAAGGTTGGAAAAAATACAAAAGTATTCTGATAATGAAAACTAGAGAAAAATTCTTAACTAGACAACATAATGACGTTCAAAAGCGGCAAATATACAACTGTCAAACATTATAGTAATTTAAAACCTCCTAAACCCTCTTATTTCTCCAGGACTTTGAGCACTGATCCACTTAAAGTCCTGGCAGGGCCCCGGAAGAGCATCTGTACTGTCCGGACCATTTCTATTGGCTGGAATGTGTTACTGTCAACAGTGGGAGTGATCAGGGTAAAATAACAAAATATTCCCTTAAGGACATCCTTAAGGGAATTTTAGTAGGTTACAACCTACCCTAAATCTCCCCTTTCCTGTGACGTCATCTGGTGAAAGACTGAGAGGCAGGTGCTCTTTTAAGATGGGATTAAGCCACACACACAAAAAAAGATGGGATTAAGCCACTAGCCTATAGTGGTGATTCTCAAACTTCAGGACCTGTCAGAACCACCAGGAGGGCTTGTTTAAAAGGGGGATTACTGGACCCCACTCCCAGAGTACTTAATTCATGGACGGGAACCAAGAATCTGCATTTGTAACAAGTTCCTACAGGATGCTGGACTGCTGTTGGTCCAGGGAACACACTTTGAGAACCACGGTCTATTACAGGTGTTGGAAAACTTTCTGTAAAGGGCCAGATGGTAAATATCTAAATATCTTAGACTGTGAAGGCCAAGATGGCTGCTGCTGCTGATTCTTCTTCTTTTTTTTAAGTAATCCTTTAAAAATACAAAAACCACTCTTAGTGCGAGGGCTGTACAAAAAGAAAACTTTGCTGACCTATGATTTGTTGTAGAGAGGGGAGGTGCTTTCTATCTTAGATGATATATATCTCCATTTATTTATTCAGGTCTTCTTTCAATGTTCTTTAGTAACACAATTTTCTTTCTTTTTTTTTTTTTTTTTAAAGATTTTATTTATTTATTTATTTGAGAGAGAGAGAGAGAGAGCACATGAGACGGGGGGGAGGGTCAGAGGGAGAAGCAGACTCCCCGCCGAGCAGGGAGCCCGATGCGGGACTCGATCCCGGGACTCCAGGATCATGACCTGAGCCGAAGGCAGTCGCTTAACCAACTGAGCCACCCAGGCGCCCTAGTAACACAATTTTCTTGATAAAAGAAAAAATGTTGCAAATTTCTTCTATTAGATCATGACGTATTTTAGAGATTTTTGTGTTGCTATATGAGCCAATAAAGAGTGGCAAACCCTATACCTCTTATTTTCCTTGCCATATTGGTAACTAGGTTATTTTATATACCACAGAATTTTAGAAATAATAGTGTCGATCACTGTCTTTCCCTTGACTTTATGGGAGTTATTTTGAAGTTTCACAATTAAACATAACATTTGTTGTAGGTTTTTAGGAGATACACTTAGAACAAAGAAAGTTTTCCTTGTTTGCACGAAGTTTTGTTTGCTTTACACAAAGTTGAATTATACCCAGTGTGGTTTCTGTCTTTGTTGAAATAAAAGCTTTTCCTCATTTAATTTTGTTAATGCATATATATATTTCTATTTGCTCAAGTAATTATAGAAAAAAGAAAGAGAAAACAAATATGGTTAGCTAAAGAGAAAAGAGAAGGCACAGAAGAGGCATATGAGATGAAAGACCTCTCAATGTTTACCTTTTTATGTGGTTTTGATTGTTGAACCTGACCTATTCAGAAATGTCATTGAGAAGCATGTTGTTAATGTGGTAAGTTCCTCTGCTGCATTTTCTGATTACCATCTTTGTGTTCCTGGGACTAGCCAACTGCTTGGGCCTTATCTGTGGGCACGTCTCTCTGCAAAGGGGACAGTGGTAGGGACCTATGGCTGCCGACTCAGTCTCTTTAATGGTCATTGATCCAGTTAGGCTTTTTACTTCTCATTGAGACAAAGTGAGAGGATTTTTCTCCTCTCCATAAAGTTTTCCATTTAATCTAAGTTTTATAACTTACTGTGATTAAGCTGGTGATTGTATTCTCCTATGATTTTTAAAATCTCTACCACATCTTTAATTATGTCTGCTTTTTGCTCCTCGTGTCTTTGCATTTTCCCTTTGCTCTTAGTCATCCTAGGCTTGTCTGTTTCACTAGTCCTTTCAAAAAATCAGCTTATGTTTATTACACCGACTATCTTCTTCCCTATATCATGAATATCTGCTCCTATCTGTTTCCTTCTACTTTCTCTGTATTTACTCATGTTTATTTTGTAGCTCCTTGAACTGAATTATAGCTGATTTTAATTTGGGCCTTGTTTTCTAATCAATGAACATAAGACCCTAGATATTCTGTTGCTCAGCTTTAACTATTTAGTAATTTCCACTGTGATATCCTCTTTAACCCATGGGTTATTTAGCAGAGCTAAGAATTACACACAATACAGGGAAGTTGTTAACCCGTGGGTTATTTAGAGGTGTGTTATTTTAGTTTCCTAACATTTGATTTGTTTTTAAGTACCTGTTTGACTTGTTTTCATTTTTGTTTTTTGGTGCCAAAACCTGGGATTGTGACTTCTAATACAGTTGCTTAATGGTGTGAAAACATGGGTCTGTATGATGTAGCTGCTTTGGAATTTCTGAGACTTCCTATATGACTTAATATGTGGTGAATGTTTACAAAAGCTCCGAGGGCACAAATATATTGTCTAAAGTATACATATTCCCTATTTGTTGAGAAGAGACTATACATTCATATATACACATACATATATATCTTTGATCAACTCTGTTCATTGTGTTAGAATCTAAAATCTTGGGGCGCCTGACAGGCTCAGTCGGTGAAGCATGAGACTCTTGATCTCAGGGTCCTGAGTTTGAGCCCCATGTTGGGGGTAGAGTTTACTTAACAAAACACAATTTTAAGGATCTCCTGCCTGCATGCTCTGCGTATTTCTGAAAGAGGTTTGTTAAAATCTCTCAACATGTTTGTGTATTTCTTGAATTTCTCTCATAATTCTGGGAGCTTTTGCTTTATATATGTGAAGGCTATACTGTGAGATACTTATGTTATTAATTCTAAATGTTAAACCTTTTCAGGGTTCCATTAATCAACAGTAGAATCCCTTTTTAAGTGTATTAATGTTTTTCACCCTAAATATTTTGTCTAACAAAAATGCAGCCAACACAGTGTCACTTTTGGTTAGTACACTTTGTTTTGTACACCTTTTTCCATCTCCTTATCTTTAACCTTTCTACATTAATATTCCATTGTGTGTATTCAAATAACAATTGACTAAATACAAGTTGATATCCTAGAAGTGACAGTGTACTAGCAACAGACTCTTTGAAGTTGCATATCTCACTTAACATTCAGGATGAACATATATGAAGAATAGGTATCGGGGCGCCTGGGTGGCTCAGTTGGTTAAGCGACTGCCTTCGGCTCAGGGCATGATCCCAGAGTCCCGGGATCGAGTCCCGCATCGGGCTCCCTGCTCGGCGGGGAGCCTGCTTCTCCCTCTGACCCTCCCCCCTCTCATGTGCTCTCTCTCTCTCACTCTCTCTCTCAAATAAATAAATAAAATCTTTAAAAAAAAAAAAAAAAAGAATAGGTATCAACAATTTAAAGAGATAAGTCAAAAAAATATTTGCCAGGCACTGATAAAAGTCATTACTGAGAATAAGGATTCAAAAATAAGCAGGTCTACCAATTCTCTATCCCATCACCAATTTACCCCTCGAGTCTCCATGTGAAGTTACAATCTTACATGAATGGATAAAGATGATGTGGTATACATACACAATGGAATACTAATCAGCCATCAAAAAATAAAATCTTACCATTTGCAACGTTGTGGATGGAACTAGAGGATATTATGCTAAGTGAAATAAGTCAATCAGAGAAAGAGAATGATCATACGATCTCACTCATATTTGGAATTTAAGAAACAAAACAAAGGATCACAGGGGAAGGGAGGGAAAATAAAACAAGACAAAATCAGAGCAGGAGACAAACCACAGCAGACTCTTAATCATAGGAAACAAATGGAAGGTTGCTGAAGGGGGGGGGTAGGGGTATGGGGTACCTGGGTGATGCAATGAGCACTGCATATTATGTAAGATTGACGAATCACTGAACTCTACCTCTGAAACTAATAACATACTACATGTTAATTAATTGAATTCAAATAAAAAAATAAAATAAAATACAACATAAAAGAAGTTACAATCTTATATTCTCTATGACAGAGGCTTGGTATTTTTAGATATGTAAAATAAGAACAAAAATCGATAAACTCTTAAAATCTTTTCCCCTTGCTCTGATCATGACAACTTTAAAAGGTTAACTGTGAGAATGTTAAGGATGGAACAAAATTTAAGAAAATGCAAGTGTCTGTCTACCTATCTTGTAAAGGCTTCCACTATTGAAGGATAATACATAACTCATTAACTTTGAGGACTAATTTATGAACTCTCACTATATGCTAGCTCAAAATGGAGCTAGGTATTGCAGATGCAAAGATGAATAAAGCCTGAGTGGATCCCTTGGGTGGTTCATAATCTAGAGGGCTTATGCAAAACATTCAATAGTGTAGTTACACTTTAAATGTCATTTTCCTTCTACTCTTCCTCTCCAGAGAGGGCAGCTGATAAGGACAATCCCTGTTTTATGTACCCTTTACCTAGAGAGGTTCCTTCCAGTCACTGCTAATCATCCTGTCCTTGAAATTCTCTCAGAGATCATCCTGGTTCTTGTACTTCTCTAATCACTTTGTCTCCTTCAGCCTAATAAAATGAAGGCACTCTTCAAGATTAATTGCTTAATGGAAAAAAAAAGACAAAGACATTAAAGAATGATCTAAAAGTTATACTTAAGATGAAACAATAATGATCCCAGATGCAAGATCTAAAAAGAAGGGATGGTAAATAAAGATATTAGTAAATATATGGTAAGTAGACAAAAACTAACATATAAAACAATAATAAATGGAGGGAGGGGTGAATACGGAGAAGAGGTTAGAACTACACAATGACTATATTTTTCAGGGAGTAGAAAAGAGGAAACACTCCTAACTCATTTTATGAAGCCTGCATGATCTTGATGTCAAAATTGCACAAGAAAAGTATAAGAAAGGAAAATTACAGGCTAATTTATGAATATAGATGTAAAACTCCAGCTAACTGAATAATGTATTTTAAAAACCTGATTAATAGAGTCTACCATATTAACAGATTAAAAAGGAAAAAAAAACAAGTAAACATCTCATCAGATACAGTAAATGTGTTCAATAGATGAAGAAAATGCATTTAGTAAAATTCAACCATCATCGTGATGAGAACAAAGCAACAAACAAAAACCAAAACAAACCAGAAGTAGAAGGAAACTTCTTCATTTTCATAAAGGATATCTACAGAGATCATACTTGATGGTGACATGTTTGGGGCTATCTTTCTAAGATCAGGAACAAGACAAGTAGGCTTTTCTCACTGCTTCAATTCAACAGTGTTCTAAAGTCCAGCCAGTGTAAAGTAAAAGCATTTAAAGTTGTAAGAACAGGGAAGTTAGAAAGAAAACTGTCATTATTTCAAGGTGATATTATTGTCTACATAGAAATTCCGAACTAATCTAGAGATAAATTATCAAAATTAATAAGAGCTGGTAAGGTTTTTGAATTCAATATTAATGTAAAAAAGTCAAATGTACTTTCTGTTAACCACAAACAATCAGTTAGAAAATAAATTCTTAAGAGATATCATTTAAACAACCACAAAAATAAAACATGTAAGTACCCGGGAATGAATTTAACCAAAGTGAGTTAACCTTTATGGAGAAAATTATAAATCTTTCAATAAGGAAGAGTTTAGCAAAGATATACCAGGCTCTTGTTTAGGAAAACACCACCCTGATGATGTCAAGCCTCTCAGAATTGGTCTTCCGATTTAACACAATTCCATTCAAAATCCCAACAACAGTTGGTTTTTTTTGCAGAAACATGATAAGCTGATTCTAGAACTTATACAGAGGAACAGCGGGCCAAGAGCCTGAAGAAGTGATTTTCTCGGAAGCAGAAACCAAATGGTCCATAAAGATATGAAGAAATGCTCAATCTCACAGGTACTCAAAGCAATGCAAATGAAAACCACAATGAGATATCCCTACACCTTAATCAGATGGGCAAAAATTAAACAAAACAAAACAATAACACAAAACACCACCACCACCAAATTTTAGAATGTGGAAACTGCTGGTTAAAATGAAAACTGGTATAGTCACTTCAGGAGCTAGTTCGGCATTACTTAGTAAAGCTGAACATGTGCCTCATCGATGACCCACACATTTCACTGTCGGGTGCAAACCCTAGAGCAGCAGTCCTCAAACTTCTTGGTCTCAGGACCCCTTTTACACTCTTAAAAATAACTGAGGACTCCAAAGAGCTTTTTTGTTTATATGGGTTATAGTAACCAGTAGTTATTCTATTAGGTATTAGAACTGAGGAAAGTTTTAAACATGAGAACACACAAGCACATATTCTATCAGCTGTCAGAGCAATGACATCACAATGTGCCATGTGACCTCTGGAAAATGCCAATGTATGCTTGTGAGAGAGTGACAGTGAAAAAGGAAAATGATGTTTTGGTGTTATTATAAAAGTTGTTTCCACCTCTCCAGCTCCTGGAAATGGTCTCAAGGAACTACGGTTCCTGGACCAACTTTGAGAACCACTGCGCTAGAGAGAGTCTAGGCACCAGATATGTTTAAAAATGTTTGCAGCAGCCTTGCGCAGAATAGCAAAGCCTAGAAACCACCCCAAATCCATCAACTGACATTTTCATTCCATGCACTACTACACAGCTATCAAAAGCAATCAATTACACTTATGTTTGACAATATGAATGACTCTTGAGTAATAGAAGCGAGTCATAGGGGCACCTGGGTGGCTCAGATGGTTAAGCGTCTGCCTTCGGCTCAGGTCATGATCCCAGGGTCCTGGGATCGAGCCCCGCATCGGGCTCCCTGCTCAGCGGGGGGCCTGCTTCTCCCCCTGCTCATATTCTATCTCGAATGAATTAAAAAAAAAAAAAAGAAGCAAGTCATGGAAAAATACATTCAGCTTTTATTTTAAAGTTCAAAAACAGTTAAACTTAATAAAGTACTGGTGGAAGAATACATCATAGGTGGTAAAGCTAATGAAAAGCAAGAGAATGAGTAACACCAAATGCAGGACACACCACTGCCCCTGAATGGCGGTGTTAAGTGTATGGGTGTTCACTTTATTCATGTTTCATACAATTTTTACTTAAAAGAGATTTCAAATTGTAAAAAATAATAAACCAAGACAAAGCAAAAATTAAAGGACTAGGAAATTATCAGACGAGAGAAAATTATTTAACTTAACGGCAATGAAAGAAACCACAAAGGAATGGGTAATTTTGAATACATTAAAAACATGAAAAAAGTGAAAGTGACATAAACAAGAAAAAGCCCAACCATTTTTTTTTTAAGATTTTATTTATTTATTTGAGAGAGAGACTGAGATAGAGAGAGCATAAGAGGGGGGAGGGTCAGAGGGAGAAGCAGATCCCCCGCTGAGCAGGGAGCCTGATGCGGGACTCGATCCCGGGACTCCAGGATCATGACCTGAGCCGAAGGCAGTCGCTTAACCAACTGAGCCACCCAGGTGCCCAAAGCCCAACCATTTTTAAAAGCCATAGTAATGAAAAACAATTTAAACTAAAAATCGATGTAAATATCCGAAAAGAAATTTACTCTCACTAGCAACCAGATGCAAACTAAAAGAACCATCAGGTAAGGAGTGAGGACTTGACACGTGGGTAAGGCTGTGGTGAGACTAACACTCTAACACAGCTGGTGGGAATGAAGCTTGGTGCAACTTCTGGGGAGGAAACGGCAGCACATATATGAAGTGTCTTAAATATATTCATATTCTTGAAACTAATAATTCTCTTTCTAGACATGAGTCTTAAGGAAACAATCTGAACTACTGCACAAAAAACTGTACTAACAAAAAAAACTGGAAAGAATATAAATATCCAAATAGGAAGTATTAAGATAAAAGATAAGAAAATGATCTTTTATTGAGCTGAGTATTAAATAGTAATGTAAAACACTGTTTACTTCATCAATCTAGGGAAATAAATTTGATCATGTCAATAAAAAAATGCAAGCCCTAAAATTACATACACAAGTCTTTTAACTTCTTTTTTTTTAATGTATAGAAAAAAAAGAGTGAGGGCGCCTGAGGGGCTCAGTTGGTTAAGTGTCCCGACTCGATCTCAGCTCAGGTCTCAATCCCAGGATCCTGAGTTCAAGCCCAGCCGGGCGTGAAGGCTATTAAGAAAAAACCTAAAAACTAAACGGAAAAAATGCATCCATTGTTAGCAGAGCTATCTCGGGATGGTTAGCTTATGGGGGACTCTTTGGGCTTTTCTGGTATCATCCAAATTCATTTATATGAATTCATATACTTGTAAAATCAAGAAACAAACCTAAAATAAGAAAACACACCAATCCCTCAACTGCTCTCCAAACTCACTAAAGTACAAACACATTGACTCTCTACACTACATTCCCACTGTTGTTAGCGGGTGTGCTTAAAGCCCGTCAAAGCGGGCTTTCCGGGGCTTCCCTAACATGCCCTGTACCCTCTCACTACAGTGCCTTAGCTCAGACTATTTGATCCATCTGGACCACATTCTCTACCTGGCCAAGTTCTGCCATTTTCCAAAGTTCCACCTTTCCAAAGTTTCCACCTTTTCTAAGTTTTTTCTCACTTGGTGCTAACCCAATCACCCCAACCACGTGTGACTTTTTTCCCTGTCTTTGATTTCTACAGAAATGATGTTAGCACTCTCATTCTTCTTGATACAATTTGCCTGAATTCTAATAGTCAGCTCTGTCTTAATGCCTCTACTAGATTGTAGTAGTTCAAGACGGAGCTCTATCCTTCTTCAGTTCTTTCTCTAGTAAGGACATACTGCTTCTCAGAATTAAGCACATAATGAGTATTTGAGGAACCAAACAAATTACTGTCACAAGGGAGTAGTCTCTTGCCTTGGCCACCAGGAGGAAGAGAGAACGGGAAATGTTTCTCATTTGAGACTCAGCATGGACTTTCTCACAGAAACAATGAGAAAAAAAGAACTACTTGTAATGCATAAAACAATTATGAACCTTTACTCTTTCTGACAGCTACAAATCTATCCATATTGGTAACTTAATTTCTATGGAAACAAAAATGTGCTTGGAATTCCCAAGAACCTACCTCCAAAAGAGTTTTTGGAGTACAGCCAGTGCTTAAAGTGACATTTGCAAATATTTTCTCTTAGGAAAACCATCACGTTTGTTTGCTTAAGTTAGCCTTAAGCGTCTTCTGAAACAAAACATTGTTTGTGACAATAGAAAGGGTGAAATGAAAGAGGAATTAGGAAAGGGCACGTTCTCTAAGCACTTGAGTTAATTTCTAAAAAGTAAACTTGAAAAGGTGAACACAGGCAGATCAAAAACCCCTTTTTACCACTTTCCTACTTTACCTTTACCTGACGCAGTATCTCAGGAAACAACTCAAACTTTAAAGGCAGAAAGTCTTTGCAGGTTTTTATTTTCCTTTCCCGTGCAAGTCTGAATTAAGTTAGTATTTACAGCAGCTGTGCAGATAACCCCGCTCACACGAATTCACACGAACCCAACCCTCCCTATACTTATTGCCATAGAGTGTTTTACTTTGAAATAATGCTCATCTTTATGAAACATATTGTGAGGGTTGCTCTTTGCCAGATTTTGGGAGGGGGGTGGGATGGGGAGCCAATTAGGACAACTCATAACTCAGACTCGGATTAATCTCCCTATGTATATATTTAAGCATCGCTATATTGAGTATATATTGAAAACTGTGCTAGGTATACAGAGGTGAGTCAGTCCCTGCCCTCAATGCCCACAGGTTGCCCCAGACCCATATACATTCTACTGGAGGAAATGAACAATAAGCAAGTAAACAAATGAACACGATAATTACAGGTTACGGTAAGAGCTGTAAAGGAGACAAAATAAACAGGGAGGCTATTTAGTCATCAGCAAAGGCCTCTCAGATACATTTAAACCAGGATGGAAAAGAAAAAAAGGACCTAGCCGTGCACACTATCTGGGCAAGAGCCTCCCAAACAAAGAGAAGTGGAAAGGTCCCAAGATAAAAACAGATTCAGTCTGTTTGAAGAACATAAAAGAAGCAGTGTGGCTGGTCATGTTTTTCAAACCCTGGGTCATGTAGGATGTGATGTCAATTTTGTGGGTCACCGCAACAGGAAGTCATAGGTTTTCAGAATAAGTATTCCTTAAGGAACTTTTGCTCGTTATGTGTGCATGTGTGAGCGTGTACTAGATTGCAATGTGTGATATGATTCTTACTGTGGGCAGTGGTGAAATCTGTACTAAGCGAAGAGAGTAATTATAAATTAGGATGGACGGTTGGGCAAGAGCAACAGCATACATGGCCTTGCATTGTAGGCCACCATAAAGAATTGAGATTTTTATTATAAACACAGTGGGAATGTATTGAAGAGTTTCAAGTTAGGGAGTGACATGATCTAATTCGACGTGATGGTGTTGCCAAAAGATTTTCACTATAGTGAAATTCAGAAAACTAGCCCAGGCCTAGCCGCTAACACCAAGGATTTGGAGCGAATCACTTAATCTCTCTAGATCTTACTTTCTTCATTTTAAATATGAGAAGTCTGGACCAAGATAACTTTTAAGATCTTATCTATTGCTAAACTTGTATGACTATACACACACACACACATATGTATACATATATCCTGCTTCCTCCATTGGGCATAAATACCTGACTATTGGGGAGACACTAGCCCATTAGGTCAAGTTCTGGGATACTTCTTAAAATACTACAAACCGTGTAAATATAAGAATTACATTTCTATAGAAAGCAATTTTAGAATTATCTTTTTACTGGAACAAGCTATATTATTTAAATGAGATCTCTGGGCTAAGTGAATCAAGTGCTTTTACAACTCTCTAGTGCAAAGTTTGGAATGTGAAGAAAATTGACAGGGAGGATGAAAAGATTTACTGACCAGGTTATTTGGAACACATTTCCTTATTTGTTCTAGGTCATCACTGACATTTAATCTAGGGCAGTCTAAAGTTGCAGAAAACCTCTGCTGAGCACTAAAGTCAAGATGCAGAAGTTTAACCCCTTCCACAGCAACCAAATGAACCAACTTGAGACAAAATATTCATTGAGAGCCTACAATAGGTTAACCCCATGCTAGACAGTTTGATCTGTTTTTTCAGTTAATCCTCCTAATTATTCATATTTCACAGATAAGGAAACAGGGGCTTAGAAAAGACAACCAAACTAATAAGTGGCAGGGTCAGGATTCACTATTTCATATTTATAATAAATTATCCTGCAGGTTTTAAAAAATTACTGTACAAGGATTAAATCATCAGTTTCAAGTATCTGGGACATCCGTTCAACCATATGAACACATAATGTTCAACCAATAAATCAATTCTGGACTCACAGGTACTCTGGCTAGGTACAGTGTGGGATGAAAGAAAACTTGTTCCAGCCCTGGAAGGCCTACTCCGTGGGTAGCATACTGGGTTGTATGAAGTGGAATTAGGCAAAAATATCCAAGGAATTTGTATCCCCAATTAAGTACACGTGAAAAGCATTATGGCGGTTTCCAGATTCTTTTTCTCCATTGTTGCCGGTGAAAGGTCAGCAGAGAAACCGTGTACTGGACAGTGTCACCTGTGCCGTGGGCCTTGAAAGTGTCCTGCAAGTTTCACAAACTCGAGATGCTAGAAAGTAACTAATTTCCAACTTACATTAACCCTTTAGGAAGCAATGGGCGTATCACCTGCCCAGTTGGAGCAGCGTGCATGGCGTGTTACGGAGAAGAAAACCTTGGAAACGTGCAGGGCATCATCACTGTGAGGGTCGAAATGGTCCCTAAAGCTTCCCACAGACACCTGCAAACACCTTTGGAAAGTTGGGGACGCTCATTGCACACCTGCCTCAACATCGAGAACGCGGTACCCACCTGTCACATATTCGGCTTCGAATCTCCGTCGGGTCTCAGAGATGAGCTTGGCTTTATTCTGGGCATGATACTGAAAGGGAGACACGAAGGGACGCTTAGACACCACGCGCACCACCCCGCTTCCCTTCAGCCCAGCCCACCTGCACCTGGGCGCACAGCCCCCTGGCTTCAGAGGAAGCTTCCGGGTCTGGGGGGAGGGCCGGCAGCGGTGTGGTCGCCTCCTCACCTCGGCCATGGTCGCGGTCGTGGACGTGATTTCGATCGCGGTGGCCACCTTCCGACCCGTCCGAATATCTCATCACTGGCCAGGCGGGCCAGGAGGTAGAGAAGGGCGGGAGGTGGAGACGGTCGCGTGACACCGGGAGGCGGGCGGAAGTGTCGCCGCGTTGTCCAATCCAATGTGGCCGCCTGGGTCTGGAGGCGGAACCAGGTCCCAGCGTGGCTTTCCATTAGCTTCTCGTTTGGGCTCCGCTCCCCCGACGTCCCCTGCACTGCGGACCCGCCTCCGCCTACCGCCGGATCACGGGAGCTTCCCGCGCCGAGCTCCGCCCGAGCAAGCTCCGCCTGCCCTTCGCTTTCACATTCCCTGGAGGCCCCGCCCCCTCAGCCTCCCTTGGTAACCGTCTCCTAGCAGGCTCGGCAGGCTCGGCAGGCTCGGCAGGCTCCGCCTCCTCTGCTTTCGACGCAGCCTCCGGCCCAGATCTCCCAGGATGCAGCGCGCGGGCGGGAGGTTTGGAGCGCAGGGACGTTGCGCCCGCGTACGGAGTCGGGAACCTGGCGGCTGTAGGACGCAGGGCCTCGCGCGGTGAGTTAGGGCCGGCCAGTCGTCCCTTACCCTTACCTGGTCTTCGCGGGGCTGGGCGGCAGAGCTGGGTTGGCTCCCTTCTTTGCGGAATAAGGGGATGGAAGCGAGTCTGCCGCGGCCTATGTTCATCATTCTTTGGAATGATGACTAGATTTTAAGTGCTTTGCTGTATAGGATTATTTCGCTTGGAACTTTCTTCACCCCCGCCTCATCTTTCCCACTTGGAGTGTGAGAAACAATAATCAATAATCAAGGATTATATATTTGAAATCCTTAAACTAAAGCAGTTATATAAAGTTGAAAGATGTAAAACATCTTATAGTTTATTAATTAGGGTAGTTCTCAACCTGGGGCAATTTTGTCTCGCAGCGGACATCTGAGTGTCTGGAGATGTTTTTGGTTGTTTTTGGTTGTCACAACCGGGTTGGGGCCTACTACTGGCATCTAGTGGGTATTGCTAAATAGCCTGCAACGCACAGGGAGGCCCCTATGACAGTTATCCAGTGCAAAATGACATTAAGTGCCAAACTTCAGAAAGAGTTAGGTTTATAAGGCACTGGAACAATTTTATGGTTGTTGGCTAAAATACTGAAAGGAAATCGTTTTGCATTAAATAATACTGGTTTTAAAAACTGAAAGATACTGAAAACTACAAAGAAATTGCAGGAAGTCCCCATTATTTCCACCATCCACAGTCAACTATGATCGACACTTTAGCATCTTTGGCGGAGACTTTTTTTTAATATGCTACAAATTTTTATGGGGAAAAATGGACATATTGTTTAAAAATAATTGAATGCATTGTTAAAAAATAACATTGCAGCTATAGCTAACGTCTTCCTGTGGCTCCACTCCCCTACCTGATATCTATCTCCTTCTCCAGAATAAACAGTCGTTGGAATTTGGCATGAATCTTTACAGAATCTTTGCTCTTTAAATTTTGGACAAGGCTGCCTGGATTTGAATCCTGGCTCTGTCACTTCCTAATTTTAGGCCTTTCAGAAGATTCTTAACCTCCATGCCTCAGTTTCCCCATCTGTAGAATGGGATAATATTGCCTATAGCATAAGAATGTAGTGAGGAATAAATGAGTCCAAAGTGCTTAGAATAGTACCTGGCACAGAGAAGCACTCAGGGAATGTAGCCTTTGTAGGTAAACAGAAAATATGTAATGTTGTTTTATGTGTTTTGATTTAGATAAATAATGTACCGCAGAATACATTTTTCTGCAGCTTAATTTTTTTCATTTGATTTTTGAAATTTAGCCATGGTGGTATACATAGATCTAATTCATTTTTTTAACTGTAGTATGATATTCCATCTGTATTTATTCATTCCTCTATTGATGGTCATTGAAGTTTTTTACTTTTTTAATATTACAAACAACAGCACAGTGAACATTCTAGAGCAATGTCTTTGTACATTATTATGTAGGATTGTTTCTCTGGGTTCATATCTAGAAATGAAATTGCTGGATATATGCATTTCAGATGACTGCCAAATTGCCTTCCAAAGTCACCTCTCCCTTTAATTAAGAACTCATAATTATCTCCTAATTGATGGCTCTGCCTCCATTCTCATCTCACCCCCATCTTCAACACTGTCACCAGGATCTTTATAATTCAGAAGTACAATCCTGTGATTTCTATTTTTGAAATCTTTCAGTGGTGTATCATTGCTTAGAGAAAGTTAGAAGTCCTTAGGGTGACATAGAAAACCTTTAACTTAGTCTTTCCTAATTCTCTTAGTGGATCACCATTCCCCCATGTTCACCTACATTTCAGATACACTAAGTGTTGTTGGAAAAGGGAAAATAGAGCTTGATTCTGGGTAGGCTCCAACAAATGATGTCCAGTTATATAGGTAGAAAAACGTTTTTAACAGCAGACCTATTCTGTAGCCAAGTTAATTTACTTAGGTAAATAATGTCCTATATGTTGTGAAAAGTACATCTATCCGTATTCTTATAAAATTATGTTTAATATTCTTAGGTGAAATTTTTAGTTGGGTATCTTAATTCTACCTTTTTTCCAAAGATACTTTCTATTGCTCACTCTTGATATAGTTTCTTAGAGACATTTTTAGATTTTATCTGCAGATAATATGGTGCTCTTCCTCAACCAGATATATGGTGATCTTCCTCTACCAGATATATGGTGATCTTCCTCAACCAGACAGGTAGTTTATTTGAAGAGTTCTGAAATTTATGACACCCAGAAGAATTTATTAACATTTAAAAGGAACATTGTTTATTTAATAGGAGGCTGGTAGGGAAGAGTGGATGAGGGTGATAATTTATTGCCAACCTACTATATTTCTGTGAGCATGTATTATTTCCCTAGTATATTCATTTTATGTACAAAATATATACATTCAACTATGATATATGGTAATACAGAACAGGAAAAACTAAAATTCGTATATAGCATTTTATAAATAATCTGGTTCCAACCCTCTCCCCACCCCATTAGCTGCAATAGGAGGTAAAACTTAACCGGTTTGAGTTACCTGTTTTTGTTTTGTTTTGTTTCTGTCGTAAGGGTGTAAGCCACTACGGTGTAAGCCACTACCATGTAAGCCACTGTTGTAAGGATAAGTAAGAAGTCAGATGACCAATAGGCTGGAATAGTAAGTCTGGTGCCCTGATAATCAGGGTTTGATTAATCAGGGCTTGTTTATATTGGTCTTAGAACCTCTAAATTGATCTTAGTTTCAGTTGTTTCCATATTTTTATCTAAAAAAAGAAAATTACCATTTATTCCATAGGCTTAAAGGTTTGTTTTATGAACGTATGCTAAGAACTCTTACTCTTAAAACAGATATTGAATCAGTATAAAATAAAATGTACACAGGTATGCAAATTCAATAAGCCTTGAGATTATAGAAAGTTTGAGGAAAAAAATTTGTCTTCATAAGTAATAATGACTTCTAATTTTTAACACCGAAGGTGATCGATTTTAAATAACCTGTATTTAAAATGTGCATGGTTTTGCAGTAGTATTTAAAAATAAAGACCTTTCATATAACAGTCTCTAAATCCATGAGAATAAGTTTGCTTTTTGCCTAGAGCTCATGCTAAAAGCATGTTGGGTTAGGATTATAACAAGGCTTTGAATGCCATGATAAACTTTATAGCAATGGTTTGCAATCTTTTGTCTCTGTGTCATTCATGTGTTCAATTCACAGTGTTTAGCATCTATCTTTCCAGGAAGTAAGTCTAGGTTCATACATCTATTGAGAAGGGGGAGAGGGTACATGCAAGGTTTTTGAGGTAGGGGACAGTTACCAGATCAAGTTTATGTTTTAGAACCATAACTGAGGTAGCATAAATAAATTGGTAAGTTGCAGGGGAGAGAGCCTAGAGTAAGGAAGATCAATTTAAGAAACTTTTTCATCAACCTAAGTGAGAGTTGAGAGCCTGAACTACTGTAGTGGCAGTTGGAACAGAGTTGGAAGATAGTGGTTTCTAAGTTAAGGAAGTTGCTGGTAGCATTAAAAGAAGAGAATGTAAGGGGTCTGATTTTCTTAAGTCATAACTTTATCAAGGTGCAATAATACATAGAGTTTAGTAAAGGGGGGTATTCTGCTGACCTTTCAGCAATCAGATTCTCCTTCTGTCATATTCAGATATTGGTGAACCAGAGCATTGCGTTGATTAAACATTAGTTGTGACATTTAATACTAAAATAACAAATGTTATTACGTTTGATGGAGTCACTGAGTTCCCCAAGTCTGTTCTCGTTTTGCAGAATTCTTTTTTCTTTCTTTTGTTCAGCTTGATTACTTTCCTTTACTCTTCCTTCTAGGTCACTAATTTGTTCCTCTGCTTCTTCCAGCCTGCTGTTCATTCTGTCAAGTGTATTTCTCATTTCGTTTATTGAGCCCTTTATCTCTGCTATGTTATTATCTCTGTATTAAGGGTCTCACTCATTTCTTCCAAAATCCTTTTCTGTATAGAAGTTACTTTTGGTTGTTTCTAGTACTTAAGAAATCTGAAAAAACTTTTCATGTAAATAGGTAGTAAAAGACACGTTCTTATATCTTTACCTCAGATTCTATCATTTTTTTAAAGATTTTTATTTATTAGCGACAGAAAGCATGAGCAGGGGGAGGGGCAGAGGGAGAAGCAGGCTGCCCGCTGAGCAGGGAGCCCAATGCTATGCAGGGCTCAATCCCAGGACTTCTGGGATCGTGACCTGAGCTGAAGGCAGACGCTTAACTGACTGAGCCACCCAGGTGCCCCAGATTATATAATTTTAATGCTAAAAGAACAATGTATCATTTAATGCTGAAAAAGGAAACTTCTTTTAGAAATCTAAGAGATCGGACATATCTGTGGGAAACTTTAAATAAATTATTATTCATACATTTTGTTGTAATACAATATTTATTTCCTTTAAACTAAAAGATAGTTTCATAAGTAAAAGCCACACCTTTGATTTACCTGCTTATCTTCTTTACTAATAAAGCTGAAACTACTTTATGATACTTACTGTCCCAGATCTTTGCATTAATTGCCTAACAACAAACCAATAAGCCAGTGACTTCTGCTAGTTTGTATTATGATACAGTTTCTCCAGTTACTTCAAGTAATAGGTTTCATGAACTTCTCAAAAACAGTATCATCAACTTAAACAAATTACCAGAGAGGAATGTATTTATCTGTTACTGTATAACAAATTATTCCCAAATTTAGCAGCTTAAAACAACAAACATTATCTCAAAATTAGTGAGGATCAAGAATTTGGGAGCAGTTGAGCTTGGTTCTTCTGACTCAGGATCTCTCCAGGGGGCTGACTGGAGCTGGAAGATCTGATCCCAAGAAGGCCTACTCACATGGCTGTTGGTAAAAGGCCCCAATCTCTTGCTGACCATTGGCAGGAAGCCATAGTTCCTTGCTGAATGCACATCTCCATGGGGCTGCCTGAGTGTCTTAATAATATGGCAGGTGGCTTTCCTCATTGCAGGTGATCCACGGAGCAGGTCAACAAGGAAGCCGCAATGTTCTATGACCCAGTCTCGGAAGTCTCACATTGTCCCTTCTGCCATATTCTATTGGCTAGAAGTGAATCATAATGACCAGCCCTCACCCAAGGAGAGGAGAATTAAGTGCCACTTCTTGATGGAAGGAATTTCAAAGAATTTGTGAACATCGTTTAAAACTATAACAAATGATGTATTTGGAAATTAGACAATAAGCCACGGTATCTCCAATTTGAAAGTAGATGCTGACTAATCAAGTCTGCATTTTAATAGAATTGCCTCTAAATTAAAGTCATTTCTACAAAATGCTACATTAAGTTACATTTGTAGATGGTTCAGTGATCCTTTTTTCTAATTGGACTCTTGGTAGATTTTTATAATAAAAGAACAAAACCTAAGCCTTTGCAGTTTGTTTCTCATTCAGCAGAGGAAAACATTATTACTTAATTGCAAATGACCTAGTTTTCTGAAATAGTTGAATTTTCTGGTGTAAATGATCCACAAGTATGAGAAAAGAAAGAGTATGAGTTAGAGTTATTTATAGTGGAGAGGGACCTTTCAGCATTCACAATGTTAAGTATACAACTGTTCTGATGTTTCAAAAGTTAGGTACTATATAAACCAGAGTGGCCATGGTGATGATGATAATGACAATGGTAGCAGCTAAGCTTTATCAAGCACTTTCTATGTGTCAGGTTCTATTTTAAGTGGGTTATATTTGTTAATTTCAATACCTTATGGGGTAGTACTTCACCCCATTATATGTGGATATGTGGCATAGAGGGATTAAGTAATTTGCCCAAAGTCATACCTCTAGTAAGAGGCAGACCAGGCCCACCATTCACACAGTTCTTTAGGCTCTCCAGCCATGTGCAGTTCATAGCATATGCTGAGCTTTCTACAACTGTTAAAGGAATGACTCTGCATATATAGCCACTGAGTAGAGATCAACATCTTTCTCTTATATGTGTGTTCACTGTAAGGGGTGTTCCCTTGTAATTTCGTTTTTTTGCTGTTAGATTTGGCCTGTGTTCTTTTTTAAACTTTATTTTTACCATTGAAGTATAATTGACATGTATGTTTCAGGTGTACAGCATATTGATTCAATAACTCTATACATTATTCAGTGCTCACCATAAGCATAGTCACCATATAATGTTATTATAAATTATTGACTACATTCCTTAGGCTGTACTTTTCATGTCCATGACTTATTTATAAGTGGAAATATGTACCTCTTAATCCCCCTCATCTGTTTTGCCCGTTTCCCCACTGAGCTCTACTCTGGCAGTTTGTGCTATGTATTTAAGTGTCTGTTTTTTTGTTTGTTTATTTTGTTTTTTAGATTCCATGTGTTAGTTGGATCCTATAACATTTATCTTTCTCTGTCTGACTTATTTCACTTCATAAAATATCCTGTAGGTCCCAGGTGTCCATCAGTAGATGAATGGATAAAGAAGATGTGTGTGTGTGTGTGTGTGTGTGTGTGTGTGTGTGTGTGAGAAATGGAATATTACTCAGCCATACAAAAGAACGAAATCTTGCCATTTGTGATGCCATGGGTGTTCCTTTGTTCTTCATTCTACTTTACTAATTCTCTCAGGTTGCCTTGCTTATAACCAGTGTTCAGAGTAAGGGGATGCATGCCAGGACAGTGTGGTAGTTAAAAGTGTAGGCTTAGAAGTCAGAGGGCCCCTCTTCCAAATCTAGTGCCACTGCTGATTATTGTTGTAACCTTGGAAAATTTTCTGACCTCAGTTAAAATAATAATAAGTTTTCTCAGTTGAAAGATGTGATAATAAGAATACTTACTTTAAAAGAATAGTTGTAAGCATTAAATGAAATTATGTATTGTACCTGGCATATAAGCCTGAATAATTGATAGCTATTATTTAATTCTTGTGTTCATTATAATATTACTAATCTTCTAGTTTTTTCTACTTGGAATAGGAATAGTGACTTTCTTAAGGTCCTAAAGCTGCACTGTTTTTGCAAAGTAAGATTTAATATTATATTTCTATTACTTCTGTGGAGATAATTTTTAAACCATGACATAGAATCTCCTGTTTTTCTTTCTGGGCTTTTATTTTGGCCATAGAGTCTGTATGAGCTCCTGTTTCAGGAAAGCAGGACCCCAAGTGCCTGGGTTGTTGTAGCACTCAATATGAGTCACTGACTACTTAATTGTCATTGTTGAGGGTGTAAGGCTGAGAGGAAAAAACCAGGTTTGAGTCAACAGGGTAGAAAATGGGGGAGGGGGAAGAAAATAGGAAAACCAGATTAGGTTGGTAGGTTTGAAAGAGAGACATAAGTGGAACCCTTAAGAAATCCCCTGAACCAGAAAGAACATCTTCAGGCACTTTCAATGGACCACCCACAGCTTTTAATAGATGCTGTTAACACATTTAGTTATCTTTTGTGATGTGGTTATTTGCATTGTTTGCAAACTATTTTTTAACTGTACAGAAATGATACTTGGGATGTGGTTTTTTGATAAGTGTAACATTGTTAAGATAGCATAAAAAGCTTAAAAATGTTCATAAAACTTATAGTTATCTATGTGATAATTCTCTGGCAGAAATGTGTTTTCTTTTCAACTGCCTACTTGATGGTAGTTTTCCTCATTACATTTTTAGGTTTAAAAGCATCAGCTGGAATCAATTTGCATTCGAAAATTGGACTGACACAAAGACTTGATATTGTGGAATGACTAGCAAACAAGCAATGTCATCTAATGAACAAGAAATGCTCTTGTGTTATAATGGGGAAGTCCTTATTTTTCGATTGTCTAAGGGAGATTTTGCAGGTAAAGGGCCTGCAAAAATACCCGTGTTACATGTCAGAAGAATGGTATTTGACAGAAGAACAAGAGCATTTGTTCAGAAGTCCACTGGATTCTTTATGCTAAAGGAAGAAAACGCTCATTTAAAAATTATGTGTTGCATCTGTGTGTCAGATTTCAGAACTGGAATTAATCTCCCTTGTATTATGATACAGTGCAATAAAAAGAATAACATCTTCAGATATTTTCTTCTATTTCTTCACAGTACCAATAAATTTGAAAAGCGTTTGAGCTTTAGACTAAGCCATGAGTTGAAGGATGGTATAAGGGTCTTGAATGGCCCTTCGGTTTTATGGAGACATGTCAAAACATTCTACTGTATCTCTTCTCAAACTGGCAAAGTTGTTACTGTGTCTTTTAATTTTTCCTCTGTTGAGTGGGCAGGAGAGATTGAAAATCTAGGTATGGTTTTATTAGGACCAAAGACATCTTTTTTATATGAAGAAGGATGCACTCAAAAACTTTCAAAATCAGATTATGCAATTTGGGATACCAAATTTTGTGTATACTCCCTTGAAAACGAAGAACTAATAAGTGAGGCTTACATTATCCCTCCTGCTTATAGCAGTGTAGTAACTTATGTGCATGTCTGTGCAATGAAGATTGTCAACGATCAGTTAAGAATGTCTCTGATTGCCCTTACTCGAAAGAATCAGCTGATTTCATTTCAAAATGGGACTCCTAAAAGTGTGTGCCAGCTTCCATTTGGAGATCCTTGTGCAGTTCAACTTATGGATTCAGGCAGAGGAGACCTTTTCGTCATATCCTTTAGGTCCAGTGATGCTTGTGCCGTTTGGAAAAAAAACTTTCAGGTACAGTACTTATTCTTATAATCATTCAATTGGTGTAGCCTTAGACCTTTTAAGCATTTATGTTTCAGAGAGTGTGTCCTGGAGTCTTTTTTTTTTAAAAAGATTTATTTATTTGGGGGAGAGAGAGAGCAAGAGAAAGCACAAGTGGGGTGGGGGTGTGGGGAGGGAGAAGCAGAATCCCTGCTGAGCAGAGACGTGGGATTGAGCCCTGGGTTGGGCTCCACACTGGGCATGGAGCCTGCTTAAAAGATTCTCTCTCCTCCCACTGCTGCTCCCCCTGCGTGTACTTGCTCTCTCTAAAAAAAATAAATTTAAATTTTTGGAAGAAAATAATTTGAAAGTACCCTATTTTATTTTGAAAGCAGTCTTTAAAAAGCATATTGTACTTTTATTTGAAGGTTATTTGGAAGGTAACATTTTCTGTCTTTCTCTACTCTCTTTGCCTTTCCAGAAATGGTAGCAGGGAAACATCTAGTATAAACTATAATCCTTACTGGGGTCAGGATAATGGGAAGAGCACCTGGGTTTGAATCCCAGCTGAGCCACTTACTAGTCTTACCTTAAGGAATGTGTTTAATTTTTGTGAACTCGTTTTCTATCTTTATGAAATTGGGATCATCCTGCCTCTGAGAAGAGAGAATTAAAGAAAATGACATTGTAAAGTGTCTTGCACAGTGCTTGGCACACAGGAGAAGCTCAGTAAGTAGCTATTATGTTATACAAGGGCTAGGACTGTCATCACTGACTTGCACCTACCTGAGGTCCCTTATTCACCTGGATAAGGAAAAACAGTCCCCTTGTGCGTCATTAATTCAGTGTAATATAGTCCTCACACACTTTAAATGGGTCCCCTGCTTGGATGCTGTAGAGCTCTGCCACTAACATGTTACCCAAAGAGGGATACCATGCCACTCTCTGTAAGTGAGCCTGTAAACAGTTGGTTGGCTTTCCTGCCTTGAAATTGTGTTCTAGATTTCTTTCTCTACAATGGACCGTCATCCTTTGCACAAGTTACTGACCTAAGTCCCTACTGACACATCTCTTAAGCTACTTCTTTAGGGATTCTGTACGTCTAAGCTGTTTTCAAATGCCCTGTATCGAAAGCTCTGGAATTACACCCTGATATCCACAAATTCAGTGCTCATTAATTGCTTTGGTAACCTTGCTACTCTGAGAATTTTGCAGCTCTTGGCTTTACCTTGGTGTTACATTTATATTCACCTACTTAAAAATATATATATATCTTAGGGTAAAATATGCAATGACTTTAAAAACAGGAATAAAGGCTAAGAATCTACAAATAAAGGGGGAGGAGAGATAACCATGTCAGAAAACCTGGGTTAAGGGAAGTGATTGCATTTGAGGAATTATACTTAGTTTAGTAGTTAGGACAAAAAAAGCAAATATAGCAGGTTTTACAACTGAATGGAACATACTATCAAGGGGAAATTTTTTTTTCCTGACATTGAGTTCTGAGAGGAATTTACTGTTTGTGGTATTATGTAAGAGGTTTTGAATAATAAAGTGAATATATTATTGAATAATAAAATGGTGTCTTTGATAGCAGTTTTGCTCCAAATTGGGAAAAAAACAATAGACACAATCTTCCTTTGGGTTGGCTATGGATTCATCCAACATCCTTTTACTACCTCATTCTATAAAGGAATTAAGGCAGCTTAAAAGACAAGTAAAGTACAAACAAGCATAAATTAGAATAAATACTGAAAATCAAGGTTAGCATGTTCTCAGATCAGTCCTTCATAAAAGCCCCAGGTATAATGTTTAATCCAGTGATAGAACTTGAAACAGAGCTGAGTCTAGACAAATGCCTGATTAACTTTTCTCTTAGGCTTTCTCTCTCGAGTAGAAATTGTCTCTGTACGTTTTGACAAGAGTCTGTGTAGCAGGTAAAACTGAATCATTGTCAAGTATACCTAAAACAGATATTGGTATGTTGTAGATAGAGGTTAGTATGTTCTAGAGGTGTGCTCTCTAATATGGTAGCCTCTGGCCACATGTAATTATTCAACATTTGGAATGTGGCTTGTTTGAATTGGAATGTGCTATAAATGTCACATACACACCAGATTTTAAAGGCTTAGTAAAAATGATAGGAAAATATCTAGTTAATAATTTTATTGATAATATTGAATTGAAATGATACTATTTTGGATATAGCAGATCAAATTAAATATAAGATTAAATACATATGCCTTGCATTGTTGCTCTCCTATATTTGGACAGCACTATTCTAGAGCTGTAGATTGTAAATGTGTGTGTGCATACATGAATGCATAGCTCTATTGTGTTTGCATGTCGAACACATTCTTTTTTTAAAAATATTTATTAGAGAGAGTGCACACGTGAGTGGGGGGAGGGGTAGAGGGAAAGAAATCTCAAGCAGACTCCCCACTGAGCACGGAGCTGATGCCAGTCTCCATCTCATGACGCTGAAATCATGACGTGAGCCGAAATTAAGAGTTGGATGCTCAACCAACTGAGCCACCCAGGTGCCCCTGTTGAGCACATTCGTACTATTAATGTCTTCACATAGTTCATTGTACTCCATGATACTCATGGTGGGGGTGTGGTGGGAGGAAGGGAGGATATGGGTACACAAATAAGCTTTCTCCCTGCATAAGTGAAAAATCCTGGCTTTGGAAATTAACCTTATATGGGAAAGATTGATATTTGGTTATATAGATTGAAGTCTTACTTACAGTCTTGCTCTAATACATGCTACCCTCTATCATCTAGATGATGTATCTCTGCTAGTGCTAGGATTCTGAGCAGGAGTTTTATCTTTTCTGTCTGAGGGAGAAGGGATAGCTATCCCCATGGTATTAGTTTTCCAGGGGACCAGGCTGGAGGCTTTCAGCTTCATGGACCTTTACGAAGTTGTCTTCTATTTTAAACTTGGGATCCCGTGTTCTGGTATAAACTGATCAGATCATTCCAGTGGGCTAGGACGGTTCTAGGTACATCACTAGTAGGATCCCTCCCCACTCTGTGTCCCTAATAATGGCTATGTTCTCTTTCACCAAAGTTTAGTGTATTAAGTTCATCTTGACTCTTAAAAGTTACTCTGCTTCGAGAACTTTTGAGTGTTTACCACTACTTTCTAGTTACCTAGAGTTTCCAAAATAATCATGAGAAGTTTAGAATTTATAAATCATAATAAGATTTTAATATAGAAATCAGGAATGTGACAGACACTGGACAAACATTTGATAAAATATTAAATTTAAGTATCTTGCTATTTGTAAAATTGTTGTAACTCCTTATGTTGTCTGATCCCCCAATATCTTTAGTTTTTAGTGTTTACCATTTTCGTTACTTGTTTATAAGATTGAAGAGGACACATTACACCTACATGCAACAAAAGGATTTAGTTTATTTCACATCTGATTTTTTTTTTCTTTTCCATTCTCTTTCTTTCAGGTTGCTGCCAAGTGGGAAAAAATTAGCTCACTACTGATAGATGACTTTATAGGAACTGGAAGTGAACAAGTACTGCTAGTTTTTCAGGAGTCCTTGAATTCAGATTGCCTGAGTTCATTTACAATAACAGATCTTGGCTACATAAACTATTCAGTAAGTTCTGTATACTTTTTATATATTTAAGAACCATTTTAGAAAGGTGAAGCGCTTTAAAGCTTTTGACCCACTGTTTCAATGTTTGTAATTTCATACTTACAGTAAACGTTTGAACTTTAAAAATACGTAGAATGCATTTTTGAAATTATACATTGACTCTCCTTTCAATAAATGTTATACAAATGGACTGTGCTTTTGATATAAATTTGGAATATAGTGATAGTAACACTGTAAATTAACTTTATTGTTGCTTCTGAAAGTCACATTTTATACCAGTAAACATGATAACATTGGATTAATTAAGGAGTAAAATAAAATGAACCTGCTTTATTAAAAGAAGTAACAGTTCATAATATGTTAAGAGCTTGGGCAGAAGGGAAATAATACCCCTGAAGTTTCAGATCTGTATAAAATATCTGAGTCTGTGTTTTTCCTTAATAAAATGAAGATAATTCTTATTTTCCCTAGTTGTGGGATTTTATAAAAATCTAGTAAGCTGATATTTTTGAAGCAGTATAGAAATGTTAGGTCGGTGGTGATAGTAATAGTAATTTTTTCTGGTTACAAGAAGTGATGGGGAAATACATATTTTTTGTCTCTTATCTAATAGTGTGTAACATGGAAAACTGCCCTTTGGATAAACTTTAATTGTATTTTGTTAATCTTATAAATTTTCAATTTATTTCAAAATTTCAGTTTTAGTGTATTTTTTTTTTTTATTTCTTAGAGTGAAACATTGGATTGCAGTGAAGATGACTTATTTGAAGACAAAGAACAGAATCGTTATTTGATGGTTCCACCCCTGGAAAGAGGATTGAAAGTTAGTGGCTATGTTTGCTATTTGTTTTGCTTTTTTGGGTTAGTGCTGTTCTAAATGATGGAAAGAACATTGAAAGAAAGGATCTTAATGCGTAAACAACTCAGTGGGGAAAAAAATGGTATTTCAAAGGATCTTTGCCTTTTTAATACTTCTATAAAAACTATTATGACATTACTTATAAATGTATTATCTAAAAATGATACTTTTTTGTGGTACGACTGTAAATTTAATAAGACTTGCAAGATAAAATACATGAAGCTCACTTTTGAGAACACATTTTTTTCTGGTCTTAAGGATCAGTATATCGCAGTATCTCTTTTAAAGGAGCATCAAATATGATGACTCATAACATGTTCCAAACATGAACAGTTTGCCTTCAAATTTTCCATACAAAGCTCTCTGAAAAAGAATTTTTGGTTTTTTCCAAGTGTATGAAGGTAATGCATATTCCCTGTAAAATACTCAGACTGTACAAAGAAATATTAAAAAGAAACTAATAATTACCTATGAGTCCACTACTGAGCTATAACCCATTTTAACACTTTGGCATATATATTCCTGTAGATTTTTTTAATGAATATATTGCAAATTTATGTAGAAATGTGATTATAAGATGTATGTTCTTTTGTAACCTGCCTTTTTTCATTCATAAAAATTTTTAAGTATTCCAAAAAGTTCATAGAACAGCACTGTAGTTTTCTCTAGTCCTCACGAGGATTCAACTGTTTGTACTTTTTAGAAAAATTCTATCTTCCTCATCTGTGCTTGTGTGTGCATATGCATGTGTGTATGTACATTTTTGCGGAACCATTTGAAAGTTCCAAATATTATAACTTCACTCCTATATATTTTAGCAGGGATTGCCTAAAAAATAAGGACATTCTCCTATGTAAACACACCATACTATTATTACAGTTGGGAAATTATTAATAATCTTTTTTTATTATGTTATGTTCTGATAGTCACCATAGAGTACATCATTAGTTTTTGATGTAGTGTTCCTTGATTCATTGTTTGCGTATAACACCCAGTGCTCCATGCAGTACGTGCCCTCCTTAATACCCATCACCAGGCTAACTCATCCCACCCCATCCCCTCTAAAACCCTCAGTTTGTTTCTTCAGAGTCCATAGTCTTTCATGGTTCATCTCCCCCTCCGATTTCCCCCCCTTCATTTTTCCCTTCCTTCTCCTAATGTCCTCCCTGCTATTCCTTATGTTCCACAAATAAGTGACACCATATGATAATTGACTTTCTCTGCTTGACTTATTTCACTCAGCATAATCTCCTCTAGTCCCATCCATATTGATGCGAAAGTTGGGTATTCATCCTTTCTGATGGCTGAGTAATATTCCATTGTATATATGGGCTGCATCTTCTTTATCCATTCGTCTATTGAAGGGCATCTCGGCTCTTTCCACCATTTGGCTATTGCGGACATTGCTGCTATGAACATTGGGGTGCATATGGCCCTTCTTTTCACTACATCTGTATTTCTGGGGTAAATATCCAGGAGTGCAGTTGCTGGGTCATAGGGTAGCTCTGTTTTTAATTTTTTGAGGAACCTCCACACTGTTTTCCAAAGTGGCTGTACTAACTTGCATTCCCACCAACAGTGTAAAAGGGTTCCCCTTTCTCCACACCGTCTCCATCATTTGTTGTTTCTTGCCTTGTCAATTTTTGCCCTTGTAACTGGTGTAAAGTGGTATCTCAATGTGGTTTTGATTTGAATTTCCCTGATGACTAATGATGGTGAACATTTTTTCATGTGTCTGTTAGCCATTTGTATGTCTTCTTTTGAGAAGTGTCTGTTCATATCTTCTGCCCATTTTTTGACTTGATTATTTGAGTTTGAGAAGTTCTTCATAGATCTTGGATATTAGCCCTTTGTAGTGTCATTTGCAAATACCTTCTCCCATTCCGTGGGCTGCCTCTTTGTTTTGTTGACTGTTTCCTTTGCTGTGCAGAAGTTTTTTATCTTGATGAAGTCCCAATAGTTCATTTTTGCTTTGTTTCCCTTGCCTTTGGAGACGTGTCTTGAAAGAAGTTGCTGTGGCCGATGTCAAAGAGGTTACTGCTTTTGTTCTCTGGGATTTTGATGGATTCCTGTCTCGCATTGAAGTCTTTCATCCAATCCATTTTGAGTTTATCTTTGTGTATGTTGTAAGAGAATGGTCGAGTTTCATTCTTCTGTATATAGCTGTCCAATTTTCCCAGCACCATTTATTGAAGAGACTTTTTTCCATTGCACATTTTTTCCTACTTTGTTGAAGATTATTTGACCATAGAGTTGAGGGTCCATATCTGGGCTCTCTATTCTGTTCCATTGGTCTATATGTCTGTTTTTGTGCCAGTACCATGCTGTCTTGGTGATCACAGCTTTGTAATAGAGCTTGAAATCAGGCAACGTGATGCCCCCAGCTTTGTTTTTCTTTTTCAACATTTCCTTGGTGATTCAGGGTCTTTCCTGATTCCATACAAATTTTAGGATTGTTTGTTCCAGCACTTTGAAAAATGCTCTTGGTATTTTGATTGGGATGGCGTTGAAAGTATAGATTACTCTGGGCAGCATAGACATTTTAACAGTGTTTATTCTTCCGATCCATGAGCGTGGAATGTTTTTCCATCTTTTTGTGTCTTCTTCAATTTCTTTTATGAGTATTCTGTAGTTCCTAGAGTATAGGTCCTTTACCTCTTTGGTTAGGTTTATTCCAAGGTATCTTATGGTTTTGGGTGGTATTGTAAATGGAATTGATTCTCTAATTTCTCTTTCTATAGTTACATTGTTAGTGTATAAGAAAGCAACTGATTTCTGTGCATTGATTTTGTATCCTGCCACATTACTAAATTGCTGGATGAGTTCTAGTAATTTGGGGGTGGAGTCTTTTGGGTTTTCCACATAAAGTATCATGTCATCTGTGAAGAGAGAGAGTTTGACTATTCTTTGCCAATTTGAATACCTTTTATTTCTTTTTGTTGTCTGATTGCTGTTGCTAGGACTTCTAGTACTATATCGAACAATAGTGGTGAGAGTGGGCATCCTTGTCATGTTCCTGATCTTAAGGGAAAGGCTCTCAGCTTTTCCCCATTGAGGATGATATTCGCTGTGGGTTTGTCATAGATGGATTTTATGAACTTGAGGAATGTTCCCTCTATCCCTATACTCTGAAGAGCTTTAATCAGGAACGATGCTGTATTTTGTCAAATGCTTTTTCTGCATCAATTGAGAGGACCATATGGTTCTTCTCCCTCCTCTTATTAATGTGTTCTATCACAATGATTGATTTGCGAATGTTGAAACACCCTTGCATCCCAGTGATAAATCCCACTTGGTCGTGGTGGATGATCCTTTTAATGTACTGTTGGATCCAGTTAGCTAGGATCTTGAGAATTTTGGCATCCATAGTCATCAGGGATATCGCCTGAAATTCTCCTTTATGATGGAGTCTTTGCCTGGTTTGGGGATTAAGGTAATGCTGGCCTCATATAAGGGAGTCTGGAAGCTTTCCTTCTGTTTCTGATTTTTGAAACAGCTTCAGGAGAATAGGTATTATTTCTTCTTTGAATGTTTCGTAGAATTCCCCAGGGAATCCATCAGGCCCTGGACTCTTGTTTTTTGGGAGTTTTTTTTTGTTTTTACTTTTTTATTGTTATGTTAATCACCATACATTAGATCATTAGTTTTTGATGTAGTGTTCCATGATTCATTGTTTGTGCATAACACCCAGTGCTCCATGCTGAACATGCCCTCTTTAATACCCATCACCAGGCTAACCCATCCTCCCACCCCCCTCCCCTCTAGAACCCTCAGTTTGTTTTTCAGAGTCCATCATCTCTCATGGTTCGTCTCACCCTCCGATTTCCCCCCTTCATTCTTCCCCTCCTGCTATCTTCTTCTTTTTTTTTTTTTTCATAACATATATTGCATTATTTGTTTCAGAGGTACAGATCTGAGATTCAACAGTCTTGCACAATTCACAGCACTCACCATATTACATACCCTCCAATCTCTGCTTCAATCTCATTACTGGTTAGTGGTCTATTCAGGTTATCAACTTCTTCCTGTTTCAGTCTTGGTAGTTTATAGGTTTCCAGGAATGCATCCATTTCTTCCAAGTTGCTTAATTTATTAGCATATAGTTGTTGATAATAATTTCTGATAATTGTTTCTATTTCCTTGATGGTAGTTGTGATCTCTCCTCTTTCATTCATAAATTTATTAATTTGGGTCCTTTCTCTTTTCTTTTGGATAAGTCTGGCCAGTGGTTTATTGATCTTATTAACTCTTTCAAAGAACCAGCTTCTATTTTCGTTGATGTGTTCTATTGTATTTGTGGTTTCTAATTCATTGATCTCTGCTCTAATCTTAATTATTTCCCTTCTCGTGTGTGGGTTAGGCTTAATTTGTTGTTGATTTTCCAGTTCTTTAAAGTGTAAAGATAGTTTGTGTATTCAGGGTTTTTCTATTTTTTTTGAGTGAGGCTTGGATGGCTATGTATTTCCCTCTTAGGACCACCTTTGCCGTTTCCCATAGGTTTTGGACTGATGTGTTTTCGTTCTCATTGGATTCCATGAATTGTTTAAGTTCTTTGATTTCCTGGTTGACCCAGACGTCCTTGAGCAGGATGGTCTTTAGCTTCCAAGTGTTTGAATTTCTTCCAAACTTTTTCTTGTGATTGAGTTCCAGTTTCAAAGCATTGTGGTCTGAGAATATTCAGGGAATAATCTCAATCTTTTGGTATCAGTTGAGACCTGATTTGTGACCCAGTATGTGGTCTATTCTGGAGAAAGTTCCATGTGTGCTTGAGAAGAATGAGTATTCTGTTGTTTCAGGGTGGAATGTTCTGTATATATCTATGAGATCCATCTGGTGTGTCATTCAAAGCTCTTGTTTCTTTGTTGATTTTCTGCTTAGATGATCTGTCTGTTGCTGAGAGTGGAGTGTTAAGGTCGCCTACTATTAACGTATTATTATCAATATGTCTATTTTGGTTAACAGTTGGCTTATGTAGTTGGCTGCTCCCATGCTGGGGTCATAGATATTTACAACTGTTAGATCTTCTTGTTGGATAGACCCGTTAAGAATGATATAGTGTCCTTCTGTATCTCTAACTACAGTCTTTAGCTTAAAATCTAATTTGTCTGATATGAGAATTGCTACCCCAGCTTTCTTTTGGGGTCCGTTGGCATGAAAGATGGTTCTCCATCCCTTCACTTTCAGTCTGGATGTATCTTTAGGTTCAAATTGAGTCTCTTGTAGACAGTATATGGATGGGTTCTGTCTTTTTACCCAATCTGCAATCCTGTGCCATTTTATGGGAGCATTTAGGCTGTTCATGTTGAGAGTGATTATTGAAAGATTATTGTCATCATGTTGCCTGTGAAGTCCTTGTTTCTATAGATTGTCTCTGTAAATTTCTGTTCTATATCACTCTCGGGGTCTTTCTCCTTTTATGGAACCCCTCTTAATATTTCTTGCAGGGCTGGCTTAGTGGTCATATATTCTTTCAGTTTCTCCCAGTCCTGGAAGCTCTGTATCTCTCCATCCATTCTAAATGACAGCCTTGCCAGATAGAGTATTCTTGGCTGCATGTTCTTCTCATTTAGTACCCTGAATATGTCTTGCCAGGCCTTTCTGGCTTGCCAGGTCTCTGTGGATAGGTCTGACGTTATTCTGATGTTCCTCCCTCTTTACGTAAGGAATCTCTTCCCCCTAACTGCCCTTAAGATGATTTCCCATAAAGGAAAAGATCAATTACATTAAAAACTTTTGTTCTCTGAACAAAGTAAAATATATAAAAAGACAAGTTATGTAAATAGAAATTGTAACAAGTGACAAAGGATGAATTTCCTTAATGTGAATATGCATTCTGAAACAGTATTCTTGAGAATGTAAAGTGGCTCAACCTCCTCAGAAGGAAACTTGTTATTGCTAATGTGAATTGGACATATCTTTTTACTCTCGCAGTTTTACTTCTGGAAATCTATTCTAAGGATATACTTGTACAGTAAAGATGATTTTATAGGGCTCTTTATGTAGTATTTAAGGACAACAAAATTCAGTCATTTTAAATATCCATCATTAGGAGTTTGGTAGATCAGTTATAATATCCTTGAACTATGGAATAGTATGCAGCTGTCAAAAAAATAAGGTAGATCTTTATACTGATTTAGAAATGTTGCCAAAATAATTTATGAAAGCATGACTTTTAGAAATTCCACCTCTACTAATGTGTTACCTAATTTATTTGGACCAACTCTTCTGATAAAAACAAGTTAAAATCATAGTTGAAATATGTTTTTAAAATCTCCCTAAAAGCTTCAGAATGCTGAAAATGTAAGAATAAGTTATCAGGCCAAACTGTAAAGGCTGGAACCCAGAGAGAACCCAGAGAACACTGTTGGTACTTTTGCCTGGGAGCGTTTGTGTTTAAACTAAAGCAGTAGTACTCTAGACAACTGGCAGAAACAAACATCCCATCCTCTCTCAAAATATACATTTTATCCTAGGCCTCTTATAAATCTCACAAGTAGTTTTTCAAAGAAAATGAACCACTCACAGAATAAGCACATAAAGAAATAAGGCATCATGAGCAATTATTCACAGGAAATAACCAAATAGCGTATCTATGAGTGAAAAATACATTGAAATAAAAAAGTCTCATCAGGTGAATTTAAGAGTTGACTCAAAGAGATGCAGAGCAAAGAAGCAAGCCAAACTGTGTTACAAAAATTAGGAGGGCATGTGCTATGATGAGTACTGGGTGTTATATGCAACTAATGAATCACTGAACACTATATCAAAAACTAATGATGTACTATACAATGGCTAACTGAACATAATAAAAAAAATAAAGATAAAATCCTAAAAAAACTTGCTCAGAAGGTAGCACAGATTCATAGAAGGAAAATAAGAAAGAAACACAGAGAGAAGGCAGGAGCATATGGAAGTGGTGAATAAGAGTTGCATGTCCTTTTTGTTTCAAGTATCCACATGTTATCACTAGCTCCTAAGTTGGATAAAAATATTTCCAAGCATTGGAAGGCCTTTTATTTTATTTTTATTTTATTTTTTAAGATTTTATTTATTTATTTGAGAGAAAGAGAGAGGGAGTATGAGCAGGGTAGGGGGGAGAGGGAGAGGGAGAAGCACACTCCCCACTGAGCAAGGAGCCCGACATGGGGCTCAATTCCGGGACCCTGGGATCATGACGCTTAACCAACTGAGCCACCCACCATCCCCTGGAAGGTCTTTTGGAGATTAACAAGTCTACCCCTCCTCCCCCATTTTACATGTGAGGAAACAAATAACCAGAAAGGTTAAGGACAGGCAGAGCTAGAACCAGTGTCTGTCTCACCGTTCTTTCCCCTATGGAATTTGTTTTCCACCTGGTTGGAAGGGAACCAGTTGGAGGGGAAATGGGGAGACCAGGACCTTGGAGAAACTTGTGCACATGTACAGGAATGTTCACAACAGCACTGTTTGTAATAGTCCATGCATGCCTGGACATAACCCAGATGTCCATCAGCAGGAGAATGGAGAAGCGAGCTGGTATGGTCATATGATGGAATACTACAGAGCAGTGAAAGTCACAGACTACAGCTCCTGGCGACAAATGGGATGACTCTAAAAACCTAACACAAACAGAATGGCTCCATTCATAAAAGGTTCAAAAGCAAAACACAAAAAACTAAAAATATTCTTTAGGAGATACAGTGATGGTAAAATTATGAAGACAAACAAGGAAGTTACCTTAAAAGGCCAGGGTAGTGTTGCCTCTATTGGAAAAAGAGAAGTTCGTGACTGGGCAGTGCCCATGGGCAGCTGACTGCACATGGTTCCTTGGGTGTTGACTTCATTATTAGTTTGTAAACTGTTTTTTGTATTATGCACTTTTCTGCGTGTATGAGAGAGATCACAATAAAAAGACCAAAAAGCAAGGTTTGGTGTTCTGCAGTACAGTATGCTCCTGTATTTGGTTTGGGTTATGTTTTATTTGCTTGTTTGTAGTGAGGAGAAAGAAAGCATTCCTTAACATACACATAGAAAAGTTCTGGAAAGGTAAACAATCTGTTGGCTATGCAAATGGAATTGAAGGTCTAGAAATAGAAGTTGAGAAGTATTTTTATGCCGTTTGAATGTTTTATCATATGGTTATTTTTATAGCTTTATAACAAAACTTCACAACATAGAATATTTAAGTAGTCTAGTGATTCACCATTTAGTCCTGGAGTGGGGCGGGGGGTGTTTTGAAGAGAGTAGGGAAGAGAGAACACACATAATTTTTGAGAGTGCCTTCATTGTCAGTCTGCTCACATATTCCTCTCTTCTACTCCTTACCCCTCAGCATTCTCCGATTTGGCTCCCCCACTCTGATGTGTACAGCTCCCTTTCCCTAAGTCACAAATTACTCAGCGAATGAGTGTGAATAATGTGGAGCCCACAGAAATAGGTCAACAGATGAAGTTTTAAAATATTAGCTAGACACTTTACATATTTTGTGCAGTGAGGTAAGATATAATTGTCTTCACTTTCCAGCTTTTGTTCACCAATAAGAAGTTAAAGGAATTTACCTGACTTAAACTGTAATTTGAAAGAAAGGGATTAAAAAACAGGATGCATTTTATGTTTTCAATCTAGAAAAACAAGTTAGATTAAAAGCTGGATTAATACTTAAACAGTCTCAGATATCCATCTGAAATGAAACCACTTCTATCAGTTCAGTGATACGACTTTATATTTTCAGTAGCAAAATACATTTCATGAATGTTTCATCCTTGGTAGTGAAATCTGTTTATCTGCTATAATAAAAGGAATGGATTGCTGCCTACCCAGCTCAGAGCCAAATTTTGTTTGTTTCCTGTAGTTAAGAGCCCACCTTAACAATGAGTTTATTAGCACAAAAATAAACTTGTGGCAGTTTGGGGGCTATGTGTTATCTTTAAAATTTGCTATAGATGTTGTATGAACAGGATTTCAAATAGTATCAAATTAAAAGTGACCATTTCTACTCATAATGATGTCTTTGCTTTTTGAAGCAGAAATTATTTCAACAAGAAAAATAGTTTACCTGTGGGGGTAGGAGTGTTGGTAGCCCTTGATTTTTATTCATATTGATTAGACATCCATATTGGTATCGATTGATTGCTTAATTCAGTGGGGAAATGCATGCTAATACATTGGCATTCTTGTAATGGGGTACATAAACTCTATTGCAGTTACTTGCTGTGTTTGTTTCCTTTATAATGACTTAAAATTTGTGAAGAAAATAGTTTTGCTCTGAGAAGTATTCTCTGCCTTTCTACAGAAAAATGAATTAATAAGCAAATTTGGAGAAAGTACTTTCTGAATTAACGGTATCATCAGATTTCATTTGAAATGTCTCTGGCAGTGGTTTTTCTTTCTATTTTATAGGTTGGTTTGGCTTCTATTCAGGAATTGCAGCAGCATCTCTTGCTTAAGGAAAAAATTATTTCAAAATCTTACAAAACTTTAATAAACCTGGTTCAAGGGAAAGATGATAGTACGTCAAGTGCAGAGAAGGTAAAATTAATCATGTGACCATTTTATCATTTTATGAATTGAAAATCTACAAGCTATTGAAGCATTACTTAAATTGGAATATTTGGATATTTTAGAAAATGCCACTTAATGGATCCAAGAAGCAAAGTGGCAGGGATTATAATGCTGGACTTTCATGACTTGAAAATATTTGATTCAGGAGCCAATATTTTACCAATTTGCAAATTATTCTGTAGGATATTAAAATCTCAGTAATCAGGAACCTTGGGGAACAAGTCCTCTTGTTCAAAAGATTTAACTATTAAACTTTTTTTATTTGTATGATTTGCATAGAAATTACCCCTAAGTGAATTATGTACTTTCTGACTCCTTAAACAGAATATGCAGCATATTATTCAACCTTTCATTGATGAATATGTAATTTCATCAGTATTATAATTGTTCTTTTTGTCTGTTGCAATGTTCATTTCTAAGGGTATTTATTCCTCTGGTTAATGCCTCTAAATTGCTATGCTTTTTTAGTGTTTGTATCTGCCTTTTATAATTTTACTCTCATTTTTCTTGTGGTTGACCAGCATAAGAACCTCTTTAGGTACCTTGCAGTTGCTTATGTCAGTACAGTAATGTAGAAAGTTAGCAAAAGCTCCCTGACTTCATAAAAAATAGTATTTATGCACATTAATTCCATACAAAGACAACATAGCAAAGTTACAAATAAATCAAGAAAAGCTAGCATAGAGAAATTTAATCCAGTAAGTTTTTTCCCTCAAGTCACCTTAGTGCCTAGCTCTGATTTTCTTCTAGATTGACCATTCTCATAGCAGTCTATGCCTTGTGTCTGTATTTCAGTCTTAGCAATATGAGGACTTGGGTCCAAAATAGGATTCCGTTAATGTGAGAATCATAACAAAAGCACATCATGTTGCATTTCCGTATTACAATACCAATCTCTTGGGAAAGCTCATGAAGGTCATTTTTAAAAGTCTCCCCATTTCCCTTCGCCACCTCACCCCAACTGTTTTGCCAGTATTATTATTATTATTATTTTAGAGCAGGAGAGAGAGAGGAAGGGCAGAGGTAGTGGGAGAGAGAGAATCTTAAGCAGGCTCCATGACCAGCACAGAGCCCAGCGCGGGGCTTGATCTCACATCCCTGAGATCATGACCTAAGCCAAAATCATGAGTTGGATGCTGAACCGACTAAGCCACCCAGACACCCTGATTTTGCCAATATTAGAAAAGGGGAAGAAATGTTTAAAGGTGACTGCACTGAAACTACTGTGTGCAAGGCACCATTTGGGGCTGTTTATGTGATTAATTTTAAAAACAATTCTGGCAGGTAGCAAAAATTTCCCCAGGTTTCGAATGAATGGCCTGCCTCAGAGCTCACAGCTACTGGCAGAAGCATCAGATTCCTAGGAAGTTATTTAGTCCACTAGAATGTAAATGCCCATATCTTTTTTCAGTAATTACTGCCCACATAGAAGGGCAGGATAGAGTAGTTGTTAAGATAGAGCATGGGCTCTGGAACCAGTTGGCTTTGGTTCAAATCCCAGCTCTGCCATTTGCTAGCTGGATGACTTTGGGCAAGGTACTTAGCTTCCTTGTGTCTTGTTCTCCTTATCTGGAAAGTGTAGATAATACTACCGACCTAGGGTACTAGGGGTTTTTTTGTGTGAAGGTTAAGCAAATTGAATCACGAGCGACATTAAGAACAGTGCCTGACACATAGTAAGCATTCAGTAAGTGTTGTGAATTATTATGGTTATTACTCCTCCTCCTCCCACCATTTCTATTGTTATTATAAATCCATATGTGCATGGAAATGAATGAGTATGGCCTGGACTTTAAGAATACAATTTTAGCCATAATTGATCAGCAGTCCAAAGATAATCAGTTTTATTTGGACAAAATTTTACAGTTATAGGTTTAGTACAAGTCACTTTAATAATGATTGGATTGTTTTCAGCATGCCTGGGACACATACTGTCAGAATTTTTTCAAAATGGATTCCAAGTTTATGTCTTTGCTGGCTCTGTTTTGGATACCTCATCTTGTTTCCAATCAAGCCACGCTTCTTGATCTGAATAGATAGTTAATTACATATAAGTTCTATAAATTTTGTTTTAGTGATTTATATATAATCTGTAACATACAATATTATAGGTGACAATTTAAGATATGTAAGCTATAAGGCCTGACGAAAAGCTGACTTACATTATTTTTGTAGTTTCGCCACATTTGGTAGGTTTTTTCTGGTAATCAGTTATTTAACATGTTTTTCTATAAGGCACATCTTTTTACTCTTTGTGGTAAAGAAGAAAATCCTGTCTGTACCTTTGATGAAAGGATACCAGACAATTTTCAAGATTCAGAACAGCTAGTAAAGAAGATATGGTATCATGTAATAGATGACAGCTTGGTTGTTGGAGTGAAAACCACATCTTCTCTGAAGCTGTAAGTATCATGATAACATTATCTTGATGGTCTAGAATAGCACTGTCCCACAGAAATATAATGTAAGCCACATAAGCAATTTTAAATGTTTTAATTAGCCATATTAAAAAATGTAAATAGAAACAGGTGAAATTAATTTTCACAATATCATATCCCAGACAGTATCATTGCTGAGGGATAAACAATGTTCTGTATTAAAAAGCAGATTTTATTCAAGTTATTTAGGGGAGTATAAAATAGAGTTTTTACTTTAGAGTTATTTGCATTCTAAACTATTGCCAAAATAAACTCTTTAAAAAATGAGTATTGTTTTTCTTGTTTAAAAAGAAGGGGGAGAACCTACCTCAAAAGTAAAATCCAGCATTATTTTACCATTCCTTTCTCTCAAGGAAGTTATTTTCCTGCAGTTCAACATACTTACAATGTTTTTGCTTTCCTGTTTCAAGAAAAGTGCTATTACAGGATCTTTAAAAATGTGTTTGGTTTATATACTTGATTTTCTGATATACTTTATGTTTGAAATGATGTTTCCTAGGAAAAGAGAAATTTTTTATTGTTTGTGTAGCATTTAATCATCTCTTTTATTTTAAAGAATGAGCTTTAAGACTCAACTCTGGATTTTTTACAGGTCCCTGAATCATGTGACTTTATCACTGTTAATGGATCAAGCTCATAGCTCCAGCCGTCGGCTTATTAAGTGTCAAAATAGGGTTATCAAGTTGACTAGGGATTTTTTCCCAGCACCATGCTCAGTGCCATGTGAAATAGGATCAGAGGCAAAAAGGATCAAATTGGCTGTTGACAGTGAGGAAGAGGGAGAGGAAGAGGAAAAGGAAGAAGAAAGCTTTGTTTGTGAACAGTCATCTGAGAAAGAGTGTGTACAGGTCATTACTGCCGTAACATCTCTTTCACCACTTTTAGCATTCAGTAATTTTTGTTGCACTGTGCTGCTACAAATTAGGGAGAGGGAAAATGGTAACTCAGAAGATCATTATATTCAGTGTGGCAGCCTTTTTTTAAGTCTAGAAGAACTTTCAAGTAGGCAATACCTGCTGGTATTTCCAAAGAAGAAACCTATAGGTAATTTTTGTTGGTACTTTTTAATCATATACCTAATTGAATTAGAAAATTTCAAGAACTCTTTTTACTTGATAATGGACAGTTTAATGACAGAGCTTGTGACATGTTTTTCTTGTAGAACACATGGAGGATCTGTTTGCACTTCTCACAGTGTTTAACAAAACTTGTTTTCAAATCACATCACCCAGCTATTCTCTGACTTCAATGAAGACATGGCTCCTAGAACACATGAAGTGTGAAGAAATCAAAGAATTTCCAGAAATTTGCTTTTGCAGAATGCCAGGAAGTTTCTATGGGACACTCTTCAAGTGGAAACAAAAAACACCATTTGAAGGGATTTTAATAGTCTATTCCAGGTAATGCATATCAAATTGGAATATGTCCAGAGAAGTTAGTGCATATGTGTGTGGTCCAAGAGCCATCTCCACAGTAGAGATCTGTGTCATTGTGGGACATGTCCAGGTCATTGCCTGGTATAGCCTCAGTGGACAGGTGGCCTCATGTGGAAACTAGAGCTGTTTTAACTTGATGTTTGTTTTGGGCTTTTTTTTTTTTGGTTGATTAGGGCCTAATACTTATTTTAAGATTTCTACTTACCTTTCTCCTGCAATGACATTTTAAAAAATATAATATTAATCTTATTACTCAGAGAGAAAATTAATCATGAAGCAAGTGCTGAACATTAACTGACTTGGTATAGAATATGTATATTTGATTGCTACAGTCTGAATTATATCAAAGATCACATGCATGCATTATTGGTTCTATTCATCATGAGAGGATTTATAAATGAGTATTAATTACTATAGTAAGTTGTATACAACTGCTTTGTGCTGTCCCAAGTTTTATAATGTTATGTTTGGTTTTTTATTCCAGGAATCAAACAGTTTTGTTCCAGTGCCTTCATAATCTCATCAGAGCTCTCCCTATAAACTGTTTCTTCAAAAATCTAAAATTCAGAAGTGTCGATTCCCTAATTAATCATTTGGCGTTAACTTTGGAGAAGGAACTGGTTATCCTTGGTTCTCTTTCTTCTGCCTTAGTTAAGGTTGAAAACAACTTGGTGCAAAGTTGTGAAGCAAGCAAAGAAAAGAGTAGTGGTGTGGCGGCTTTATCAGACAGAGAGGAAAACATCCATTCCTACAGAAAAGAACTTCAGAGAGAAAAGAAGCAAATATTGGGGATGGACCTAAAAGTGAGTGGTGCTCTTTATAGAGAAATGACTTTGAAATTAGCTGAGGTTCAGCTGAGATCAGACCTTGCTGCCCAGAAACTGGCTGGTTTATAATTATAATCTTAATTTGATTTATTTTAACATATGTTTTCTCTGCCAGGACATTTTGGTTCCAGATTTGTTTTCATTTTACATTATATGCTTCCTTTGCAAAAATAAAGATTGAGGCTTGTAGAATTGTAGGTATTGATGCACGAAATAGCATGCCTTAGCGCAGCAGTTCTCAACCCGGGGCCATTTTGCTTCCTTCTGCCCCCACCCCCCACCCAGGGGCATTTGGCGGTGTCTGGAGACATTTTTTGGGGGGTTGTGAGAAGTAATTGGGGTTGGGGAGGGTGAGGTTGGGGTGCTATTTGCATCTCCGTGGGAAGCCTGCTTCTCCCTCTCCCACTCCCCCTGCTTGTGTTCCCTCTCTCGCTGTGTCTCTCTCTATCAAATAAATAAAATCTTAAAAAAAAAAAAAAAGTGATTTTTTTTAAGGGGTCCAACGAGACATTTCAAAAGGGTAAAAATTTAACCTATTCTTTTTGGAAAAATAAGAATGCTGGAGTAATAAGAGAATGTCAGGAGAGGGGAAGACACAAAAGGATATGGGCCAAAAGGAATGTTTCTGATTCTTTTTGCTCTAAAATCCTTAAGTGAGTTGGAAGTTTTGATCTGAGTTGAAAGAAACAGATGATTATAAAAAGTGGCAATTCATGCTTACAGCTCTGAAGTGCAAATTCCCGCCATGCCTTCAAAATGCTCGTGCTTAATGATCTGGTGTTGCAGATGGGGTTTAGAAAATACAGGTTATTATTTTCTTTTTATGATTGTCCATATAATATGCTACCTCTTGTTTTTGTAATCCATTACAAATGGAGATAGAACCTTACAGCTCTATTTCTTTGAAATGTCGATAGAAAAGATTTCAGACTTTCTGGAAATGGAAATGGTATAATTTCAGGATTAATTATGGAGATCTGGAAGCAGTATGTGTCAGTAGGTACATTGAAACTGCCCGTGACATGTTCTGAAACAACAACCATGTATAAAATGTGGGAACTAAGTTGAAAAATGGAGGCTGTCAAAAAGTAAACAGAATTTAATTATAATAGTTTATCTGTAGGAAAGTTAGGATAATACAAAAAAAGCATGTTGCTTCTTTTTTATCTATAAAAGCAACCAAAATGTATTCATCCATATACATCAAATAACCTCTTTGCAAGTGAGTTTTGTATTCCAGTATATTTTTCCTACCTACTACAAGTAAGAACAGCCGAAGTTTGAGGGAATGATGCCCTTGTCACTCTCTCATGATTCAGTAGTGTTTGCGTGTACCCGTAAGCACATTCCTCTGACCACTGTCCTGGTCATGAATCTGAAGTTCCCCTCAAAAACATGCTTCTCCCAAATCCACACTGAAGTGAAAATGAGTCTTGTTTTAGAACAGAGCACACCACAGTTTTCAGACATAAAACTTTTTGTTGTCCTCCTGATCCCTTAACTAAGGAATGCATGCAAGCCAGCTTAAGATGATGTTATTCAGTTTGGTGACGAGGTTGAGGGAGGGGGAAGAAATGTAATATTTATTGATGGCCAACTATATGCCAAACAGTAAGCTTGAAAAACACATACAAGCAAATATCCATATCCATACATATGTGTGATTACATCCTTACAGCAACCCATAAAGTGTAATTATTAGTATTGTCCCCAGTATGAACAAAATGTTAGACCAAATTAAGGGAGTGCACCTAAGCAAGTTAATGCTATACACCCTTGTTACAAAGATTTTCAAAATGAGCAGATCCTTTTAGAATTCTAATATATAAGTGGATCTTTTATTGTCCTGATAACATCTCTTTATACCATATAAAATTGAATGCTCAGTTTTTTCCCAGTCTTAGAAAAGATCTAATTAACTTACTTCTCTGCCTGCTCTTCCCAATAAAGGCAAAAACATCAACTCTCCAAGCTAGAAACCTGTGTAATGCTTTCTCTCTCTTGCCTAGAACTTGGGACAGTACCAGATATTGAGAGGTGTCCTTTTTCTTCCTTATATTCAAACTTGTGGAAACATTATTTTCCATTCTAAGAATTTGAGAGTGAAAACTATTCCTTAGGTAACCCCATCTGGAGAAAGGCTTCTAATGCCAAAGCCAGTATGGTGTAATGGAAAGAATGCTGACCCATAAACTGTGTACTTAATTGAATCCTCTGGTTCGTTCTGTTTTCCCTTTTTGAGTTGCCTGGATCTGTTACTTGAATTGCTTTCTGCCTCAGCAAAATCGCCCTCTCCTATAAAAATCCTACTGTTCAGTATCTTCACTGTGCCGTTGGTCTGGCCCCTTTCTGGGATCTTATTTCAATAATCCTGTCTTGCCTTTTTATTCAGTAGGATAGCAGGCACTGTCAGATAGTGAGTGGTTGGTCATAAGGGCAGAAAGTCAGAAACCTCTGCCCTCACTGTTCCCCTTTTCTCTGTGCATAACTGAGGCCAACCTAATGGTTCTGAGTTCAGCTAGGAAAATTATTTAGTATCTTTAAACTTTATCTTTAATTACCCATGTCCTCACAGCAGCAGTCACTTACCCCAAAAGTACAAGCAGTGTTATGGGCCAGTAAAGCATGCCATCAGCTAAAACATTTATCACTAGATATCCAGTCAATCAGGAGTCGGAAAAGAGTGTGATGCACTCTGTTGATTGCCTTTTCCACATTGATTTCTTCCTTTTCTTGTACCAGAACTCTCATTTTGGTCAGGAAGCTTCTTTCTACAGCTCATGTGATTGGGAAGGTAGACCCTATCCCCAGTTCCAGAGCTTAGTCCTGAATAGTCTAAGCCAGTTAATGTAAGACATTTGCCTGGAAGCTGCTGCGGGCCTGGGATGAGCACAAGACCTAAATTGGGCCTAATTGGACTGAGGGCCTAAAACAACGGGGTTTTGGTGAGGACGAGGCTCTTCTGTCCTGCTGGAAGTGGGTGGCCCTAATTTAAAAATCACGGGAAATTAGGTGTTAGAATGAATCTGACATTACAGCCTGCAAAATTGTTTTATTGTGCCGCTGAATCAAACCTAAATCCCACCCTTTCCTGGGACTACTTTATTACTTCAGAAAAAAAAAATTGCTTCTAACCGAAATCAAGATTTTGGTTAATTGTGCCTGAAAACATTCCTCACTGCTAGACATGTGAGGGGGAAAAAGAATTCCAGAGAACAGAACTGACTGTTGGACATGTGGACTCCCAGGACAGGAACAGTTTACTGCAGAAACAGGATGCTTGTGCTTGCTGAAAGAAGAGTGGGAAAGAGCTACCTACTCCTTGCCCCACATGCACCTTTCCTTTCTGGGCAGTGGCTCCCTGGCTTTTCTGGGTTTTGTTTTTGATTTTTTTTTTTTTTTTTAGTTTAAAATCAGTTTAGTTTGTACCTGATAGTAGTTTATATCTGAGATAAGCTTTAATTTTTAAAAAAATTCTTTATCTTTTCTCTGTTCCTTAGCTCAGCTTCCCTCTGGTATTACACCAGGCCACTTGCTCAATGATGCCTTCCTCAGTGGGTTAGAGATTTGTGTCAGATTATTTAACCTTTCTCATGTTTCCTGTTTTATTTTTTAATCAAATTTTGCTTTTTATTTTTAAGTTGTAAAAAACTTTTAATTGAATTAGAGTTGACACGAAGGTAAGATTATACATGTAAGGACTATATCTATTGTGTTTATAACCCTAGCTGTATCCTTTCCAGTAGGAAGAGAAAGAAGCCTTTATCAATTTTGACTTTCTAAGAGTCTTTGTGCTAGGAAAAACAGATTTGATATTATGGGACTGTTTTGGAAATAGAGTAGTACTGCTATATCAAAAGAGATGCACAGCATTATTAATTTAGAGCTTGTAGCTTTTTCAAAGGTAACAAATAAATGTACTAGAACATGAATGGTTACCTTTTAACATATACTAAGGAACAAAAGATAACCTTTTCTAACTTCATTCATTCTAACCTCATTTAAAAAAAAATATATGATGGGAATTTTTAGTGTAGTTTTTGTAAGCCTGATGAGATGCTTTAAGGTTTAGAATTACTAAGTAATTTGGTTATGTCAAGTGCAATAATAAAATCCTCTTATAAGTTATTCAAACAGGAAACAAATATGCTCTCACACTCAAAAGATTCCGGTAAATGTAGTAAAAACATTGGGAGTGAGGCCAGGCAGTAGCATCTGAAAGGAGCCAGGACCAAATAAATGTATTCTTGATAATCTGCAAAATTGTCAGAGAAAGTGAACATGTAGTACATGTGCTGGGCCAGAGAAGGGGAGGTGGGATTTGGTGTGCAGATGGTCTGGTGTTTCCTGTAGCTGGTGGCCACCTGGAAGGGGAAAGAATTAGCCTGGAACTATAAATAGTAGGAAAAATAATTATAAAGCCTTTTGGCTTATAAAGTCAGTTTGTAATAAAACAGTGCCATGTCCTCTGACAGTTTTATGTTAACAAAATGCACCTATTGTTAAAAAAAAAGATTAGAAGATCACATTGAAATTATCTCTGAGGAAAAAAAAGATGTACAATTCAACAAAAATATAAATTCATATAATTGAAATATCAGGGAAAATGCAGTCCATGTTATCTTCAGTCCTGTGGTGGACAAGTTCTTAGAGTTAATTGATGGCCCCTGCTGAGTTTTATCTTTTTTTTTTTTAATTTTTTTATTGTTATATTAATCCCCATACATTACATCATTAGTTTTAGATGTAGTGTTCCATGATTCATTGTTTGTGCATAACACCCAGTGCTCCATGCAGAACGTGCCCTCTTTAATACCCATCACCAGGCTAACCCATCCTCCCACCCCCCTCCCCTCTAGAACCCTCAGTTTGTTTTTCAGAGTCCAT